>NC_142873.1:148966666-149295000 GCF_051225735.1 Oryctolagus cuniculus | reverse complement strand
CTAGGTATTCCAGGACTCCATGAAGACAGGAACCCGATCTGCTATAGATTATTCTCGTTTCTCCAATGCCTGGCACAGCACAGAAGCTCAGTAGCCTTTTGCTGGGTGAGTGGACGGCATGCAGGTGGCACAGAGGTGTGTGTGTGTGCTGGAGGGGCTGCTTCCATCACCCGTCCCCTCTTCCCAGGGAGCTACAGATGCAATCGGAACATTTTACTGCCTGATTAGCTTCTGTCCACTTCTCGGGCTGGGCAAACCTTTGTCAGGTGGTTGTGTGCACTCTGAGACAAGAAGGCAGGTGAAGCAGGTGGGAGAGGTGGCAGGGCGGAGGTGCCGTTTCAGGCAGGAGTGAGCGGCGAGGGGGGCGCCCTGACACGTGAGCACAGGACAGAGCCTGCCCCACCCTCCCAGCACGCTGGGCGGACCCAGGTGCCTCAGGTCTCTTCCTCCTGGCTCCAGGCTGCCTGCCTAGCCACTCTGAACACAGTTAAGATTTATTGATTTATTTGAAAGTCCAGTTAAAAGAGAGAGAGAGCAAGAAGCGAGCGAGAGAGGTCTTCCATCTGCTGGTTCACTCCTCAAATGATTGCAACAGCCAGGGCTGGGCCAGGCAGAGCCAGGAGCCAGGAGCTCCATGTGCGTCTCCCATGTGAGCACAGGGGCCCAAACACCTGGGCTTCTCCCAGGTCCTTAGCAGGGAGCTGCATGGGAAGTGGAGCAGCCGAGACATGCACTGGCGCCCATTTGGGATGCGGGTGGCACAGACGGCTAGTTAACCCGCTGCGCCACAGCGCCAGCCCGGCCCAGCCACTTTTTAGCCACGTGATCTGGACAGTCTGATTAGCTTTTCTTAGCCTCAGTCGCCTCGTCTGTTAAGTGGGGGTGAGTGGCGCCTGCTCCCAGGTGGCTGTGGGCGTAGCAGCTGCTGTCCTCCGCACAGGGCTCGGGCTCCTGAGTGCACCAGGTGGCCTGCAGTAGTGATCGGGGTGAGCCCATCGCTCCCATTCGTACTTCTCTGTGCCTCTGGGTGCACCAACCATCGAGTCTCCTTGTTAAGATTGGTTTATTCAAGAGGCGGAGTTACAGAGAGAGAGAGGGAGAGACAGAGAGAGAGGTCTTCCGTCTGCTGGTTCACTCCCCAAATACCTGTAACATTTGGGCCAGACAGATGCCAGGAGCCTGGAACTCCATCCAGGCCTCCCACGTGGGTGGCAGGGACCCAAGTACTGGGGCCACCACCTGCTCCCTTCAGGGTGCACATGAGCAGGGAGCTGGCGTCGGGGCAGAGCTGGACGCAGGCATCTCAGGCGGTGTCTTCACGGCCGCACCAGGCGCCCACCCCCTTGGCACGCATTAGTCTCTTGTGTCACCCTCCCGACTCCCCCGCAGGACAGGAAACGCCCGCGTCAGGAACCGGTGATTGGTTCTGACTCACGAGAGGCCGGGCTGGGATTTGAGCCCCGCTCAGCCTGGCTGGAGGGGCTGTCTCCCTCCCAGGAGAAGCGTCTCCCCCTGGCTGAGCGCTCCACTCACCGATGAGGCCCAGATTTCCCTAAATGGACTGGGAGCAGAGCGGATTGGGGCAGGCTGTGGGGGGCTGCTGCGGCCTTTCTCAGGGGACGATGCCCATCCGTGTGCCCCAACGCAAACGCAGCCACCCTCAGGGTGGGGAGACAGAGACGTGGAGACAGGGAGGGTCTGTGCCCGCTGGTGTGCAACCAGGTTTGCGTGTGTGGGCGGGCACCTCTGAGCCTCAGCGGCCCCGAGGGACAGAAGGGAGGCCAGCACGGCTGCAGTGCGAGCCAGGGGGAGGGCTGGGGGAGGGGAGGGGCTGCTGCTTCTTAACTGGAGACACCCCCTCCCCAGGTTCTCACGGGACTGGGGGACATGAGACTGGCATTCAGTGTGGCAGGGGTGACAGGCAGCTGGCAGGGCACGGGAGCCCACTCAGAGCTGTCCCCACCGCACACCCATTAGGGTGCCTGTTGTGGGACAAACCAGCCGACGAACACCCTGGAAGCAACAAGCACTGGTGGGGAGGGGGCTGGAGCCCGCGTATCCCGCCAGCGGGCGAGTGAGATGGGGCTGCGGCTGGGGAGACGGTCTGTGGGTCTTCCAACCACCGCTGAACTCGGGACTCCCGTCTGAGCTGCGCCCCAGGAGAACTGAAGACAGGACCCGGAAGCGATCCTGCGTGCTCAGCGGCTGGCTCACGGTAGCTCAAAGCGGGAAGCCACCTGCTGAAGCATGGTTAAGGGGCTGGTGCAATGGCGTAGCAGGTAAAGCCAGCACCATCCTACTTGGGGGCCGGTTTGAGTCCCAGCTGCTCCACTTCTGATCCAGCTCTCTGCTATGGCCTGGGAAAGCAGTAGAAGATGGGCCAATGTTTGGGCCCCTGCTACACATGGGGGAGAACTGGGAAAAGCTCCTGGCTCCTGGCTTCAGCCTGGCCTAGACCGGGCTGTTGTAGGTATTTGAGAAGTGAATCAGCAGATAGAAAATTTCTCTTTCTGTCTCTCTCTGTAACTCTGCCATTCAAATACATAAATAAATCATTTTTTTAAAATGAAGATGTCAGATCTTATCTGTATTTTACCACACTTTAAAAAAAAGATTTTATTCATTTATTTGAGAGGTAGAGTTACAGACAGTGAGGGGGAGAGACAGAGAGAGAGGTCTTCCTTCCGATGGTTCACTCCCCAGATGGCTGCAACAGCTGGAGCTGCACCAATCCGAAGCCAGGAGCCAGGAGCTTCTTCTGGGTCTCCCACGTGGGTGCAGAGTCCCATGGACTTGGGCCATCTTCTACTGCTTTCCCAGGCCACAGCTGAGAGCTGGATCGGAAGAGGAGCAGCCGGGACTCGAACCGGCGCCCATAGGGGACACTGGTGCCACAGGAGGAGGATTAACTCACTGCGCCATGGTGCCGGCCCCTTACCACACTTTTTAAAAAAAGAAACCTCACATCCTCTTTTCTCCTTGGTCAAGAGTCTGGATATTTTTTCTAAGAGAGAGGGAGGGGCTGTCAGAAGGAGCATAGATACAAAACAAACTCGGGAGCGCTTCAGAAACTTCCTGAAGACGTGTGCGACGCAGAAAGTACGCACGGATTGCAGAACGTTTTTTGCACCAGAAGACACTCAGCTTTTCGTTCCGATTTTCCACAGCCTGCATGGGGCGCTCGTGGGAGGTTCGCAGGGCGCGGTTGCGCTGGCGGCCGCGTGGTGTCGGGATGCCAGGGTGCCAGGCACAGGTGCAGGCGCAGGGTCCAGGTGGAGAGGCTGGCCTGGGCAGAGGCAGCGCTGTGGGGGTGGGGAGGAGTCAGGGCACTGCGGGGCTCAGGGGGCGCGGTCGTTGGCAGGGCCAGCTGGCAGAGTGGATGAGAGGGCCAGAGGCGGTGCCGCCCGCCTGGTGCCTGTTTTCAGAGCTCCTGTCACGTGCCCGGCACGTGCTGGAGGGCTCGGACCACTCTGGTGGGAACTAAGAAAGGGCTGAGACCCCGAGGCCAACGCCGCCTCCTGTGCCCCGTTCTCGCCCCGGGCCTCCAGCCCGCGGACCCCACGCGGCCGGCGCCTCCGCACCAAGTGCCCGTGCAGGGGTCATGGGGAAGTAGCCTGTGAAGGGCTTCATCACCCCCAGATCCTGGCTCATTGGGACATCCTAGGCTACCGGGGGGGGGGTGGTGCTGGGGAGGGCGCCTCCTCCGTGCGCCTGCGCCGTGGTTCCCCCCTGGGCCCTGCAGGCGTTGAGAAGGGGAGCGACCTGGCAGCGACCTGGCGGCTCCCGGTCCAGGCTGGAGGCCGCGTGTGACGACACCACGAGGCAGGGTCAGCCCTGTAGCGCTGAGGGGCTCTGGCAGCCTGGAGGGGCCGGGCAGGTTTTTTTGCCTCTTTTTTTCCAGGCGCTGGGCAGGGCCTTCTGAGTCCCCTGGGGAGAGCCGTGCGCTCCGCCACCGCAGCCAACTGCCCGGTGGGCTCTTTCCCACGGGCGGCTCGGGCTGCGGGGTTCCCTGGAGCGCGCAGACGGGGGAGGCAGAGGTGCACCGGGACCCGTGGCTCTCATCCCCGCCCGCTCCCATCCAGGAATGTGTCTGGCTGCAGACAGTTGGCGTCACAGCTGCAAACCAGGCCGTCCGGGGCGGGGAGGAACCGAGCGTCCTCCATCCATCCTCTCGCCTCCAGCGGGGGTTTCCGCCCTCCCACGAGGACGGCCCGGCCAAGGGGAGCGTTATCTTCCCCCAAAGGGCGCCTTCCTCTCCCAGGCCTTTACTGCTGTGGGGAGCAGCCTCCAGGCTGGACCCAGGCGCTGGAGGCCCTACAGCTCGTCCGCTTCCGGGGGCAGCGCCGTGTCCCACCCACCACCACCCCGACTCAGGTTGGGGGTGTGGACACAGCTTATCCTGGGGTGGACACTGTGGCCCAGGCCTGGCCATTGAGTGTGCCATAGTCCCCCGGTCTCTGGGTTGGTTGAGGGAGGCAGGCAGGCGACCTGAGCCAGGCCTCTCAGAGTAGCTTCTGGGAATTTGCCGCAACAGTGGGGAAAGATGTGGGTTTGCTGTTAGGATGGAAGCCAGAGCCACCGTGGTGTTGGGAGAACGTGCCTGCGAATGACTCCAACATAGCAGAGTGGATAGAAAAAGAGCTTGCTCCTGGATCCAGCTGTGCCTGAAGCTAAAGGCCCATGCACACTGTGGTTACGGGAGCCGATGAATTGGCTTTCCTGCTTGGGACGCAGGTTTGGGCCAGGTTGCTGTTCCTTGCGGTGGAAGGGCACCACACCTGCCGTCGGTCCTTCCTTGGGATGCACAACCTCTGTCCTCTGGGCCGCCCCCAGCAGGCGGGAGGCCCTGGCTGTGCCCCGGTAGGCCTTGCTCCCCCTGAGCCCACGGTCAGCTGCTGCGCCTCCACCTGCACTCGCCTGGCACTTCTCACCGTTTTCCTCTCCGTTTGCGGCGACTTGGAATCCTTTCTCCACACATGGCAGAAGCCGTATCACTTCCCCTTGAGCAAGTGGCCCGGGGCTTCTGGGGAGGCTGGAATCACAGTCCAGGGTGACCTCTGCTCCGATCCGCTTCCCTGTGGGTCCTCGCCGGGAGAGCTGCCTTCACCCTGGATCCCCGGAGCTCCGGGAAGCCCTGCCTGGCCTTGCTGAGGTCGTGTGCCCGCCCGCAGCAATTCACAGGGCAGAGGAGGACACACCTTGGCCAAGTCTGGCACGTGTGGGTGGGGCACTGTGGTGCTTGATGGACAGAATCATGGGCAGAGAGGGGCGGGTTCCTGAAGATGACCTGGTGGCTCATAGTGGACGAGAGTTGGGACATGAGGGATGATGGACGGACAAGAGCAGGAGGGATCCCCTGTTAGCACCTGCCGCCACTTCTCCAATCCCCGGTGCAGGCCAGGCTCGGTGAGGAATCCATCCGTCCGTCTGTCCGTCCATCCATCCATCTACACACCCACCCACCCGTCTGCTTACCCCCTGTCTGTCTAACCACCCACCCATCCATTTGTCCACCTGTCTGCCCTCCCATCTGCTCAACCAGGCCCTCAGCGAGAGGCCCGGTGGTGAGACTTGTGCCTCTTGTCTCACTCACAGCTGGGGACCCAAGTTCAAGTTCGGGGGAAGAACATTCAAAAAGCTGCTCCATTTCTCTGGGACAGGAGCATTGACAGGAAAGTGCAAAGCCAGCTCCATTAGGAGCCTTGGCGAGGCAGTCAGGGTGTGCTTCCCGGAGGAAGCCATAGCTAAGTGGAGAGCTGAAGGAAGGGTAGGAGGTGGCCGGGGAGGGCAAGGAGGAGCTTCCAGGAGAAGCAGCCCTGGGAAGGCAGGAGCTTCAGCCCCATGGAGTCCATGGAAATGGAGGGGGCAGGACCTCGCTCTGCAGGTGCCAGCTCAGAGCCCGGGCTGGGCCACCACCCCTTCCCCCGGTAGCAATCGAGCCACAGGGGCAGGCCATGGGGTGTAGAGGGGGCAGACCAGGACAACAGCTTGCTTGTTCTGGAGGCGAGCGGGGGACTGGCCGCAGGAGGTGAAGTGTACCAGAGTCCAGACGAGACACACTCACAAGACAGAGACAGATGAAGCTACAGGTCCCCACTCTCAGATGGCGCCTTTGCCCCCGCCATCTCCATAACCTATCACCTGGGGGGAGGGGTCCAAGCAGTGCCCTCTTGAGCCCTCACCCCTGGGGCAGCCCTTATACTGGGACTTCTTGCTCAGGTCAGTCTTGTCCTCTGTCCTGTGCCCAGGAGAAGTAGGAAGAAGGTGATCACAGCGGGGGAGGGGAGGGGAGGGGAGGGGAAGGGAGGGGAGGGGAGGGGACGGGGGCGAGGGAAAGGGAGACGACCTCCTCGGATGGAGCTGGGTAGGGGATGGGGCTTGGGCAACTCGAGGTCAGGACATGCCATTCAGGTCCTGCCTCAGCCAGACAGTGGCTGGGCGACCTGGGCATGGCCTGCCCCCACGGCCTTCGGCAGATCCCACCGTTGAGATGGGAGATCACGCGGCCTCACTCGGGCACCACCGGGTCTCGCGGGGCTGGTGGGGGGTGGAGGTGAGGCTGCGCTGGGGCGCCTGGCTCTCGGCCACACCGCCTGCAGCCTGCAGTCCTGAGTCATCTTCCAGGCAGCGGGTGACCGCTCCCTACCCCTGTCTCCCCCCAGCCCCGTGACCCCGGCCGGTGCACAGGACCAGGCTGTCCCAGGCGCACGGCGCGTGCAAATCACAATATTGACCCAGCGCACAGGAAGTGGGGGGGACGGGCCGCTGGGGTTCCCGCTGCAGGGAGACAGCTCGCTGAGTGATGAGCTCCGAGCCAAGCTCTCCCTTGTGGGTCACCACACCGCTGCCCGTCGCCCACCAGGGCTCTTCCTGCCGGCTCCGGGGCCTCCTACCCCAGACCTCCCTCCTCCACATTCCCCGGCCCAGGCCCGGGGTGGGGGAGCTGCTGGTTGGATTCTGGGGCCCCGCCTCCTGCAGCAACCGCACAGGCCCTCCCATCTTCCCCGGCCTCTGCAGAGTCCAGATGGAAACTGTACCCCCCAATGGAAACGTAACCCCCAGGCTCACTTAACAGATGGGGAAACTGAGGCACAGAAGCTTACTGGGCTAAGTTGTTTCAAAGCCAGGATTGGGGCCAGCGTTGTGGCACAGTGGATTAAGCTGCTACCTACAGTGCTGGCACCCCTGTGGGCAGCAGTTCAGGTCCGAGCCGCTCCACTTCTAATCCAGCTCCCTGCTAATGCACCTGAGAAAGCAGGAGAGTGTGGCCCAAGTACCTGGGCCCCTGCACCCATGTGGGAGACCTGGATGGAGTTCCTGACTTCACCTGGCTTCGGCCTGGCCCAGCCCTGGCTGTTCTGAACCATTTGGAGTGAATCAATTCTCTCTCTCTCTCTCTCTCTCTCTCTCTCTCTCTCTGCCACACTCAGGGGCTGGGACCCACCTGTCTGACTCCTGTCTGTGCTCTGTCTGCTCCCGGTGAGTTAGGACTCAGTGTGTGAAGCTTTTATCTCCTACAGGCCTCACCAGTGCCCTCCAAAGGGCTCAGCCATGAACTTGACCCTGCAGAGGAGGAAACTTGGGCTCAGAGGAGCAAAACAACTTTCCCCAGGACTCCGTGAGTGAGCAGCAGGGCTGGGCTCTGAGCAGAGCTGAGCCTGTTCCCCACAGCCTGGCTTTGTCAGCCCCGCCAAGCTAGGGGGCAGGAGGGGCCTGGCCTTGAACGTCCACTCCAAAGCCACCCCCGTGGGCCTCAGGACCACGGGCTGCAGCTGTGTGCCCACAGACGCTGGCGTGTACAAAGGGGGCACCTTGAGGAACCTGACCCAAAGCCTTTCTCTCCAGGGGGTGCTTCTGAGTGGGTCCTCCCTGTGGGGGCGTGGCCACGGGGTGGAGGTGGCCGCCCACCCTACCTGCAGATCAAGCTGGACCATGAAGTGCTGCTGGTGGCCAGGCGCACCTCCTCAGAGCAAAGGCTCCTTCCACATGCCGGGAAGTTAGCGCAGGCTCGGGCTCCTGGTCCCCAGGGTGTGCATGGGCCAGGGCTGGCCTCAGCGCTCACCTGGCCCAGGAAGGAGCCACCACAACACCTGCCGATGGCTCGGCTAGGGCTGGCGAGGCCGCTCCCATTTCCTAAATTCAAAGCTTCACTTTATTGATTTCTTTGAGAGAGAAAGGGAGAGAGAGAGAAAACTCTTACCGGCAACAGTTGGGGCTGCACCAGGCCAGAGCCAGGAGCCAGGAATCCAATCCTGGTCTCCCGTGTGGGTGGCAGGGACCCGAGTGCTTGGACCATCGCCTGCTCTGTCCCAGGTGTGTTAGCAGGAAGCCAGGATCTGCAGCAGAGCTGGGGCTTGAGCACACGCACTCTGACACGGGACACAGGCGTCTCAGTGCAGCGTCTTAATGGCTAGGCCACCTGCCCACCTGGGAGTGTTCTCTGACTCACCCCACGGCCTGGTTGTGAGGAGTCACTGAGAATGCAGTGTAGACAATTCGCAGGAAGCCTGAGAAACAGGATTCTGCGTGGTGCACATGGAGCGTGTGTGTGTGTGCACCTGCACACAGGGGCATGCGTGCACTTCCCCAAGTGTTGACGTCTTTGCCTGCGACGAAGCTCAAGGCTAGGCTGTGACCTGCACACCGCAGGACGCCCGCGTCCACCCCACCTCGCCTGCTTCCTCCACCAGCTCCACACTATTGACTGGAGCAGGTAAAACACGAGGCCCTCAGATGATTTTCTCATTTACTGAGGTGGAAACGGCCTTTTTTTTTTTTTTGACAGGCAGAGTGAACAGTGAGAGAGAGAGACAGAAAGATCTTCCTTTGCCGTTGGTTCACCCTCCAATGGCCGCTGCGGCCAGTGCACTGCGCTGATCCGAAGGCAGGAGCCAGGTACTTATCCTGGTCTCCCATGGGGTGCAGGGCCCAAGCACTTGGGCCATCCTCCACTGCGCTCCCGGGCCACAGCAGAGAGCTGGCCTGGAAGAGGGGCAACCAGGACAGAATCCGGCACCCCAACCGGGACTAGAACCCGGTGTGCCGGCGCCACAGGCGGAGGATTAGGCTAGTGAGCTGCGGCGCTGGCCTGGAAATGGACTTTGAGAGCACTGATGAGGTGCCTCATGGAGCCTTTTGATTAGTGATGTCTGCCTTGGCCGTGCTAGGGCACATGCTCTGAATTTGCTTCGTTCATGCAGTGGGGAGTGTTATATGAATTCCTATCTTCTATTCCGCCATAGGTAATTTTTTTAAAAGATTTATTTATTTATTTGAAAGGCAGAGTTACAGAGAGGCAGAGAGAGAGGTCTTCCATTCACTGGTTCACTCCCCAGATGGCCACAATGGCCGGAGCTGCACCGATTCGAAGCCAGGAGCCAGAAGCGTCTTCTGTGTCTCCCACGCGGGTGCAGGGGCCCAAGGACTTGAGCCATCTCCTACTGCTTTCCCAGGCCATAGCAGAGAGCTGGATGGGAAGTGGAGCAGCCGGGACTCGAACCGGTGCCCATATGGGATACCAGCACTGCAGACGGTGGCTTTACCCGCTATACCATGGCGCTGACCTCCATAGGTAATTTCATAAACTGTCGTTAAGCCTGTGTGGAAGAAGACATTTAATGAACAAACGATAGTAATTACATCTCAGGTAATTGCTAGGCACTTTGGCATGGGTTATGTTACTGTGCCCTCACTGTGTGTCATTCCAGACAGAAGCGGGAACTCAGGTTCAGGGTCAGGACCACAGCTAGTGCTTAAGGCACCTTTGTGGTCATTAGAAAATTGCCCCTCTGGGCAATCACATCTTGGTGAACAGGGCCCAGGACAGATTTTGCCCCATCCACCTCATCACCCCAGGTGCCCTTGTTCAGTGCACAACCTGAACGCCCATTCGTAGCAGCCCTATTCAGTGTCTTGCCAAACCTCGCAGTTCTATCTGCCATTCCAGATTCAGTGCTCGTTTCACTGTGTGCAGCACGCAGACCACACTGTGGGTCTTAGACCCCCATTCAGGCTGCGGGATAGATGCATGTGGTCTGAGACAGCGAAAGGGGGCAGGAGTACGGGCAGCATTAACAACTCGGCCTGTGTTGGTGCCACAGACCTGCAAGACACTGCCGGTGCCTGGCCCTGGCTGCCAGATTCCGGCGGGGACCCTGGGCTATGAATAGCACAAGTGAGGCCCTCCCAGAGGACGCGCTGGCCTCCCCCCAGGCCTGGCCCTTGGCCTCCACCCTGCTCCGGCCACTCGAAAGCCGGGGGGCGAGGCCTCCCGTTGGCACTCGGCGCCGCACGTTCCTTCCCGCTCGCTTTCCGCCCGGGATTAGCGCGGGGCTGGGCCTCTGCACGCCGCTGTCGCTGGGCCCCGCACGGGACGCTTGGAAAACACGTCCCTGAAAGCAGAGAAAGTGCGAGCCGTCAGGAAGGGCAGTGTGGAAGGCGGGGGCCCTGGGAGGACGGGAAATTTACAGCATTCATTTGGAGGACACCGCGCACCGCTGCATTCCGGAGGGGAGCGCGCGGATTTCAGGGCCCCCCGGCCCCGCCCCCGCCGGCCCTTCTGGGACCCACAAGGCCACCGAGCCCGGGCGCCGGCTGTGACGCCCAAGAGCCTGCCCGGTCCTCTGGGCACTAGTGCAGGGGCCAGGACCCAGGGCATCGCAGGCTGCTCAGCCACGGGCTGTCCGGCTCCTGCGCGCCACACGGGTCCCGGGACCCTTCCCGCTAGTCCCGTGCAGGCCACTTTGTGCCGATGAGAAAGCTGGCGGCTCCGTTCACCTGCTCCAGGTCACGGCTCAGCAAGGGAGAAAGCCACTTGTCACAGCAGCCGGGGCCCCATGCTCTGGGTTCTGTTAACAACACCTGCTGGCTGCGGCCTTGGCCAAGTCTCTCCGCCTCTCCGAATCTCTGTTTCCTCATCTATCAAGTGGGAACGGGCCGGTGCTGTGGCATAGCCAGTAAAGCCACCGCCTGCGATTCCGGCATGCCATCTGGGCATGCGTCCTTGTCCCCGCTGCTCCACTTCCGATCCAGCTCCCTGCTGATGGCCTGGGAAAGCAGCGGAAGATGGTTCAAGTGTTTGGGGCCCTGCACCCGTGTGGGAGACCTGGAGGAAGCTCCTGGCTCCTGGCTTCAGACAGGCCTAGCCCTGGCCATTGCAGCCATTTGGGAAGTGAACCATTGTGTGGAAGACCTCCCTCTCTCTCTCTGTAACTCTGACTTTCAAATAAATAAATAATGTTTTTAAACAAACCTTGGAGTTGTAACTGCAGGCCATGATGAGGGGTCAGCCAGATGATGCAAGGGAGGCGCCCGGCGCGGTCCGGGGTGGCAGAGGCTCGGCCAGTGCTAGTGCCGGCCAGCACGATTCCATGATTAACGTTACCCGGCGGCTCCAGCCCCAGCCCAACTACTGGTTTCCGTGGGGCAATGGCCTTGCACTTGGCACGTCACTGTGGTGGTGACGGCGGGAGGAGGGCTGCTCAGGGCTGCTCTGCCTCCCCAGGAGCAGAGGAGTAGCCCCCGCCCCTCCCAGACCCACCCCCCACCCCAGGCCCCCTGGCCGTCGTGCCCGGCTCCATCTTTGAATTAAAGGCACAGCAATGGCTGGGGGCCTGCCCTGGTCAGTCTCTCCCTGGGCCACAGGCTCTTTCATTCATTCACTCTGTGGCCATCCTGGGAGTGCCGCTCTGGGCCAGGCACTGGGTCAGGGGCGGGGACACAGCGCACACAAACAGGCATGGTCCCTGCCTCCCTCCCGAGCTTCCAGAGCCTTCCTGGGACCTGCCTCTGCTGAGCTCACTTCTGCTGGCTCAGAGTCCATGTCCCCTTTCTAGAATATTCCCTCCTCCTCGTGTCCGTCAGGGCTGATTTGGCTGCAGACTCTGGGGGCTTGAACCTCGCATTTCTGTCTTCCAGGTGTCACCTTCCTCTCGGTACCCAGAGTTAGCTCAAGGCGCGAGCCCTGGGGACTTCCAGCCTGGCCTGGGTGGGACAAGTGAAGCCACAGGCTTGGTCTGGGAAGCACACGGTAGGACCAGGTCTGTGGCTTTGAGGTGTCCTAAAATTGCCCCATTACGGTGGTTTTCAGGATAGGTCCCTCTGCCGCCAGTCCTGACCACAGTGGCCTTATTTAGGGGGGGATTGAAGAAGCGTAGGCGGGGGGCCGGCGCTAGGGTAAAGTTGCCGCCTGCAGCGCCGGCATCCCATATGAGCACCGGTTCGAGTCCCGGCTGCTCCACTTCCCATCCAGCTCTCTGCTGTGGCCTGGGAAAGCAGTGGAAGATGGCCCAAGTGCTTGGGCCCCTGCACCCATGTGGGGGACCCGGAGGAGGCTCCTGGCTCCTGGCTTTGGATTGGTGCAACTCTGGCCATTGCGGCCATTTGGGGAATAAATTAGCAGATGGAAGACCTCTCTCTCTCTCTGTCTCTGCCTCTCTCTAACTCTGCCTTTCAAATAAATAAATAAATCTTAATGAAAAAAAAAAAAAAGGCGGCAGCAGCAAGGGCTGGGAACAGCACTGCCTGGCTGTGCATCTCCCCTCCAGCACCTGTGAGCTGTGACTGGAATGAGCCCCTTATCCCACCGTGCCTCAGTTTCCACATGCGGGAGTGGGGTTGGTGTCCCCTGTGAGGACTCATGCAACGGCTGTGACATCTTCGGAAAGTTCATGGGTGACACCCATCATCCGAAAACTATGCCTGGATTTCAGTTTTTTGTTTTTGCACCAAGATAAGCATCTTCATTCCACTTCCCTCGTGAACCTTTTGAAGCCCCGTGGTGTGTTACGACACGCTTGGAAAAGCTCCGATCCAGGGTGAGCTGCAACACGTAGCAGCTCCTGCTACTGTCTCCTGCCGCAGCGGGTTTCCATGGAATATTCCATAGGACAGCGAGGGTCCTGGCTGTTGCTTAGGGAACTGTCGGGAGCGAGTGCCCCCCAGCACTCCCCGGACAGGGTCTGTAGCTGCCCGGCTCTAAACCCTCCCTCTGCGTTGGCGTGAGGGGTCTTTCCCCGCGGACGCGCTAGTCCTGGGCTGGCTCGGGGCGTCAGGGCGCTGGCTGTCGCCCCTGCTCCTGCACTGAGCTCCCCTGCGGAGGCTTCTGTTTGGTCCCCAGAGAAGGGGACCTGGGCGTGGGGGTCTCAGAAGCTTGGGGTTCACTGGGCCCAGCCTGTCCTTGGCTCTGGCCCCGTTGGATCCCCCGCTGCATGTCAGGGGCCGCCTTCCCCGAGCCTCGGAGGACAGAGGAGACTGTAGCAGGCTCAGTTCCGGGACACGCACCTGCTCAGCTTGGTCTGGAGGACACGGGTTTGTTGGGATCCAGGCTCCCAGAAGATGGAGAACATTCCAGACTCTGATTTGCTCAAAACTTCCCCTTTTTTTCTCTTTGGCCAATGTTGTGGCGCAGTGGCGTTAACTGTGGCTTGAGACACTCAGAGCATTGGTCTGAGTCCTGTCTATACTGCTTCCTTTCTTTTAAGATTTATTTATTTATTTGAAAGTCAGAGTTACAGAGAGGAAGAGGCAGAGAGAGCGAGGTCTTCCAACCACTGGTTCACTCCCCAGATGGCCGCAACAGCCGTAGCTGAGCCAGGAGCCAGGAGCTTCCTCCAGGTCTCCCACATGGGGGCAGGGGCCCAAGCACTTGGGCCATCCTCCACTGCTTTCCCAGGCCACAGCAGAGAGCTGGATGGGAAGTGGAGCAGCCTGGACTTGAACTGGCGTCCATGTGCGATGCCGGCACTGCAGACAGGGGCTTCACCCGCCATGCCACAGCACAGGCCTCCATACTGCTTTTTTTTTTTTTTTTTTGACAGGCAGAGTGGACAGTGAGATAGAGAGACAGAGAGAGAAACGTCTTCCTTTTGCCGTTGGTTCACCCTCCAATGGCCGCCGCTGCAGCCGGCGCACCGCGCTGATCCGATGGCAGGAGCCAGGATCCAGGTGCTTTTCCTGGTCTCCCATGGGGTGCAGGGCCCAAGCACCTGGGCCATCCTCCACTGCACTCCCTGGCCATAGCAGAGAGCTGGCCTGGAAGAGGGGCAACCGGGACAGAATCCGGCGCCCTGACCGGGACTAGAACCCGGTGTGCCAGCGCCGCAAGGTGGAGGATAAGCCTATTGAGCCACAGCACAGGCCTCCATACTGCTTTCAATCCAGCTCCCTGCCACTGCACCCGGGAGGCAGCAGATGAAGGCCCAAGTCCTTGGGTTCCTTTTATCCACTCGGGAGACCTGAATGGAGCTCCCGGCTCCTGCCTTTGGTCTGTTCCTGTTTTTTCTTTACTCTTTGCTGTTAAAGCATTTCTTCCCGTTTGCGTGAATTCCTTTGCTTAAGTACATAAACATAAACAAGCAGACAGTAGAGAACACTGGTTCTGAGTCAGACAGAGAGGTCCTGTGCCGGCTTCGCCTTTTGCTGGCTGTGTGCCCCAGAGCAAAGGACTTAACCTCTCTGTTGCAGTCTCTTCATCTGGGAAGTGGGATAAGAAACTGCTACAAGTTGGGAGGACTTAGCTCATGTGTGCAAAGCACCGGGCACAGGACCGAGCTCAGGGTGGAGGCTGGACAAAAGTGAGCGTCTGCTGGGTCTGGGCACAGGAAGAGAAGCACGGAGGGCTTCTCAGGGGAGGCGGTGCTTTAAGTTAGGTCTTGAAGGATATAGAAGAGTGCTCCAGGTGGAAGAACGACAGGTGTGTTGGGGGGCCTGAACGGCGAGAGGTACAGGTGGCCGTGGGATCAGAAGCAGCTGGAGGAAGGGTCTGGGCGGGGGGGGGGGGGGGGGGGCAGGCTCATGTCCTGCAGGGCCTTTCAGCCGGCTTAAAGGAATCCCGAGGACAGTAGGGAGCCACGGAAGGTTTGAGCAGGAGTGGCGCCTGGTCAGCTCTAAGTTGTAGGGAGACAGCTCCGGGGGGCGGGGGGAAAGGGGCCTGGAGTCCTCCAGGTGGTCCAGACGGTGGCGACACACGTCAGCAATGACCGCACAGCACCCCGGGGCCCCACAGGCCTTGCTTTGGTCCCATCTGGTCCCAGGGGCCCAGCTGACCCCCAGCCCAAGGCCGCTGCCTGGAAGGCCCAGCCAAGCCGGCCGGAGGAAAGGTGGACTCCAGCCTGCACGGGGGAAGTGGAAATATTTGCTCAGCTGCGAAGACAAGCTCAAGTCTCTCCTTGCGCACGAGGGAGACGGATGCTGACCTCAGGGTGGGAGCGTCACAGACTGCACCCCCCCACCCCACCCAGCCGTCCAGAGAACAGTGGCTTCTCCCTGCGGCAGCCACTGAGCTCCAAGGTCAGCCGCCGGGATCTCCGGTTGTTCCCCTCGCTAACCAAACACCCGATTCTTTCATCTTCTCCGCGCGGGACAGGGACTGACCTTTGTTTTTATCTTTAGAGATGCGTCCCGATACAGCAGCCATGGATTTCAACCTTGTCTCCATGGCTGTCTCCGGGTTTCGAGCCAGGACTTTGATGCGAGGCTGCAGCCTGGGCTCAGCTCTCTGCTGTGTGACCTTGGACAGGTCACTCAATCTCTCTGAGCCTCCCTGGGCCTCTTCTCCCAGGAGGCATGTGCAGCCCAGTGGGCAAACATATGTAAAGCATGTGGGGCAGTGTCTGGCACACCGTGGGTGCTCGGGACCCAGTCACAGTCACTCTGTGTGCCAGGCAGCTGGTGGGCAGCCCCCAGTGCAGCCCCAATGACCCTCGCCTCCTGCGGTCTCGCCGGGGGTCCTCCCCTGGCTGAGTGAGCAGGACCTATACCCGTGCATGCGACGGTGTCTCGGCTGTGGCCGCAGGGCGTGGGGTTGTGGCTGCTGGAGCCTCTCTCCCCGGCTCGCTCGTGTGCGCGGCACCCACGTGGCAGGGGGCCGCGGGTGGTCTCTGACCCAGAGGCAGCAAGACTCCTTGGAGGATGGGATCGCTGCTGTGACGTCGGGGTGCAGTGAGAACGTGCGGGGCCGGCAGTGAGGTACAGTGGGCCCAGCCTCTCTGGTGCGCTACTTGCAAGGCCTGCCTCCCACGTGGGGTTGCCTCCTTCCGGTCCTGGCTGCTCCACTTCTGGTCCAGCTCCCAGCTAATGCACCTGGGAAAGCAGGGGACGATGGGAGGCCCATCTACTGCCCATGTGGGAGGCCCCGATGGAGTTGCAGACTCCTGGCGTCCGTGTGGCCCAGCCCTGGCTGTGGTGGGCATATGGGGAGTGAACCAGCAGCTGGGCCATCTCTCTCTTTTTCTTTCAAATAAAGAAAATACAATTTTTAAAATGTGCGCTTGACCTTGATCCTTGACACCCTGCACACGGCCCCTAGGACCCGTGTAATTTCCCGAGAGGCAGGGGTAAGGGGAGCCTCCTGGGGGACACCATCAGCCCTTTGTCCCTGGCTCCTGACCCCAGGGCTGTCCGGAGTGAGGAGGGTCTTTCGCATGCTGCTGAGAGGACTGGGGGCTTCACGGGGAGAGCCCAATGTGCGAAGCGAGGGTTGGGGCTTGGAGCCCCAGGCCCAGGCCCAGGCCTCCCGGGCGGGGGCGGGGCTGGGGATGGAGCCGATCGCCAGCGGCCAGGGCTTCCCCAGCCCTGCCTGAATGACAGCGGCCTCTGTGAACACGTGCAGGGGCTGGGGGCCCCGAGAGGGCCAGCGAGCTCTGTGCCCCCTACCCCCGGGGCCCTGCTCCATGCGTCTCTTCCATCCAGCTCTTCCTGCACCAGGGCCTTTATAGGGGACCAGCAATCCTAAATAAAGTGCCTTCCAAACTCTGAATTGCCCTGGCCGATGGCTGAACCCAAGGAGGAGGCCTGGGAACCCCACGTCCACAGTGGCTTGGCTGGGGCCTCACGGGCAGTGTCAGAGGTGGGAGCAGTCGTGCGGACCCAGGCCTTGGTCTAGGGAGGTGCTCCTTGGTCTAGGGAGGTGCTCCTTGGTCTAGGGAGGTTCTCCTTGGTCTAGGGAGGTGCTCCTTGTTGTAGGCGTGGAAAAAGCCCACAGCCTCTGCTGTGGGCGTGTTCTCTGTAAACAGCTCAGCCCCTGGCACAGCCACGGGAGCCAGAGCCCTGGCCAGTCGGTCCTTCAGGGTGAGCCCGCCTGCCCGCAGGCCTCTCCTCTGGCCTTGCGCTGCGGTCCTGCGGGCCTCCCTGGTACTCCCGGGCTGGTACAAGCATCACCACGTCTCTGCCTCCATCCTGCCCCTGGGCTGCTCCCCGCGTGTGTCCCCGTGTCCACATCTCCCCTGTAGAAGACACCAGGCATGCTGGATGAGGGGCCCTACCCCAGGATGACCTCACTGTACCCGTTCTATCTGAGATGACCCCATTTCCAAACAGAAAATGCCAAGATCTGGGGGACAGGACCTCAGACGACACTGCCACGCTCTGATACTGTGACCTCACCCTGTGGCTGCGCTGGGTCCCTCGAGGGCACAGCCGTGGGGCGTCCTGGGAGACACCAGGACCTGTGAGGTCTCCACCCACTTACTCTCCCAGCTGCACCTCCAGTGGCTTCTGTGGCTCCTAAGTGAATTCCTGAGCCTGTGCGGAGCCCGGGGCGGAGCCACACGGGGTGCGCACTCTGGGAGCCGCCCTGGAAACCAGGCTCATGGGTGGGAGTAGGAAGGATGGCGTTATCAAGGGTCACGGCCGGCACCCCATAACAGCAGATGGGTTAACAAGAGAAACGCGAACGTAGTCGCTGGATCGGTGCTTTCCACACAGGGCAGTCCTCAGAGGGACAACGAGGAGGCCCCGGGTGCCGAGTGTGGGTGGATGCTCAGGCTTCAGGGAGCAGGGCCGGCCGTGTGGACCAGTGCCGGGGTGGCGGGGCTGGGCATCAGCCACAGACGCAGGAGGGAGCCCAGCAAGGCCGCCTGCCCTGCTGCTGCTCGGGCTCTCTGAGCTGCGCCCCCTCCCACCAGGGCAGGGGCAGGGCCCTCTCTGCAGTGGAGGTCCCGTGAGCTCCATCACACAGGGTGGGGGGCAGAGCTATGCCCCCTCCCGCCCAGGGCCCTCTCTGCAGTGGGGGTCCCATGGGCTCCGTCACACGGGGTGGGGGGCAGAGAATTCCTTTATGGCTGCCCTGACACAGGAAGGCGGGGACGTCAGAGTAGAGGTCAGGGTTAGTGGCTGGCTTCGGGGACAAGCGTTCTGGGTTCCGTGCCCTGGAATTCCAGTTCCTCGGGCTGGCCTGGGGGAGCCTAGGCGGGGAGGGGTAGGATGAGGTCAGAGGGAGGCTGGGCCTCTGAGGCTGCTTAGGAGGCCTCCCCTCCCCCCACCAGGGTGGCATTTTCCGAGCGCTGGCGAGGACACTTTCAGACTCCCAAACCTGAATTAAAACACTCGCTGCTCCCTGCTTTTGCCTGCTCAGGGTGGCTCTCAGAGTTGCGGTATGAATTACGCTGTGAAGGGGTTGACGCCAGCTGGGGAACTGATGGGGACCCTCCTGCTCCCCTGCAGGCACCTTTCCCTTGGGAACCTGAGGCTGCAGGGACCGCGGCCCGGGCCCCTGGAGGACCTGGCTGGAGCACCACCGGCTGCTCTTCCCGTCTCACACCTGGCCGGTGGCCTCCCCAAACCCAGAGAGAGGGAGCTGTTTCCCGAGCCCTCCAAACAGAAGCCTGGCAGCTCCCACCCTGGCCTGGCCTGGCCGGCCGAAAGGAAGAAGAGAGGGAGCATTTCAGTCTGTTTATATTTCAGGCTATTTTGAAAGCCCCCGAAGGCACTCACACACAGGGGCGCATTTACACGCACCAGGAAGTGCTCCCGGCTCCCGGAATGGAAACTGGAGTCGGAGGAATGCGGGGGCACTGTGCTGCCCGCTCGGTTCTGCCGTCCCCACTCCAACAACTGCCAATTCAGCCCCCTCAGTGCCCGAGTCACAGCTTCGGCCACAGGAAGGGCCTGCAGGGTCACCCAGCTCCTGCCTCCCCCAGCTCCCACCAGCCACTGAGCAGCCCGGCACCCGTCAGCCATGGGCAGTAGAAAAACCACCCCAGGTGATCTAGGGGAAAGGCACGGGAGATTTAGCCAGCTCAGTTTGCTTCAGGTGGGGCTGGATCCAGCAGTTCCAAGCTCATCATCACGGCTGGGTCTCTGAACATCCTCCATCTCCGCTCCTTCCACGGTGACCTCGTTATCAGTGTGGAAAAACAGCTGCCAGCAGTCCCGGAGCGTCCTCACGGTTCTCAGAAGGGCGCGGGCTTTGTGGTGCAACAGGTTAAGCCACCACTGGCAACTCCACGTTAAGGCACCGCGTGTGACGCCGGCATCCCGCATGAGCTCCAGTTCTGATCCAGCTCCCTGCTAATGCACCTGGGAAAGCAGCAGAAGATGGCCCAAGTGCTTGGGCCCCTGCCACCCATGTGGGAGACCCGGAAGAAGCTCCTGGCTTCAGCCTGGCCCAGCCCCGACCCTTGCAGCCATTTGGGGACTGAACCAGCAGCTGAAATCTCTCCCTCGCCCTCCCCTCTGTAACTCTTTCAAATACATAAATATATTTTTTTAAGTCTCTTGGAAGATCTTGCGATGTGAGGTTCCTCTTGGCCAGGCTTAGTCACAGCCCTGTGCCACCTCACTGGCTGGGAGCGGAGCTCAGCGGTACCACTCCCACCCAACCTTCGTACCCAGACCCCGGGCAGAACGCACACAAATGCGTGTAACCCCACATTCTCTGCTTGTGCTCCCCAGTGGTGGAGAACGCACCCCAGTGGGCAGCCCCCCTTTCATAACTGTATTCCGACGTCGGCAGGATCTCTTACCAAGCTTCCATGGGAGCTGAATGTTCAGCTCTGTCACTTGCTCAGCTCCTGCCTTCCTGTATCTCCAACACCTCGCACGAGACCCGCACGGAATGCGTGCTCAGGAACTGCCGTAAATGAAGGGGTCGTACCTGGTATGACTCAGCACGTTTTATGTGCCAGATGTTTGATGCTTGGTGTCTCATTTGATCCTCGCGACTAGGTAAATAGCATCATCCCTCTTTTAATTTAAAAAAATTGAATTTATTATTTATCTCCATTTTATTTGAAAGGCAGAGAGAGAGAGAGGGAGAGAATCCATCTCCCATCTTCAAGTTCACTCTCCCCAATGCCTGCAACAGCCAGGGCTGGACCAGGCCAAAGCCAGGAGCCAGGTCTCCCATCCAGGTGGCAGGGACCCAAGTCCTTGATCCATTGGCAGGAAACTGGAGTCAGGAGGCAGAGCTGGGACTCAGAGTCAGGCACTCTGTTGTGAGATGCAGGCACCCTTTTTTTTTTTTTTTTTTTACAGGCAGAGTGGATAGTGAGAGAGAGAGACAGAGAGAAAGGTCTTCCCTTTTGCCGTTGGTTCACCCTCCAATGGCCACCATGGCTGGCGCACTGCGGCCGGCATACCAACCATGCTGATCCGAAGGCAGGAGCCAGGTGATTCTCCTGGTCTCCCATGGGGTGCAGGGCCCTAGCACTTGGGCCATCCTCCACTGCACTCCCTGGCCACAGCAGAGAGCTGGCCTGGAAGAGGGGCGACCGGGAAAGAATCTGGCGCCCCGGGACTAGAACCCGGTGTGCCGGCGCCGCAAGGCGGAGGATTAGCCTATTGAGCCACGGCACCAGCCAGCAGGCACCCTAACTGCTCAGCTGACAACTTGCCCTGGCTGCTTGCTTTAACAAAGGGGTTTCTGCTAGGCTTGATGATGGTGTTAGCAGTATATGGGACACATGCAAGACAGAAGTTGATGACCAAGAGTGACACCTGTCTGGTCTACATGGCCCCATTCCTGTCATTGCTCAGAGTAGGTGTTGGATCGGAGGACAAGTTCTTGGCCTTCGGAGCTGAGACGTTTGAATATGGAGCGGCCTTGGGAAATCAGGCGAAGGCCCCTGTGTCAGGTGCACCCACACAGGAGGTACTCTGTGTATAATTTCAGGACATTGGAAGAGCTCCCAAGTCCCATAAGCATATGTACATGTGAAGAAATCACCGAGGTGAGAAACCCACCCAAAGATGTTCGAGAAAACTACCCAACACTCACACAGAGTGTGGAGTGCGCCTATCCCCAAGCCAGACCAGCAAACCGCATGTTCCACGGGGCACTGGATGGGTTACTCAAAGGGCTCTAGCCTCAGTAGTGGAAATAATTACCCTGATAATGAATGCTGCCCTGATCCCACCTAGCAAATCTCCAAAACAAGACTCGAAAAGATCAAATGCTTTCGAAGCCATGTAATGGTATCCCAGAATGAAGATCAAAAATTTTTATAGAAATACAAGAACTATGCAACACCCAATAAGGCAAAATCATAATGTGTGGCATTTAGTCAAAAATGATCTGGCATCCAAAAAAAAAAAAAAAAGGCTGGAAAATATGACCTATAACAAGGAGAAAAATAGATCAAAATCAGCCCAGAACTGACACAGATGCTAACATTTGCAGACAAGAACATTAAAACAGTTTTCATAATTGTGTTCATATGTTAAAAACAAAAGAATTAGTGGAAAGATCAAATATGTTAGAACATGTAGACTGATGGAAGATGTAACAAGAACCAAAATCAAACATGTAAATATCAAAATTACAATGTCTGAGATGAAAAATATAATGGATGTGATTAACAGCTAACTAAACAATGCAGAAGGAATGATTAGTGATCCGGAAGACATATCAGTAAGAATTATCACAATGAAACATGTGTAAGACAAGCTCAAAAATAAAAATGGACAGAGCACTGGCAACCTGCCAACCAACCTCAGGCAGCCCATTAACCCTGAGGGAAAGATGAGAAAGGGGGAAAGATAAGTTTTTTTTTTTTAATTTAGAAAAAAATAGTCAAAGAACTAATGCCTTACTTAGGAAATGCATGAAGGTTGTGCTACCTAAATAAAAGGTTTCTTTGTGGGGGGGATAAAATAAAATAAAAAAATAAAAGCACACATTATTATTACCACTAAAAAAAAGGAAATAATGCCTGACATTTCCCCCAAAAAAAACATGGAGAAATCTACACCACATTACATCACAATCAAACTGCTCAGAGCCAGTGGGTGTTTGGCACAGCAGTCAGGATGCCGCCTGGGACTCACACATCCCATTCTGGAGTGCCTGTCTGAGTCCTGGCTCTGCACCCAATTCCAGCTCCCCACTAACGTGCACTCTGGGAGGAAATGGGTGATGACTCAAGTAGTTGGGTCCCTGTCACCCACATGGGAGACACAGACTGAATTCTTGGCTCCTGGCACTGGCTGTTGTGGGCATTTGGGAGAGAACCAGCAGATAGGAAACCTCTCTCTCTCTCTCTCCCCTTTTCAAATAAATAAAATAAACAAAAAGTTTAAAGAAAGAGAAAAGCAACGGGAAAGAAAAAGTCTTAAAAACAGAGGAAAGAGACAGGGATTGCACAAAGACAAAAGTGACAGCAGACTTCTCATTGGAGACAATGCAAGTCAGAAGACAGTGGAGCAGCACCTTTACAGTTTTGGAAAGATAGAACTGTGGGTCTAGGTGTGTGTGGGGGGGTGTTAAGGATTTATTTATTTTATTTGAGAGGCAGAGTTAGAGAGAGAGAGAGAGAAAGAGAGGTCTTTCATCCACTGGTTTACTCCCCACATGGCCACCACGCCAGAGCTGTGCTGATCTGAAGCCAGGAGCCAGGAGCTTCTTCCAGGTCTCCCAAGTGGGTGCAGGGGCCCATGGACTTGGGCCATCTTCCACTGCTTTCCCAGGCCACAGCAGAGAGCTGGATCAGAAGTGCAGCAGCTGGGACTTGAACCAGTGGCTATATGGGACAACAGTGCCACAGACAGAGGCTTAACTCACTACACCATAGAACCACCCACGGGGGAGAAAAAAGTTTAAAATGAAAGTGAAATAAAGACTTTTTCAGATATTTGAAAGCCAAAATAATGAAGTACCAACAGACTCATGTAGTAACAGGTTTTAAAGGAAGACCTATAGGCAGAAGAAAAATGATAGCAGGTGGAATACAGAATTGCACGAAGGAATGAAGAGCACTAGAAAGAACAACTACAGTGTTTTTTCTTATTATTCAAATCTCTTTAGAAGATAGCTGACTATTCACACGTAGAATGGTTACTATCAATACAATGAAGGTAGCAAGTGTTGGCTTGAGAAGATGTGGAGGAAAGGAAACTGTGGTACATACGTGTACCTTGGCACAGCCGCTGTGGAGGATGATATGGAGGGTCCTCCAAAAACTCACCACAGAACCACCACATAATGTAGCAAGCCCACTTCTGGGAATATACACGAAGGGGCTGGAATTGTCCGAGAGATGACTAACCCACTCTCATGGTTATGACAGCGTTATCCCCAGCTCACTGTTGCAGCCAAGTGTGGAATCCATCTGGTGTCCATCGGTGAAGAGTGGATTCAGAAACAAAGCAAATCAACACAACCAAGGGCCGTGCAGCCTCAGAGAAGCAGAAAATCCCATCACAGGGGACGACCTGGTGGAAGCTGGAGGACTCTGTGCCCAAGGAAACAGCTGGACACAGACACTGCATAGCCTCACAGACTCTGCACAGCCAGACACAGACACTGCACAGCCTCACACACACACTGCACCGCACAGCCTCACAGATACCGCACACCTCACACAGACACCGCACAGCCTCACACAGACACTGCACACCTCACACAGACACCGCACACCTCACACAGACACCACACACCTCACACAGACACCGCACAGCCTCACAGACACAGCACAGCCTCACAGACACAGCACAGCCTCACACAGACACTACACACCTCACACAGACACCACACAGCCTCAGACACCACACAGCCTCACACAGACACAGCACACCTCACACAGACACTGCACACCTCACACAGACACCGCACAGCCTCACACAGACACGCACAGCCTCACAGACACCACACACCTCACAAAGACACCGCACACCTCACACAGACACCACACAGCCTCACACAGACACCGCACACCTCACACAGACACCGCACAGCCTCACACAGACACTGCACACCTCACGCAGACACCGCACAGCCTCACACAGACACTGCACACCTCACACAGACACCACACAGCCTCACACAGACACCACACACCTCACACAGATACCGCACACCTCACACACACACCACACAGCCTCACACAGACACTGCAACCTCACACAGACACCGCACACCTCACACAGACACCGCACAGCCTCACAGACACCGCACAGCCTCAGACACCACACAGCCTCACACAGACACCGCACACCTCACACAGACACCGCACAGCCTCACACAGACACCACACAGCCTCACACAGACACAGCACACCTCACACAGACACAGCACACCTCACACAGACACTACACACCTCACACAGACACCACACAGCCTCACACAGACACTGCACACCTCACACAGACACCACACACCTCACACAGACACCGCACACCTCACACAGACACCGCACATCTCACACAGACACCACACACCTACACAGACACCGCACAGCCTCATACACACACTGCACCGCACAGCCTCACAGACACCGCACAGCCTCACAGACACCGCACAGCCTCACACAGACACAGCACACCTCACACAGACACAGCACACCTCACACAGACACTACACACCTCACACAGACACCACACAGCCTCACACAGACACTGCACACCTCACACAGACACCACACACCTCACACAGACACCGCACACCTCACACAGACACCGCACATCTCACACAGACACCACACACCTACACAGACACCGCACAGCCTCACAGACACCACACAGCCTCACACAGACACCGCACACCTCACACAGACACCACACACCTCACACAGACACCACACAGCCTCACACAGACACCACACACCTCACACAGACACCGCACAGCCTCACACAGACACTGCACACCTCACACAGACACTACACAACTCACACAGACACCACACAGCCTCACACAGACACCGCACACCTCACACAGACACCGCACAGCCTCACAGACACTACACACCTCACACAGACACCGCACAGCCTCACACAGACACCGCACAGCCTCACAGACACCGCACACCTCACACAGACACCGCACACCTCACACACACACCGCACAGCCTCACAGACACCACACACCTCACACAGACACGCACAGCCTCACAGACACCGCTCACCTCACACAGACACAGCACACCTCACACAGACACCGACACCTCACACAGACACCGCACAGCCTCACACAGACACTGCACAGCCTCACAGACACCACACACCTACACAGACACCGCACAGCCTCACAGACACCGCACAGCCTCACACAGACACTACACACCTCACACAGACACCACACAGCCTCACACAGACACTGCACACCTCACACAGACACAGCACACCTCACACAGACACCACACAGCCTCACACAGACACCGCACACCTCACACAGACACCGCACACCTCACACAGACACGCACAGCCTCACAGACACCGCACAGCCTCACAGACACAGCACACCTCACACAGACACCGCACAGCCTCACACACACACCGCACACCTCACACAGACACCGCACACCTACAGAGACACCGCACAGCCTCACAGACACCGCACACCTCACACAGACACCACACACCTCACACAGACACCGCACACCTCACACACACACCACACACCTCACACAGACACCACACACCTCACACAGACACCACACAGCCTCACACAGACACCGCACACCTCACACAGACACCGCACAGCCTCACAGACACAGCACACCTCACACAGACACAGCACACCTCACACAGACACTGCACACCTCACACAGACACCACACAGCCTCACACAGACACTGCACACCTCACACAGACACTACACAGCCTCACACAGACACTGCACACCTCACACAGACACTACACAGCCTCACACAGACACTGCACACCTCACACAGACACCGCACACCTCACACAGACACCACACAGCCTCACAGACACCGCACACCTCACACAGAGACAGCACACCTCACACAGACACCGCACACCTCACACACACACCACACACCTCACACAGACACCGCACACCTCACACAGACACCACACAGCCTCACACAGACACTGCACACCTCACACAGACACCGCACAGCCTCACAGACACAGCACACCTCACACAGACACTGCACACCTCACACAGACACTGCACACCTCACACAGACACCACACAGCCTCACACAGACACTGCACACCTCACACAGACACTACACAGCCTTACACAGACACTGCACACCTCACACAGACACCGCACACCTCACACAGACACCGCACACCTCACACAGACACCACACACCTACAGACACCGCACAGCCTCACAGACACCGCACAGCCTCACACAGACACTACACACCTCACACAGACACCACACACCTCACACAGACACTGCACACCTCACACAGACACCACACACCTCACACAGACACTACACACCTCACACAGACACCACACAGCCTCACACAGACACTGCACACCTCACACAGACACAGCACACCTCACACAGACACGCACAGCCTCACAGACACAGCACACCTCACACAGACACCGCACAGCCTCACAGATACCGCACAGCCTCACACAGACACCGCACAGCCTCACAGACACCACACACCTCACACAGACACCGCACACCTCACACAGACACCGCACAGCCTCATACACACACTGCACCGCACAGCCTCACGGACACCGCACAGCCTCACAGACACCGCACAGCCTCACACAGACACTACACACCTCACACAGACACCACACAGCCTCACACAGACACCGCACACCTCACACAGACACAGCACACCTCACACAGACACCACACAGCCTCACACAGACACCGCACACCTCACACAGACACCGCACACCTCACACAGACACGCACAGCCTCACAGACACAGCACACCTCACACAGACACCACACACCTCACACAGACACCGCACACCTCACACAGACACCACACACCTCACACAGACACCGCACACCTACAGAGACACCGCACAGCCTCACAGACACCGCACACCTCACACAGACACCGCACACCTCACACACACACCACACACCTCACACAGACACCACACACCTCACACACACACCACACAGCCTCACACAGACACCGCACACCTCACACAGACACAGCACACCTCACACAGACACTGCACACCTCACACAGACACTACACAGCCTCACACAGACACTGCACACCTCACACAGACACGCACAGCCTCACAGACACCGCACAGCCTCACACAGACACTACACACCTCACACAGACACCACACACCTCACACAGACACCGCACAGCCTCACAGACACCGCACACCTCACACAGACACCACACACCTACACAGACACCGCACAGCCTCACAGACACCGCACAGCCTCACACAGACACTACACACCTCACACAGACACCACACAGCCTCACACAGACACCACACAGCCTCACACAGACACTGCACACCTCACACAGACACCACACAGCCTCACACAGACACTGCACACCTCACACAGACACAGCACAGCCTCACAGACACCACACAGCCTCACAGATACCACACAGCCTCACAGACACCGCACACCTCACACAGACACTGCACACCTCACACAGACACCACACAGCCTCACACAGACACTGCACACCTCACACAGACACTGCACACCTCACACAGACACAGCACACCTCACACAGACACCGCACACCTCACACAGACACCACACAGCCTCACACAGACACCACACAGCCTCACAGACACCGCACAGCCTCACAGACACCGCACACCTCACACAGACACCACACACCTCACACAGACACTACACACCTCACACAGACACCACACAGCCTCACACAGACACTGCACACCTCACACAGACACTGCACACCTCACACAGACACCACACACCTCACACAGACACTGCACAGCCTCACAGACACCACACAGCCTCACAGACACCACACATCCTTACTCACATGCAAAAGCCAAACCAGGTAAACTCATCACAGCAGGGAGGTGGGTGGTCGGGAGTTGCCTGGGGAGGGGAGATACTGGTCCATGTGCACCAGGTGGCAGTAGGACTGTAAGAATGCATTTTGGAGGGGCCGGCGCTGTGGCACAGCAGGTTAATACCCTGGCCTGCAGTTCCAGCATCCCATATGGGCGCTGGTTCAAGACCCGGCTTCTCCTCTTCCAATCCAGCTCTCTGCTGTGGCCTGGGAAAGCAGTGGAAGATGGCCCAAGTCCTTGGGTCCCTGAACCCACGTGGGAGACCCGGAAGAGACTCCTGGCTTCAGATCAGTGCAGCTCCAGCCGTTGCGGCCAACTGGGGAGTAAACCAGTGGATGGAAGACCTCTCTCTCTCTCTCTCTGCCTCTCCTCTCTCTCTGTAACTCTGACTTTCAAATAAATAAATTTAAAAAATACATTTTGGAGAACTGTTGCTCTCTGTGGGCTGTAGTTCAAAGTCGTGTCGTATTGTACATTTGAAGATAGCTAAAAGCTTGAATGTCCTCACGACAAAAAAGCAAAGATGTGAGATCATGGGCATGTTAACTCATTTGACTTAATCATCACACACTATATACACATACGAAAACATCATAGTGTGCCCCGTAAACGTATATAATTATTATTTGTTGCTTAAAAATGTTAAGACGTTAACTGCCTAAGGAAAACCAATAAAGTAATAGGAGTCTATAGGATCTGTAGAGGAAAACGTATAAAACGATAGTCTCGAAGCCAATAGAGGAGAAACGGAAGCTTCCTATCTTAGGGCTCTTATACTGTCCACGAAGTGGCGTAACATTACTTGAAGGTCGAATGGTGAGTTAAGAACGTACACCAGAGGCCTTAAAGCAGTCTAATAACAAAATAAAGAGCTATAGCTACTAAGATGGCAAAGAAGACAGGATGACACAAAGTCACCTAAAAAGAAGGCAGACACGAGGAGAAAGGGAGGAGAAGCGGCCCAGTCAAGAAGCCACGGTCGCTCTAACCCCAAGCAGCCCCGTGATCGCGTTAGGCAGGAGCGACCTGAATACCTGGACAGACTGGACAAAGAAGGCTCAGCTGTGCGCTGCCCGAACAAGCCTACATACGAAAACCCCAAACTTCAATATGAAGACCCAATGACTTAAAAGTAAAGTTGTAGGAAAAATAGACCACGTTAACACCAATCCAAAGACAGCCAGAGTGGCTATGCCGGTGTCTTTTAAAATAAAGGACTGGGGGCTGGTGTTGTGCGTGGCGCGGTGAGCTGCTGCTTGCCCCGCCAGCAGCCCCTATCAGAGTGCTGCTTCAAGTCGTAGCTGCTCCACTTCCCAACCAGCTCCCTGCTAATGCGCCCAGGAAGGCAGCGGGAGACGGCCCCAGTGCTCGGGCCCCTGCACCCACCAGGAAGCCCAAGATACAGCTCCTGGCTTCAGCCTGGTCCAGCTCTGCCTCTTGCAGCCATTTGGCAAGTGAGCCAGCAGATGGAAGACCTCTCTCTCTCTCTCTCTCTGACACTGTGCCTTTCGAATAAATGAAGAAAGAAAAACAGAATTTGGCAAGGGATAAAGAGAGTCATTTCATAAGCAGAAAGGGGTCTAATCATCCAAGGACATAATAACAGTAAATATATATATATATACATCTAATTTTTAAAAGATTCCCAAGAGAAGACACAAACACTGATTCAACTGGCAGCAATTATCATCAGAGGTTTCAGTAACTGATAGGACACGTGGGAGGAGAGTGAGTAGGGGTGTAGACACCCAAGCAGTATCACCTGCCAATCTGACGTAACTGACACTCGCAGAGGCCCGCTCACCCCACCCCACCCACCCCACCCCGGCAGCAGATGTGCACTCCCTCAGGCTCCCGTGGTGCGGTACCCGATGGACTATGATCTGGACCGCAGAACAAGTGCCGGCAAATGTAAAAGGCCACAGTCATGCAGAACATGCCCGCCAGCTATAATGGAGTCACCCCGGGAGTCGACAAGGAAGATCTCGGGAAATTTCTCTACGTATTTTTGAAATAAAATATCATGCTTTTCAGTGACCCACGGGTTGAAGGAAAATTAAAAGGGAAATGAGAAGATAGTTTAGCTGCATAAGTTGAAAGCATACTTAGGAAAATGTACGGGATGCTCACAAAGTAATACTTCGGTGGAAATGTGTAGCACTGATATCTGTATTTATTTTCTTTAAAGGTTTATTTATTTGAAAGGCAAAGTTACAGAGAGGTAGAGACAGAGAGAGAGAAAGAGATCTTCCATTCGCTGATTCACTCCCCAGATGGCTGCAACAGCCAGAGCTGGGCCGATCCAAAGCCAGGAGCCAAGAGATTCTTCCGGGTCTCCCACACAGGTGCAGGGGCCCAAGCACTTGGGCCATCTTCTACTGCTTTCCCAGGCCACAGCAGAGAGCTGGATCAGAAGAGGAGCAGCCAGGACTAGAACTGGCACCCATATGGGATGCCTGCACTGAAGACAATGGCTTTACCCGCTACGCCACAGCACCGGCCCCTGATATCTGTATTTAAAAAGGGAAAAGGTCCCAAGTCAGTGACCTTGACTTCCACCTAAAGAAACTAGAAAAAACGGCGGGGGTGGGTGGGGGGTGTTTAGCACGTGGCTTAAGTCATCGTTTGGGATGCCAGCCTCCCCTGTTGGAGGTCCCGGTTTAGGTCCCAGTTACTCTGTTTCTGATCCAGCTTTCTAATGCACACCCGAGACGCAGCAGGCGACGGCCCAGGCACTCGGGACCTTGCCGCCCTGTCGGTGAGAGAGATGGGTTTCTGGATTCCTGACTTCTGTCTGGCCCAGCCCTGGCTGTTGCAGGCATTTGGGGAGTGAGCCAGTGGATGGGAGACCTCTCTCTCTCTCTCTCTCTCTCTCTCTCTCTCTCCCATCCATGGCTGAGACGTTGAAGAGCCCTGAGTAAGTGAGAGCAGCCGTGCCCACGAGAACACTCCATGCTATGAGGACGGCAGCTCCCCCTCCCTCAGCCTCACCCACCGCGTCCACGCAACCCTGGTCAGAGCCACCCAGGCTTTGCCTAGAAGGGGACGACGGTCGGAGGGAATTGCAAAGGGGTTAGAAGAGTCCCAGCAACTTAAATGAACGAAGTAGAAGGTAACGCCTCCTGCTGTCCGAATCCTACAGGCCATGGTGATCGGGGGCGGGGCGGGGGGGGGACCTGGACACACAGGGCGATGGCGATGAAGCGAGAGTCTGGAAAAGCCCACCTGGGTATGGACCACCGAGTGCTGACCAAGCTGCAGAGGCAATTCGGCGGACAAAGAGCACTCTTCTAAAAATGTCTAACTCATTATTTGTATTTATTTGAAAGGCAGAGAGACAGAGATAGAAAGAAAGAGAGTGGGCTCCCGGCCACTGAATCACTTCCCAAATGCCTGCAGCATCTGGGGTTATGGCTGGGAGCCAGGGATTCGGTTCAAGTTTCCCATGTGGGAGGCAGGGGTCCAGCTACCCGAGCCATCACCCGCCGCCGCCACCGCCTGCCAGGGAGCGCATTAGCAGGAAGTGGGATCGGGAGCCGAGCTGGACACAAAGGCAGCTCCTCTGATACGGGGTACGCTGTCCTAAGCAGTGTCTCTTTGGCCGCTGTCAACACCTGGCCCACGACTGACTTTACCAGATGGTGCTGGAACAAGTGTTACCCACAGGCAGACACAAGACCAGGCAGGAGGAAAGAATTCCCACCTGCACCTCATTCAGTGTTTAAACGCTGAACTCAGAGTGGGTCGTGGGTCTAGATGCAAAATCTGAGGCTGTAAAATTCCTGGAAGAAAACACAGGAGAAAATCTTTGTGGCCTCGCGTTAAACAAATATTTCCTAGATAGGACATCAGAAGTGCGATCCTTAAAAGAAGAAACAGAGAAATGGGGCTGTGTCGTCAAACATCTGGGACAGGCACCGTGGCTCAGCAGGCTAAGCCACCACTGGGGACCGCGGCAAGTCAACACCACAGGGTACCTGGGAGCGAGCCCCGCCTCCACTCTGACCCAGCCTCCTGCTAATGGGGGGTGGGGGGCAGGTGATGGCTTCTGTGCCTGGGGCTCTGCCACCCTCACCAGAGATCAGGATGGAGTTTCTGGCTCCTGGCTTTGGTCTGGCCCAGCCCTGGGCCGTTGCAGGCATCTGGGGGAGTGAACCAGTGGGTGGAAGATTCTCTCTCTCTCCTCATTTCAAATAAAATTAGGGACTATATCTCTGCTGAGGCCTGGGAGGCAGTGGAGGATGGCCCAGGTGCTTGGGCCCCTGCACCTGCATGGGAGACATGAAAGAGGCTCCTGGCTCCTGGCTTCTGATCAACTCAGCTCCAGCTGTTGCAGCCAATTGGGGAGTGAACCAGAGGAAGACCTCTCTCTCTGTCTCTTCCTCTCTCTCTCTCTCTCTCTCTCTCTCTCTCTGGATCTGCCTCTCAAATAAATAAATAAAATCTTTTTTTAAAAAAAGCCACACATCCTCTGTGGCTACTTATCATTCATAAGCTACTACCTGTTATTTACAAAGCACCTTCAGGACTCCAAAGACTCACTCACTCATTTATTCATTCATTCATTCATTCGTCCAGCGGGCACTTTTTGAACACCCTCTGTGTGTGGTAGGATGCTATAAGGCCTGGACTGTTTCAGTCAACAACACAGGCAAAAGCTCTGACCTCCGTGAGCTCACAGCCTAGGGAGAGGAGTGGGTGCAGAGGCGAATGTCAGGAAGTGATTTTAATGTTTCATGGTGGTGATAAACAAGGAAAAACAAGCTGGCGGGGTGGGTTGTGCAGGGTAGGGGTAAGGTTGCAGTTCTAAATGGCGTGGTCCTGAGACCCCAATGACCACGCAGCATGTGAGCATCACCCTGGAGAGGTGAAGAGGTCAGCTGTGTTAGGATCTGGGAAAAGAGACTTCTAGACAAAAGAAACAGTAGGTGCCAAGGTCCTGGGGTAGGAATGTCCCTGGTAGATCTAGAAATAGCGAGAAGCCCCGTGTGGCTGGAGCAGAGTGAGGAAGTGAGTAGTAGAAAACAGGGGTAGGGTCGGGGCGTGTCAGTTTCAGCCGCTGGAAAGACTTCGGCTTTTAGGCACACACAAGGGGCCCTATCCCAGGGAGAGGCACAGGGAATCAACTCGCATTTTCTGCAGAGAGGCCAGGCGCTCGCTCCACGCTACGGCCCCGATGGGCCAGGACCTAGCCGGGACCCAGGACTGGGACTGGCACTCAGTCAGCCTCAGGAAGTGTTAAGTGTGATTACCAGATGGGGAGAGATCTGGTTGGGATGGGCTTCCTGTAGACAGGCATTTGAGCTGGGCTTCTAAGGATCCTTAGAACATTCTGGAAGGTGTTCGGGTAAAACCATGGTTTCGGGAGGAAGCCAGAGGGAGCAGCTCCTATGACCTCCCAGGGGCCGCTGTCCACAGGACTCGGCCCGGCACCTGTGTCGTGGCAGGCGCTCAGTGCGTTTGCTGAATGAAGGCGTGATTGAAGGCACGCATGACTAAACGTGTCTGGGGCAGACTCGGGCCCAGGCCCTCCTTTTCCATCCAGGGACACCCCGAGCCCTGCAGGAGCCCCGTTCCTGGAGTCAGACAGCAGGATGCAAACCCCAGCCCCACCCCCTCTCCCGTGAGACGGTGCGGGGGTGGGGGCACTGCCTGACCGCTGTGAGAGAATTCCCACCAAGGACCTGGTGCGCGGCCCCTCTGTGAGGCACAACAGGCACGCAACCTGGCCGGGTAGGGTACTCCTCGGGGCAGGCACTGTGCAAAGGGCTTATCACCGTTAACCCTGAATTTGACAGTCACAATAGCCCTGTGAAGTGGTACCATTATCATCCACCCATCTAACAGACGAGGATCCAGAAGCTCAGAGAGGTACAGCAACCTGCCTAAAGTCACACAGCCGGCAAGAGCGGGAGCTGGGATTTGAACCAGAGCCCACACTGTGCTGTTAGCTTGCTCTCTTTGCTCTCTTCCTCTATGCAGATGGGGAATTTAGTAGGCAGTAGGGAGCTACGCACGGCTTGAGAGGACAGGAGTGTCGCTCCCCGTCTTCGCGGAGGAACGACACAGGACCCTGCGCTGTTCTTTTGTCTGCTCAGCCCTTCCCGGGTTTGCTGCTGGTTCTTCCCGGGTTGGCTACCATCCCTTCCACCTCCGTGGAAGGGCGGTTCCCCCTAGCCACTTCCCTCACTTCCGCGGGGGAGCGGCATACCGCTGGCCGGCTCTCTCGGGGGCTACATAGGTGTTCCTCTTAGATGTTCCCTTTAGATGTTCCTGGTGCATGTTGTCTCTCTCCTCCTTTATAGTCCTCTTCCACCAATCCCAACTCTGCTACCCACACGCTGAGTACGCTGCTCTCCTCCAATCAGGAGCAGGTCCTACAGTTTATTGGTTGAACTGGAGGCAGCTGTGTAGAAGCTGTTTCTCCCTTCTCAGCGCCATATTGTGGGAAAGCAGATGCATAGAATAAGTCTTAATTCCAGTAACTTAGTCTAGTCCGAGTTGCTCCCCACACAGGAGGGTTCCACCTGCCCCACGTGGAAGGGGCGTGGCAGGGCGGGGGCTGTGCAGAGAACTCGCTCTGCCAGTGCTGCCCAGGCTGTCTCAGCAGGCTGGCAGGAAACAATGCCCGGGCACCCCACAGCCTCCCCACCCTTGAGTGGGCCCAGGGCCAGCTGGGCGGTCCCTTGGGGTCCGGAGCCTGCCCTCCCCCAAGAGGGAGGCCCGCGGGCTGTGACCCGGTGGGGAAGGCAAGGCGCCTGGGCTGGTGGTCTGGCCTGGTGGTGTGGGCGGCTCCCGGCGCAGGGCACTGCCGGCCGCCAGCCCAGGCTCGTGCAGACATCGCCAGGCAGCCAGCCCCGGGACTCGGCCAGTGCTTTCCTCTCTGGTGTGTCCCTTTCATAAACGAGGAGAGGCATCCAGTTAGAGCTGGTTCTGGAGAAACTCGGCCCTGCGGCGGGGCTCCGGGGAGGTCAGGGGAAGGCCCTCCCACTGGCTGACCCTGAGGTCCGGATCTTCCACCGCACGCTGCTAAAATGCGGCTCAGATGTCAGGGCTGGCCGGGCCTTTGAGGTCACTCAGACGCACTCCCAGCCTCGCACAGGCGTCACTGCTGGCACAGTCCTGGTCGGGCTCCAGTCGCAGCCTTCTAGGGATGGGGAGCTCATCACCTTGCCCTCCGTGGTCTCTCGGCTCGGGGGCTGTGCCCATGGAGGAACTTGGGCTCAGACGCCAGCTCCGAAGCTCGCCAGTATCAACATCAGACCCCAAGCAGGGGCTGGCACCCCCTGCACCTTTGTTTCCCCCCTGGTCAAATATTCATCCAACAAACACTACATCTTCGCCTGGGCATCTCCGGAAGCTGACACAAGAGCAGGATCTGGGTGCAAGTCACAGAAGGAGGAGAGCAGGCGGGAGGTGGTGTGGGTGGGATCGTGCCCCCTGAAAACACAGGTGCCAGTCCCACGCCCCCTGCCCGTGAATGTCGCTGGGTTTGGCGAGAGGGTCTCTGCCGATGCGACCCAGCTAGGGTCACCCCTGCGAGGTCAGAGCGGGCCCCAGTGCAATGGTGGGGGTCCTGCAAGATGGGAACTTTGGTACTGAGACACGCACGGAGGAAGGATGGCCACGTGTGGGCAATGCCAGGTGACGCCTGGGCCGGGATCGGAGAGAAGCTGACCCACACTGGGGACACCGAGGGCCAGCGACCCCCATAAGCCAGAAGGGAGGCCTGCGACAGAGCTCCCCTGAGCCCAGGAAGGAGCCGGCCCTGCCTGCGTCTTGACTTCCGCTTTGTGAGCGTCCTCTCTGCTGTTTGAAGCCTCCCAGGGCCCTCGGGAAACCAACATGAGGAGGGCAGAAAGCAATCCCCGCCGAGGCAGGGGCAGGTGTTCCGCGGGTGCGACTGGGGAAACTGAGGCTCGGTCCCTCTGGGGACAGCAGGGAGACAGGGTGGGACATGCCTGGGTCACCTCGGCCGGGAGGGGGCCTGGGACCCTTCACCAGCTTCCCAAGGACGCCATGTGGAGCGCTGGCCCTGACACTGCTCACCTGAGCCGGGTGTAGACGGGGCGGTCTCCAGAGGGCAGACGAGGCCCCAGGTGGGAAGGGCAGGTGCTGGCGATGGGTGTGGGCTGGGCGTCCAGGGGCACGGGGAGGAGCGCTGAGGGGTCGTGGGTCGGCCAGGTCTCTACTGAGTGCCACTCTAAATGGGCTCCCAAGGCGACGGGCCAGGCCCCGCCCTCACGGAAGGAACATCCTGTGATGACCTGGTACACCCAAGAGAGCAGGAAGGGGCGCGCGGAGGTGGTGGCGTCACTGGGGATGCAGGCGAGGGCCGGTGGCCCGGAGGTCTGGAGCAGAGGCAGGGTTGCTGTGAAGCCGGCCTGAGCCCAGGAGCCGGCTCCGGCCTGCAGCCTGCTGAGCCCAGCATCGGCGGGGCCTCCCGTCCCCCGTTTACAGCTTTTGTCCTAGGGCTGTCCCCGGCCACCTAGGACAGGAAATCACCCCTGCTCCAGAGGGTGCAAGGATCTGGGGTCCACAGCCCCGTTCTTCACCAGCCCTTTGACCTTGGATAAGGCACTGGGCCCTGCACGTCACCTCCCTGTGCGTAAAACGGCCACGGTCACTGCTGCCACGTCGCGACGGCTCCGAGGTTCACAGGCTGCCTGCTCTGGCAGATAACTGCGGGTCCCTGATATGAGACACTCACACTGCGGGCGGGCGGCCAGAGGGGACAATGACCGATCGGTCTCCCCTGGGGACGAGAGGCCCCGGCCGTGGGGACTACGGGAGTCATGGCCTGGAACTCCGTCCCCGCCCCCTGCACCACTTTAGGAAACGGAGAACACATCAGACCCTGGCAGGGGAGAAGGGGGGAGGTGGGGGAGGGGCTGGGCAGGGGAGAAGGGGGAGATGGGGGGGGCTGGGCATGGGGCCGGGCCTTCCCGGAACATTCCACCGTCACAGGGAGGGAGGTAAATGGTTATTTTTTTTCCATTTCTTATATAATTTACATATTTAAATTTGAGGGCAGACAGACAGATCTTCATTTGCTGGCTCCCTCAGCAAGGATGTGACCCACACAGCAGCCAGGGCCGGCCCAGGCCACAGCCAGGAGCCCAGGACCCCATCCGGGTCTCCCACGGGGGGGGGGGGGGGGGCGGGAAGCCAGCTACTTGCGTCGTCACCTGCTGTCTCCCGGGTGCGCAGTCGCAGGAGGCTGGAGTGGGAGGCAGAGCCAGGACCGGAACTCGGGCCCTCTGACGTGGATGCAGGAGTCCCTGCCATGTCCTAACCACTATGGCAAAGCCCACGGCTCCGTTGTTCCATGCAAAGCTAACGTGTGCTTATTGGCTGAAGGTTTCTCCAGTACCTCAAGGGTGTGGAGTCCACTCGGCTCCCTCCCTCTCCCCTCTCCTGCCTGTTTGAGGAGTCTCCTTCCAAGCCTTCTGCACAGTGCAGATACAATCGGCGGCTTTGGCTTCTGGGGTTTTCTGGGGACATCGTCCCTCAGCAGCGGCCCTGAGCAGACACCAGGTCCCCGTTCCACTCTGCCGAGGGAGCGACGTATTTTGCTCCAGGCCGCACACGAGGGAGGGGCCAAGCAGGTTTCGGAATCCAGGCCGAAGGATCGGCTGGCCCAGGCACCGCTGGGAAGGGGCCCTGCCTCCAGAGGCGGGGGTGGGGCAGAGCAGGGTGACTGGGGTGCTCAGCCAGGGAGGAACAGGGGTGCGGGGGGAGGGGCCGGGGCCCCCAAGCATCGCCTGCCCCTGTCCAGGTGCCTGCTGCCCTCTGGTGTCTCTGCCAGGCTCCCACCAGGCACATCAACCTTTTCCCTTTTTAAAGATTTTTTATTCAAAAGTTAGAGTGACAGGGAGAGAGAGAAATTCCTTCTGCTGGTTCACTCCCCAGATGACCTCAACAGCCAGGGTTGGGCCAGAATGGAGCCAGGAGCCAGGAGCTTCATCTGGGTCTCCCACATGGGTGTAGGGGCCTGAGCACTTGGGCCATCTTCTGCTGCTTTTTCCCAGGCCATCAGCAAGGAGCTGGACCGGAAGTGGAGCAGCAGTGACATAAACTGGCGCCCATATGGGATGCCGATACTGCAGGCTGTGGCTTTACCCGCTATGCCAAAGCACCGGCCCCTACGCCGACCTTCCAGAGGGGACAGCCTTGTCCCCTGAGTGTCTGAGCAAACCTGAAGCTCCGAGTCCACCCCAGGGGGCTGGCTGGCTCGCAGCCTCTCCCCTGGGCCATCCCGGCACGGTGTGGTCAGCGTTGTCCACCGTCCATGGGTCTGCCCCCACTGAGAGATGCGGGGGTCCCCTCAAGCACCCCAACAGGTGGTCATTCCGCTTTCATTTGGCTCACTCCTTCCCTCCCGAGGACGCCGCCACTTCCATCTGCATCAGCTGCTTTGGTTGGTGGGCGATGAGCCTGCACCTTGGGCGCAGTCAGGGCTTGTAGGGAGGGAAGAGACGGAGGCGTGCCAAGTCTGCTCCGACTGCGTGGCGGGAGGAGGGAGCCTCAGTTTCCCCATGCAGGTCCCACGGCTCAGTGTTCATCCAGCCACGGGACCATCAGGGAGGCACGGGGTCGCCTAAGGGGGTTGTGATCAGCATTTCAGGACGAACAGCGGCCCAGGCTGCAGAGTGCAGTGCACGCAGCTGGGGACGGCCGCTTCTCAGAACCGGGGCTCTGTCACGGGCCGGCTCGCTGGCACGCGGGGTCCTGCCGGCCTGCAGTGTGGGCGGCGGGGGCTGGGACCTCCGGCAGCGCTGAGGGTGGCCTGGAGGGCTGCGGGCTCAGACGCCTCTTCCTGCCCACACCCAAGCCCAGGCAGGGCCCCAGGGGCGGTGGGAACAGGGAGACCCTCTCAGCTCTCCCGGGTGCATCCCGTGGGCTCGGAGCAGCCCCATAAATCGTCTGCCTGGAGTCAGGGGCATAGAACTCCCTGATTTATGCCCCGCCGGCCCTCCCCCTCCGCCTGCCTCCCTGGCTCTGCCGGCCCAAGGCCTGGCAGCCCGCTGCCTCCAGACGGCCCCTGCGGTTGCCGTGGTGACAGGTCCAGGCTGGGCTGGACCACGCTGCCCCCCTCAGGCCTCCCTCCTTCCCTCCTGCTCCCATCAGGGCTGCCTTCTCACCAGGCCCTTCCTGCGGGATGCCCGTGTCCAGTGGGGCCACTGACATGCGGGCTCAGACCCTGGCCCGGACAAGGCAGCGGGGTGCTGGGCGAGTGCCAGGGTCGGATCCCGCTCCTCCACTTCCAGGCTGGCTTCCGGAAGAGAGCCAGCGAGAGGCAGCTGGGAGAGTGTGGGGCCCTTTCCTTGACACCTGGATCTCTGTGGGTCTCCATCATCTCATCTGCAGAATGGGTATAACACCCCAACCCCGCCCCGCGCCCGCTCCGCTTCCAGGGCCTGCCTCAGTGTCTGGGGCATGGGATCTGCCAAAAAATGGGAGTGAGTGAACGAGTCTCAGTTATCCTGCAGATCTTTAACTGGGGGAGCAGGTGTTTGGGGCCACAGATTTGACACTGCTTGGGATGCCCATGTCCCAGGTTCAAGTCCCGCCGATGCAGCTCCTGCTCATGCATGCCCTACGAGGCAGCCCAGAATGGCTCATGGACGACTTCATGGCTCCAGGTTTGGCCTGGCCCAGCCCTGGCTGTGGTGGGCATTTGAGGGGTGAACCAGCAAATGGAAGATCTCTGTCTGTCTCTGTCACTACCTTTCAAGTCAAAGAAAATAAATAAATGAGTTTGCCAAAGATTCTTACATAAGAACCTAAGCCAGGTGAATCAGGGCGACCACCGATCCTTTGACCTCTGGGGCATGTTCACGGCCCTTGAACCTGGGCTGGCCTTGGCGCTCACCTGTAGCCCAGGGAATGCCGCAGCAGTGACGTCGGAATCTGGCTGCGTCAGGCTCAGCGTCTGGGAGCCCCCACCCCCATCGGCGGGTGAGGGGTGCGCCACCCTGAGGACGCTGTCCGGTGGGGACCAGAGGCTCCGGGATTGTCCCCGCCGAGGCACACTGGGACAGTCCTTGTTTTAAATCAGTGGGTCTCGGGTGGATCTGGTCCACGGCGAGGATCTGCTGGGCCTCACACAGAGCGCGAGCTCGGGGCGGGGTGACTGCAGCAGTCTCGTCGTTGTCGCCACGGCTGCTGGCTGGCGAGGGGTTGAACCACCCACAGACGAGGTTCTGCAGCCACAGGCCGACTGTCCGGGACTGGACGAGTCGCAATCCCGCCAGGCCCCCGCACCTTCACCTGCATGAAAGCACAAACGGTAACTGCCTGCCCCACGCGGTCAGCGTGAAGACACACGGGGGGGTTGCACGCTCGCGGGTGTGCCGCAGCCACAGTGCCGGCGCCACACCCCTTTCTTCAATGTCACCTGTGGGCGGGCTGCCACCTGGGGCATCCTCACCCCATTTGGGAGTGCCTGGTTTGAGCCTGGATCCTCTGCTTCCGATCCAGCTCCCTGCTGATGCGCCGGGGGGACGGCATCTGAGGGCCCAGTGCTTGAGTTTCTGCTGCCTGCCTGGGAGACCCGGATGGAGCTCCTGGCTCCCGGTTTCAGCCTGGCTCAGACCTGCCCCTTGCAGCTATCTGGGGAGTGAACCAGCAGATAGAAGACTCCTCTCTCTCTCTCTCTCTCTCTCTCTAACTGTGCCTCTCAAATAAATAATCTTTAAAAAAAAGATTGGCTTGACCTTACCCCAGGGCGGGGACAAGCCGTGTTCTGGTGTCTACTGTGGCAGAGCAAACCATCCTAAATCCCAGCGGTGGAGAAGCCGGCAGCCCTTCGCCCTGCTGGTGGATTTGCCATTTGGACCTGGGCAGGAGCCCCGAACTCGGTGCCATGTGGCGTCAGCTGGGGTCGGTCGACATGGGCCGGGGGTGGGGTGAGGGTGGGGGTGCCCGTGACCAGAACCTCTCTGCCAGGTGGCTTGGGCTTCCTTACACCATGGCGGCTGGGTCCAGAGAGAAGGGAGTCACTGTCCACTGCAGTGATGTTTCCATGGCAACCCGCTGGGCCAGACACAGCCTTGAAGCCTCGGGCCACCACGAGAGCAATGATGCCCCAGATCTGTTCTTGCGGGCTTCTCACCCCTGGAGCCCGAGAGCCTGGTGCGGTGCCTTCCACAAAGAGGATGAAAGGCACAGGGCCGCGATAAACCACCGCCGCCGCCTCCACCCCGGTACCCCAAGCCCAGACCCCTGTGGTCAGGCCGGGCCAGGCACCAGGTTACGGAAGGGTCCAGGCTCCTGCATCTGAGGCCTGGCTCTGGCCCCCCCGGGTGCCGGGTGACCTTGGACGAGTCACACACTTCTCCGTGGGTGTCCCTGACAGTTCATCAGACCGAGCCTGGCTTTGCACGCCTGCCTCGCTCGCTGAGCCGAGCGCGCCGGGACCGCCGGGGCTTGCTGTGCGTGCTTTGATGTTTGGCCTCCTGCGTGGTGGGTTTTGATGTCCGGGGGCTCGGGGAGCTGGGCTGGGGGGCTCGGCCCTGGCTGGCGGGCTGCCTGCCTTCTGCTGTTAGCCTTGTTAAAAGCACTTACGACCTCATAAAGCGAGATTGATGAGGCCTCCCGGGACGGAACACTCTCCTTGCTCCGTAGTCGCTGAGCTTCCTGGCTACACTCGTGGCTGGTGTTTATGGAGCGCCAACTAAATGCTAGGCCCGAGGCTGAGTTTTGCACAAAACAGCTCCGAGAGCGGGGCCCTGCCGTTGTGCCCATCCTAGGCGTGAGGACACCAGGGCTCAGCGGTGAAGGCGATTGGCAAGTGGAGAGCTCGGGCGTCTGATCAGAGAGCCTCTGACCCCAGGGCAGCGCCGTCTCCCAAGAGCTGCTGGTGACCCTGGCTGGGATGGGAAGCCCACAGGGAAGACAGGGCACAAGGAAACCAGGGCCTTCAAGTTCACTCAGCGCCAGCGGCAGGCCTTAGAGAGAGACAAAAGGCCTATGAAGTGTTGTCTCTATGACCCCATTTTACAGATGGGAAAACTGAGGCTCAACAAAATTGTACGAAGCGGTTTGGGAAGGCTGTGGCTGGGACAAGGAAGGTGGGGGCAGCGTGAGCTCTGCTGTTTTGCCTGGCTCTTTGTCCAGGGCTAAGTCGGGCCAGGATGCTGTGTCTGCACTGGTCTGGTGGCTGAGACTGGGCTGAACTGACTTGGGCGTCTTCCTTCCCGACAAAGAGACTGGATGGGCTGTGGGCCCCTGGCACACGGAGTGGCCCCGAGGAAACCCAGAGGATGTGGGGAACCACCAGGGAGGCTCCTGAGGGGCGGGGCTGCCTGGAAGCTCCTCCCAGGACCGTGGCTCCAGCTCCGGGCCACCCGAGGAGCGGAGCGCAGGAGCCCAGTGGCGTTCCCCACACACTGCCTATGGCAAAGCCAGGAGCCCCGCCGGGAGCAGCTCTCCCAGGAAAGGTGCGTGGAGGAGGTAGCAAAGTCTCTGAGGTCAGCTCTCAGCCCTGGAGCAAGCGCCAACCCGTGCGATCCGGAAAACTCCTGGCCCAGGCGACAAAGAGGCCTCCTTGGGAACCATGAGCTCACCTGGCGGCCACGCCCAGCGGGGGGCTCAGCCCTCCACATAGGTGCCCTCCCCATCCAACCAGAAAGCCAGTTGCTTCTGTACCTGCCAAGGTGGCGCCTGCCCCACGGAAACACACCCGCCACCCTCTCCTCTCCTTGACGGAGCCCCCCAGCGGCCACCCTCCACCATGGACACCCTGAGCTGCCAGGGGCCCCTGCTGCCTTGGTGTCCACGGGGAGGTGGTCAAGGGGCGGGGCCAGGTCACCTGGGTCCTGGGGCTGTCACAGACCTCATCAGCCAGGGGCGGCTGCTTCTTCCCCGTCTCCCTCCAGGCTCAAAGCCAGGGGGCTGGCATGGTGCATGTAGCAGGTTAAGCCGCTGCCTGTGACGCCGGCACCCATAGGGGCACCGATTCGAGTCCCAGCTGCTCCACTTCTGATCCACCTCCCTGCTAATGGCCTGAGAAAAGCAGCGCAAGATGGCCCAAGTGCTTGGACCCCTGCACTCACACGGGAGACCAGCTAGCTGCTCCTGGCTTCAGCCTGGCTCCGCTCTGGCTGTTGTGGCTACTTGAAGAGAGAACTCACAGAAGGAAGCTCTCTCTCTCTCCTCATCTCTCTAACTCTTTCAAATAAATAAATGTTCAAAAATAAAAAAAAAAAAAAACAGGCTGAGGCAGAAGACGAACTGTGCCCCCCCCCCCCCAGCCCTCCTCCCCAAGACTGTGGATCCCGGATAGGGAGGACACAGCAAGGCCAGCACCAGCCAGACCCTGACCGGGCCGCGCTGTGCTCTCTGGGTAAACGAGGTCCCATAGGGCCCAGCTGGTTGGCTGGCTCCGCCCCCAGTCCCCAGCCAGGCCAGAGTAGCCCCGGGCTTTATCGCACTGGCTATCTCCTTGTTTGCACAGTGCTCTGTTCCCCTGGGCTAAGAAAACAAGTTTGCAAAATCAGATTTCCCTGGAAAGCCGGCAGGTTGAAAGGAAAGGAAACAGCTGGGATTGTTTGAGGGGGCGCCGGCGGGCGGCTTGGACCCCTGGCGTTGCTGCTGGATTCGGAGACGCAGGCCCCAGTCCCCACTCCCAGGCCCTGCGCAGCTCCGCATGCCTCCCACAGGCAGCCAAGGCCGCTCTCAGGCCCAGGCGAGGTGGAGAGCCCCTCTCTACAACCTTCTGTGGCTGCCCACTGCCCACACGGCAAGCCCACATGCAGCTTCCTTTCCCCCTAAGCTCTGAACACCGTCAACCCCTCACTGCCCAACAGGAAGTCTCTGCTGAGAGTGCGCCCCGCCCAGCACCACGTCTTTCTCTCCACTTCTATTCCTCAAGACGGCACTCTGAGTCTGCTTCCTCCAGGAAGCCTTCCCAGACTCGCCCTGACCGTGGACCGCCTCTCTAAAGGGCCGTGGGTACACCACAGGCGTTGTCAGGTCAGCAGTCGCCACTTGCACCCACCCGGGGCCGGTTACCACCATCGTTGTGGCCGAACCCTGCTTGTCCCAGCTGCCCGGTCCGCAGAGCTGGCCCGCCGCCCCCCCTCGGGGCCACTGTGGGCCACCAAGGAGAGAACCCGAGAGTTTCCTCAGGAAAAGACAACATCAGCACCTGGGGCTCCCCGATGTGAACAGGGGACACAGCCCGGCATAGGGGGCTAGGTCAAGCCCCAGCTCCTTTCCCAGGCTCTGGCCTCTCACTCAGAGCAGGATTCTGAGTGCAGGCGCAAACAGGCCGTGCGGCGCGGTAAGGGTTAGGTACGGTGTGAGAAGCGTACACAGGAACGCGCGGGCTTTATTTAGGGAGAGTGGGCCAGGGAGGGAAAGAGGGACTTCCTATCCTGCTCCCCTGGGTCCACGAGGGGAGGAAGACGGAGAGAGCCCCCTCCCCTTCACCAAGCTTCTTGTCAACTCCGAAAAGGGAGTGCTTACATGGTACTGCCCCCACCCCAGGTTGCAGGTGCATCCTGGGGAGGGTCATCTGATTGACAGGTGGGCTGGGGCGGGGGAGCTGTGGCCGCCAGCTCTGGAACCATCTCCCCGGCTCTTCCCACGGCACCGTGGGCTAAGAGGCTCCCATGGCGAGCTGCAAAACGAAGCACATGTTAGCTCCCATCTCTGTAACTAAAACACCAGTGACGGCTTGTGCGCACGCAGCGCGGGTCTCAGAACTGTGCGTGTGCACTAAGGCCTTCCTGACCGCAGCTCCGGGAGGCAGGAACCACATGAGCCCATCTTACAGATAGGCACACTGAGGTCAGGAGGTGAGATTCGCGTGCCCTCTGCCGCGGTGCTGCTCTGGGTTTGGGGAGACTCACTAGCACAACGGAGAAAAGGCGGCAGATCGTCCCTCCAGGCCTCGGGCACAGCCTGGGCAGGGAGCGGAGTGGGGGCTTCCGCTTCCCACGTGCTGCACTGCGGGGCTTCGTAAATCACGTGGGTGAATGTGGGATTTAAAGGGAAATAAAGTAGCACCGACTTATTCTCAGAAATGCAGAGAAAGGGAAGCCCCCTACCCGGCCCCAGCCCTGACCCCGACCCCAGACCTGGCCCTGGCCCGAGTCAGCCTGGCCCACCGCTGGCAGGGCCCACACGGGCTGTGGATTCTGGAGGGATCACCAGTGGTCAGGGGAACTGTGTAACCAGCCCCGATCAGAGCCGTGTGGCCGTGGACGCTCTAACTCAGCTCCCGCTTTTAACAGAGCTAGACAGAGCGCAGGGGAGAGGCCGGAGCCAGGCCGGAGCACCGTGCCCCCCTGGCTAAAGACCAACAGAGGGTCGGGCCTCCCTCTGCACGGCTCCCAGGTGGCCTCCCCACCTCCCAGCAGGAGGGGGGCTCAGAGGAGTCTGCGCTCGCCCCGGGCCACCCAGCTGCAGCCTGGGGCTGGCTCTGGCCGGGGGCTGTCTCACACCTGGTGTCTGTCTCGAAGCTTCTCTCTTCCTCCCAGCCCTGAGTCAGAAGCCCTGGGTTCCAGTCGCCTCTGGCCGGAAGTGCTGAGCGCCGCCGGGCTGGGCTGGGCTGGGTATTTCCACACTCTCCCGCAGCCCGGATGCCTCTGCCCCCAGCCTCCCTGAGCGCAGGCCCCAGGGAGTAGCAGATGAGCCAGAGCGGGCCGGGGAGGGCCCCGGGGTGTGGGACATGCTGACGCTCGCACCCCTCCTTCCTTCCACGCAGATTTATAGGGTGCATTCCTGAGCTCTCATTCACAGAGCACAGCCTGGCGCGGGGTCCACAAACAACAGAGACGATGAAAGAGATCTTGCCTGCAGATGAAAGCGGGAGGGAAGCCGGCCTCCCACAGCCTGGCCTGGCCCCGGGCCCGCTGCACACGCTGGTCAAGGCCAAGTCGGGGCTGGAGGGCCCAGAGAAGCCCAGGAGAAAGCTGCTGCCATCCTCCGCTGCGGCGGGGCGGGGAGGGGGGTGAGGCACCCAGAGCCCTCTCCTGGGGGCAGTAAACTCACATGTGGGGGGCGGGGCAAGGGGAAGGGACTTTGCCAATGTCAAGTGCGACAACAGGCTCCCAGGGGCCCCCACAGCCTCTCGCTGGCCACTCTCTGTCTCGCTCACTCTGCCCCGGCGACTCGGGCTTCTGCTCTGTTCTCTGAGACAGCACGTTCGCCCCCAACCTCACGGCCTTAGCTCTGCTACTCACCCTGCCTGGAACCCCCAGCAGTCGCCCTGCCCCAGTTCTCCCAACCTCTAGGCTTCTGATTAGACCCCACGATCCTGGAGAGGCCTCGAGCCCAGCCAGGGGCCAGCACTGTGGCGCAGCGGGTTAAGCCTCTGCCTGCGAGGCCAGCATCCCATACCAGAGCATGGGTTCCAGCTCCAGCCGCTGTGTGCCTGACCCAGCTCCCCACTAATGTACCCGGGAAGGCAGCGGAAGTCGGCCCAACTGCCACTCACAAGGGAGACTCAGGTGGGGCTCCTGGCTCCTGGCTTCAGCCTGGCCCATGCCTGACCAACATGGCCATTTGGGGAGTGAACCAGTAGATGGCAGATCTCTCTCTCTCTCTGTCTCTCTCTCTCTCTTTGTGTGTGTGTGTGTGTGTGTGTGTGTCTTCTGTCACTCTGCCTTTCAAATAAATTTAAAAATATTAAAAACAACCCATTCTCCAATTGGGACCCTGCTTTCCTGATGCAGTAGGCGTGGTTTATCATTGTTGGTTTCACTGATTATCAATGATTTCGTAAATTATCTTTTTAGTCACAGCTAAATTATGAGGTTTGAATGACAACCGTTAGAATCTCTAAGTGAATGATTGTCAGCTCCAGGGGGCGGGCTGTCTGCCCTCAGGCAGGGGGCCTGTGCGCCCGGCTCCCTGCTCTGGGCGCAGGCATCGGCTGCTCGGATACACACACACCATCAGCAACACACTTCCCCTCCAGGAGTCTAGTGCATCCTCACAGCAGCCCAGTGAGGCAGAGCAAGTATTGTCCCACTTCACAGACATAAAGACTGAGGCTGGGAGGGATTAGTGTTGGACCCTGAGAGTCTGATGCGTGCCTGTGCCTCCCGCTGCTGCCCAGGTCCCCTGGGTGCTGCAGGGGTGAGCGTGTGCAGGTGCCATCTGCTCACAGGAGCGAGGGCGAGTTTGCTCATGCCCGGAGCCATACCTCCTCTGGGCGGGGCGGAAGGCAGCTGGGGAGGATGGGGGCGTCGTGAGCCAGGGTTTTCTGTTGGCCTGGCAAAGGGCCTTGGAGGTCTCCTGGGCTGCAGGAAATGGGGGGGCGCTGTAGCCCCAGGTCTGGGAGGGTGCGGCTCAACAGGAGGAGCAGGGCTTCGCCTTCTGGGGCGGCTCCCTGGGGAGAGAATGGGGCAACCACATCTGATACCTGCTCCCCACGGCTCCCCACCCACACCCAGGGCTGCGGGGTGCTGGGGAGGGGGACGGGACCAGAAGTGCAGAAACAGCCCCCATTGCACATCCGGGGCTCCCTCAGCCTCTGCTCCGGTGCCAGCCATGGCTAGAGAGGGAGAGGCTGGCGCTGTGGCATAGAGCTGCAGCAGGTAAAGCCACAGCCTACGACGCCAGCATCCCATATCAGCGCCAGTTCGGGTCCCAGTTGCTCTGCTTCAGATCCAGCTTCCTGCTAATGTGCTTGGGAAAGCAGTAGAGGGTGGCCCAAGTGCTTGGGCCACTGCTACCCACATGGGAGACCTGGGAGAAGCTCCTGGCTTCAATCTGGCCTGGCCGCTGCCAATGTGGCCATTTGGAGAGTGAATGAATGGATCATGCTCACTCTGTCTTGCGTGTTCACTCTCTCCTCTGTAACGCCTTTCAAATAAATGAATAAATTGTTTTTTAAAAAGTAGAGGATTTTTTTAAAGATTTATTTATCGATTTGAAGGACGAAGTTACAGAGAGGCAGAGACAGAGTGAGAAAGAGGTCTTCCATCTGCTGGTTCACTCCCGAAATGGGCACACGGCCAGGGCTGGGCCAGACGGAACCTAGGAGCCGGGAGCTTCATCCGGGTCTCCCACTGGGTGCAGGGGCCCAAAGGCTTGGGCCGTCTTCCACTGCTTTCCCAGGTGCATTAGCAGGGAGCAGGAGTTGAAGTGGAGCAGCCAGGGTTTGAACCGGCGCCCATATGGGATACCGGCACTGCAGGCAGCGGCTTCACCCACTACACCACAGCGCCAGCCCCAAGAGAAGGATTTTTTTTAAAGTGTGTTGTGAGTTACTTCTGCTCTGTCTGCTTTTGAATATTTGAGTTTTTCTGTAACACGAAGGCATAAAGGAAGGGAGGGAGGGATAGAAGAGGTTTGTATAATTCTGTTTGTTTGCCCATTAATTAAGTCGCGAAGGCGTACATGCGAGTCTCCGTCACAAAGTTCATGGAAATGGAATTAAAACTTAAGTTTATTTTGGTGCCAAAATTTTGAAATCCATGTGTAGTTTTTTCATCATATACATTTTCCGCAAACCTTTGGAAGGCCCCGCATATATAAAAATATTAGCCATAGTTATCTCTGTGGGATTGTGAATGATTTTCATTGTCTCCTTTATATTCTTTATTTTTTTCCAGTTGGGAACCAAAAGGACACAGCTATTAAGAAGACAAAAGCCCGGGACACGCCGGGTGCCAGCCCCCGTGCCGCACTCCGCGCCGCACTCCACAAGTCTCTGACTCTGCCCTGGTAGCTCCCCTCCCCGGGCCTCATCCGTCCCCAGCAAACCGGGGTGTAGGGGGCGCCGGGAGGACTAAAAGGGCTGGGACCCGAAGATGCCCCCTACCTGGGGCATGCACCTGTGCACTGCCGTCCCCAGCAAACACAGCCAGGCACCCAGAAAGCATGGAGCCCGCACACCCCAAACGCTGCGGGGGTCCCGCTCATGTACCTGACCTGCCCTATGCCCGCCCCCAACACACACCCACACACACACACCCACACACACGCGTGCGCATGCGTACGAGCAGCGCTGGAACCTGTGTGGGGAGGTTCACGCAGCTGGCCAGGGGTGAGAGGAGAAAGCCCATCCCTGTCCAAGATAAACACAGGAAGCAAGGATCCCACGGTGTCAGGGCGAGGCTGAGAGCCATCCGTGAGCTACAGGCAGACGGAGGCCAGAGGGGCAGGGGAGGCTGGGGGAGTCTGGGCAGGGGCCTGGGCCTGTCATCCTTGGTCTTGGGTTCAAATGTGAAAAGTTGAAACGGTGACGAAGCTTGGGGGTCATCCCCACTCTCCTTGCGTGTCTGGGGCCACACTTCCCGCCCCACCCACCTCTCACTTCCCAGCTCTGGACTCAGTGTGCCAGGTGCCCAGGCCGGCCCGAGGGCTCCCAGCAGGGTCCCCACACAGAGGGAGGCCAGAACCTGCACTGGGCAAGTGTTTGGAAAGCAGCCGCACCGCGCGTCTCAGCCCAGCCGGGGTCTCGGCCAGAGGACCCCCGGGCCTTCTCTGCTGGAGTCGCAGTCCCTGCCCGCTGGGTCCCAGCGCGGAGGTGCCTGGGTCTCTGCCAGGCCAAGGGGTGGGGGTGGGGGTTGCCCGGGAGCCTCAGGAGAACGAGCGCTTGCTGCGTGCCAGGTGCCCTCCATCGGCCTGAGGTCCTTCTGGGCAACAAGGTGAGGACAGGCGGGAGGAGGCTGTGGATTCAGCCCCAGCCACCGCGTCTGAGGTGCTGCTGGTGGACACAGCTGGGAGCAGGGTGCCAGGGCGGCAGCACCCACCCATGGGGCAGAGGAGGCTGACGGGACCCTGACCCTTTGGCGTTCACTCCCTCCCTCCCCTCCCAAGCTTTCCAGCCTGGGGCAGGCTCCCCCAACCTGCTGTGCAGACCCCACCCCGTGCCCCTCCCTGCTCCAGCTGCTCCCACCCCCAGGGTGGACTCCATTCCCCTTGACCTTACGTGGGTGCCTGGCTTCCCAGCAGCCCAGGAGATAGAGAAATTGTGCAGGGAGGTCGCCCGGTGAGGAATAGGGCCCAGGTCCCGGTCCTGGTCCCGGTCCCGGTCAGCTTCCTCCTGCAGCTCCTGCCTCTGCCCAGGCTGCAGGGCCCAGAGGGTGGCACCAGGAGTGGGGCCCGGGGGACCCTCCCGGGGCCTCCGCCCCCTCCTCACCTTCTTCCCACCCACCACACGGCACACGGCCGCGGGCCCCAAATGCACTCCCGGCTGTGACAGGTAAGGACCCACCCTGCCTGGTGGCTCGTGGCTCAGGCATCCCCCTCCTCCTTCCTTGTCACCCCCCACCCCCGCCATGTGGTTCTTCTCCCAAATCCTCAAACTCCTTCTTCTCTCCTGCCCTGGGGATCTCAATGTTGTTCCACCACCTCCACCAGGCAGAGCGGCCTCTGTCCATGGTCTAAATGGCGGAGCTGAGCGAGCCCGCCCCACTCCATGGGCTCCCACTGTAGGGGGCGGACTTTATCTTCAGTGTCCCCCAAACTAAAAACAAAACAGGGTGCTTCTCTCAAACAATAATGGAGTTTAGATGCAGTGAGCTGGAACTGCATTGGATGACAAGATTGTAAATTTTAGGGCCGGCGCCACGGCTCACTAGGCTAATCCTCCGCCTAGCAGCGCCGGCACACCGGGTTCTAGTCCCGGTCAGGGCGCCGGATTCTGTCCCGGTTGCCCCTCTTCCAGGCCAGCTCTCTGCTGTGGCCAAGGAGTGCAGTGGAGGATGGCCCAGGTGCTTGGGCCCTGCACCCCATGGGAGACCAGGAAAAGCACCTGGCTCCTGGCTCCTGCCATTGGATCAGCGCAGTGTGCTGGCCGCAGCGCGCCGGCCATGGCGGCCATTGGAGGGTGAACCAACGGCAAAGGAAGACCTTTCTCTTTGTCTCTCTCTCTCACTGTCCACTCTGCCTGTCAAAAAAAAAAAAAAGATTGTAAATTTTAAAGACCTGGACCCCAGCTAGGGCCTTTGGGCTAGCAGATAAGATGCCAGTCTGGACGCTGTGTCCCACACGGCAGGATCTGGCTTTGGTCCCCAGCCTCAGCTCCTGACTCAGCGCCTGCTAATGGGCACCTTGGGTACTTGGACCCCTGCCACCCTCGTGGGAGAACTGGATGGAGTCCTTGGCTTCTGGCTTTGACCCAGCCCGCCCCTGGCTGTTAGAGGCATTTGGGGGGTGAACCAGTGGATGAGAGCTCCGTCTGTCTGTCTGTCTCTGTCTCTCATAAATGAACACTGGGCACACTGTCTTGAAGAGTACCTAAGCACATAAATAAACCATGAAAGGACACCGCTCCAATCAAGCAGCCCTAGTTAAGAGACGCTGCTGACGGCCCCGCGGTAAGCCAGAGCATCATTGGATGAAGTAGCTAAGCAGTCATTGGCTAAGGAAGAAATTGGAGCCAGCGAAATCCGGTACCTGGGCACGGAGACACCGACGGGCTGGAAACGCCAGTGAGCATCGGGTGGCCGGGGCTTTAGGGGCTGCGCCAGATCTTAGCTCCTCCTGCCTCCCTCCCGAAACCACGTTCAATCTAGAGAGGTGGAAGTGGGGCTCTCACCCCTGAGGCCCTGCCCAGGAGGTGTGTCACGGCCTTGCTGGCAGCCCCGTGCGTACCTGTCCCGGGCGGCACCTGCCGCCGCGCCCTGGGCCAGGGCCTTCACACTAGCGCTTCTCTCCGTCCTCACATGAACACTGAGATTCCCACTTGGCAGGTGCTGCGGCTGAGTTTCAAAGCCAGGGAGTGACAGGTCCTTAAAGAGGACACATCTCAGGGCCAGTGTCGCGGTGAAGGGCTGAGCCACCGCCTGCAACGTGGGCAGCCCCGATTGGAGCTTCTGATCCAGCTCCCTGCTCATGCACCTGGGAAGGCAGCGGAAGGTGGCCCAAGTCCTTGGGCCCCTGCACCCATGTGCAAGACCTGGAGAGAGCTCCAGGCTCCTGGCTTCAGTCTGGCCCAGCCCGGCCATTGTAGTCACTTGGGGAGTGATTCAGCAGGTAAAGGATCCCTTTCTCTCTCTGTCTCATCTTCTTTCTCTGCCATTCTGCCTTTGAAATGAATAAAAATTCTTTTTAAAAGCAGATGACCCATGTCCTACTCTCCTGCAGTAGAAGACGCGAGGGCAGCTCAGAGTGGCGCAGGCAGGGCAGACTGGGCGCCTGGGGACCAGCACTAGAGCGAGTGTCCTGGGAAGGGGACCAACAGTGGCGCCCACGGAGGGTGGGGTGGCAAATCGAGGGGGAGATCAAGGAGACTGGTCAGGGAGGGCTTCCCGGAAGCAGGGGAATTAACCGACACAGAGTCTGTAGCAGATCTCTCTCCCCTGGGCTTTCTCATGTAGCTGCGGTCAACAGAGAAGCCTCCGGCCCCCCCGCCTGGAGAAAGACCCCAGCCCCTCGCAAGGCAGGCGTGCCAGAAGTGGCCAGAAGCCTCCGCTCAAACCTTGACAGGACAGCCAGGGGAGGGCGGGGCAGGCCCTGTGCGGGTCCTTGTTGGAGCCATCCATCTCCGGGAACGGAGCGCCTCCTCCCTCCTTGCCCGTTTCTCCTGGGCTCCAGGCCGCTCAGAGCCCTCAGCTGCACCCCTGCACGCACTTCCCTCCCGGGCAGCCTCTGTGCAGGCCTCTGCTCAGCCAGGCCAGGCCGCTGTCCCCCGCCCGGGCCCCTGCTGCCGCCTCTTCTCCCGCATCCTCTAAGCTCAGTGTACCCAGGGGCGGCTGACTGCTGCAGGCCAGGCCCTGTGCTAAAGGCGCACCTCGCAGTCGTTATGTCTTGACTCCCCCCCACCCCACATCCACCAGGAAAGAGGGGAAGTCATGTCTGGAGGCCCAGCGAGGGGGCTCCCACGGGCCAGGGCCACCAGCCGTGGACAGCGGAGGCATGAGTGGGCCAGAGGGAGCGGAAGCCGCAGAAAGGGGGCTGTGGGGGAGGCCCTGGAGGGGCGCAGGCATTGCAAGTGGGCCGGGCTGCAGCTTCAGGGCAGTGAAGAGCCCGGGGAGAGGCCAGGCCCTTCCGGGAGCCCCTGCAGCTCCCGCAGCCTTTGCAGACGGTGAAGGGAGCCCCATCACCGCAGTCACCTGCGGGCCCACGGCGGGACTCCCGCCGCCGGCTCCCTGCCTCAGCTCCCCGTCCTCCCAGCCTGGCCTCTGCTGTCAGCCCAGCTGTGGGAGCGGAGCGGATGCTCAGGACAGATCCAGGGAAGGGATCCTTGGAGAAAAATGCGATGCTGGTGCTTGTGTGTGTGTGTGCAGCGTTTGCATGCATTTGAATGTGCGTGTGCACAGTATGTGTGTGCATTTGAACATGTGTGTGCACTGTGCATGCATTTGTGTGTGTGCATGTGTGTACATGCGTAGTGACAACACATCTAGCAGGTGCTCAGGACACAGTGGTCCGGGCCACTCCCGCCCTCCTCCCTGAACCCAGAACTCCGAGCTCGTGGGTCGCGGTGGTGGGGAAGGGGGCTCCTGCCACTTCCCCGTCCGTGACGTGAGTAAGCAGGGTCCCTTCCAGACTAGAGGGCCTTTGAGTTCGGGACCTCTGTCTGCCAGGCCCCTGCTTAGCCTCAGCGTGTGGTGCAGGGGTGAAGGGCATGGCCCCTCAGCACTGGCAAGCCAGGGTTCGAGTCCCAGCTTCTTCCTTTGTCCACAGTGAATGCCCAGAACCATCCCTGATGCCACAGGGCTCTGTGTCCCCAGCTCTGAACTAGCCCGGCCTGCCACTTGCACCCTGCTGAAGCCGTGACACCTGCTGCTTTCGGGCCGCAGCGGCCCCATCTGTGACACCCTCTGTGTGAACTCTGCCCGGTGACCCCAGCTGGCATGGAGGATGCCCCTGCCAGGGCCTCCCTTAGAGGCACCCACAGAGGGGCCCAGAGAGCTGAGTCGGGGCAGGGTCTGTGCCCATGCAGGGAGAGGAGTGACTGGGCCGAGGGCTTCCATAACCACCCTGACTAGATGCCCCACCCACACACCTGAGATCTGCCCCCCTCACCCCACGATGGAGGTTCTTCCCACATCCCAGGTCTGGAGCAAGGTTTTGCATGCAGTAGGTGCTCAATAAGTACCCACTGGACTCACTCCCACAGGATCAGCATTATCTTGTTTAATCCTCACGACACCCTTCGAGGCAGGCGGCCGCAATTCCATTCTGCCGATGGAGAAACCGAGGCGCTAGTGAGGACAAGTGGTCACTCCCAGTGGTGAGCTGTGGTGTGTGCTGCCTGCCTTCCCCAGTAGGGTCATGCAGGGATGCACACGTGTGTGTATGTGCGTGCGTGAATGTGTGTGTCTGTGTGCGTGTGAACGCACCCCTATCGGGGCGAGGGTTAGTGAAGGGTTTTGCCCCCGAGTTAGGTCTCTTTGTGGTGAGCTCCCTCCTGTCTCGCCCACGAATGGGACCGGCGTGGAGCAGCCAGCAGAGAACCGGGGGCCGAGGAGCAGGGAGCGGTGGGACGCAGGGCCTGGCCCGAGGCTCCGGGATGGAGACGTGGGGTTTTGTCACGGCCTCGGATATGTTGCACGTGGGAGACACTCACCATTGCTCTCTTCCCTGGATGGACACAGAAGCTGCGCCACTTTGACCAAGGTCAAAGGGCTTCAAAGCAGAGAGACCTGCACGGGCCCCAGAGCCCCTCACTTCACGCCCGGGGGTGGGCGCAGGCCTCCGAGCTGGGTCCCAGCCTCAGTCCCACCAAGCCCCTGCAGGGAGGGGGGCGTCCCTGGCCACTAGCTCCTGCCTCAGTTTCCTCGGCTGTCCGCTGCGGACCACAACGCCCGCCTTGCACGGTTGCTGTGGCTACTCCATGGAGCAATGAGCGAGAAGAGCGTGGCCCGTGCCCGGCACGCGAGAGGGGCGTGAGGGCAGCCCGGCGGCTCCGGTCCCCGTGTGCAGTGTGCAACACTATCGCTGCGTGTCCACTCCAGGCTTGTTCCCAGAAGCATCGGGTCAGCTCCAGATCAGTAAAACCACCCCCCGTCCCCCGCCCCGGTCTCCAGTCCTCTCTCAACAGCCCGGATGGTGCCTGGGAGGCCACCACTGGGACAACGCTCTTTATTTTATTTATTTAATTTATTTATTTGAAAGGCAGAGAAACGCAGAGAGGGAGGGGAAGGGGGGTCTGCTATCCACTGAGTCATTTCTCAGATGCCCACAATGGCTGGGGCTGGGTCAGGCCAAAGCCAGGGGCCAGGAGCTCCATCCGGTTCTCCCATGTGGGTGGCAGGGACCAAGCACTTGGGCTGGCCCCTGCTGCTCTCGGGTCGACGTCAGCAGGGAGCAGAATCCAGAGCAAAGCCAGGCCTCAACCTCAGGCCTGCGTGACCCGGGACGTAGGCGACCCAAGCGGTGTCTTCGCTCCTGGGTAAAACGCTGCTTCTCACGGCAGTGTGGGGAGCAGGGGCAATGCTGGTCCCAGAGGTGGGTGCCTGGGTGAAGGGGCTCCCAGAAAACAGGCAGAAAGGGGGCAGCTTCGCTGACCTCCACCTCCTGCCCAGCACGCTCCAAGCCACGGGCGCCCCCTCTTACAGGGCCAGCTCTAGGCTCTTGGACGCTTCCTTCCACCCAGGTCCACAGCGGGAACGTTCTTTAAAAGTTGACACGGGGCCGGTGCCGCAGCTCACTAGGCTAATCCTCCGCCTTGCGGCGCCGGCACACCGGGTTCTAGTCCCGGTCAGAGTGCCGGATTCTGTCCCGGTTGCCCCTCTTCCAGGCCAGCTCTCTGCTGTGGCCAGGGAGTGCAGTGGAGGATGGCCCAAGTCCTTGGGCCCTGCACCCCATGGGAGACCAGGATAAGCACCTGGCTCCTGCCATCGGATCAGCACAGTACGCCGGCCACAGCGCGCCGGCCGCAGCGGCCATTGGAGGGTGAACCAACGGCAAAAGGAAGACCTTTCTCTCTGTCTCTCTCACTATCCACTCTGCCTGTCAAAAATAAAAAAAAAAAAAAGTTGACACGGATAACGACACATTACATCCCATCTCACAGATGAGAAGACGGAGGCCGGGCAACAAGTGGCTGGCCCGGCAGCAGCACCGAAGCCTGGGTTCAGAGCCAGGTCTGGGGCTTTCTCGGGGGTTGGGCCTGGTGGGCTCCCCGGGGACCACCCCTGCCCCCTGCCCATGCTATTTCTCTTCAGCGGGGCCCAGGCCGGGAATGTTCTGGGGGGAGGCCCGCCCTGCCCCGCGTCAGGCCGCGTGTGAGTGTTTTATTGTTTGCCCGCGGAGGTGTGAATGAAGTAATGGGCCCTCTCCGGCACTCCATCCGTCTCGGGCTGACAGCGCGCTCCGAGCCCGGGGCTGCTCCGTGCGAGTGCTGTCACCCTGCCATCCCCGCGCAGGCGCAGGCAGCTTCCTCCGGGAAACGCGGAGCCGGGCCTCCCGCACCCGCAGCTGGCCCTGTCCGCAGCTCGTAAATCACACCAGCCTTCCCGGAAAGTGGAGGGAGAGACAGACGGGGAGACAGGGAGGGCGGGAGGGAGGCGGCGGATGGACAGACAGACAGACAGACGGACAGACCGACGGAGCAGGGAGAGAGGAGGGGAGACAGGGAGACAGAGGCAGAGGGAGGGCTGGGCCAGAGACAGAGGCACTGAACGGGACATGGAGAGGCAGAGAAAGACAGAGCAAGACAAGAAGGAGCTGGGAGACAGAGGCGGCCTGGGGGCAGGGGTCCAGTCCATCAGCTGGGAGTGGGGGAGCAGGGCCGCCTCTGCCAGACCTGTCCCACCCCCACCCTGCCAGGACTTCCCACCGTGCACGCCCCCACCTCCACCCCCAACCCCGGCCGTGCCCCTGGTGGGCTCTGGCCCCTCTTCAACCACCACTGCAGCCACCAGAGGGAGGCTGGAGGGCCACAGCCTCTGAAGTTTCCGTCCCATGGGCCTCGGACCAGACCCACATCCACCCTGGAAGGCACAGGAACCCCTGGGAAGATAAGGGGCCTAAAGCCCCCGAGTGCTCCCCACACACTCCTGCACCCCTAGTGTGCACAGGCACACTGGCCACATGCCTGGGAGTGAGCGTCCGTGCACACCTGCACGGGGAGTCACCCGGGGTGGTCACAGACCCAGCGGAGCTCCGAGTGCAGCCGGCCAGGCCTCCTCAGCCGCAGTGGCCACCCAGGTGCACCGGCGGGGAGCTGGATGGGAAGCAGAGGCGAGATTCGACCCCAGGCACTCGGACAGGTGTGTCCCGCATGGCGTCTTCACCCACTGTGCCACGACACCTGTCCCAGGTCGGTTTTTCTTCAGAAAAAGAAAGCCTCTCCCCCTCCTGGCTCCATCAGAGGCACCTGGGCTCGGGTAGGAAACAAACTTGAGTTTCTGACTTCCGGATCCTGTGCCTCGTCAGGAGGACTGACAGTCAACATAGAAAGCGGCAGGCACAGTGCATGCGAGAGGGAAGTCTGAACTGGGGAGAGACTGGAGGTTTTGCTACTCTGTGAAAGGTGCTCATGGCACATGCAAAGGCCCTGAGGCAGGAACACGCTTGGCACCATTGTAGAACAGCAAAAGGCCAGCAAGGGGAAGTGGGGAGAAGCGAGGTCAGAGGAGCGGGGGACTGGTCACACGGGAACGGGCCGGCCACCATCAGGACTGCCACTCATAGCATGAATGACAGGGCAAGGGTCAGAGCAGAGGACCGGCTCACTGTCCATCTTCTGGCCGCCGTTTTGAGAAGAGACTTAAGCGAGGTGAGGGCAGGAGCAGGACAGCCACAGAGAGGGTCCCACGTTCCCCCCGAGACAGGGTGGCCGCCGCGGAGGTGGGGAGAGGCGGGGGCCTGGGGCCTGCTGATTGCTGGTCGGCTGCATGTGTGGGAAGCACAGGTCAGGGGCAAGCTCTGGCCAGAGCGCCTGCAAAGCTACGGCTGCCGCTGGCTGACGGCCGATGGGCAGGAAGTCGGGATCCCTGCCTGGGGAGCTGAGCCCCTGAGCCTGGGGAGCCCGCTGTGCCACCGGGCAGAGGGGTCCCGAGGACCTGAGTTTGGGTGGGGGCCGCGGCACCTGGACTTTGAAGCACTGGGGTGTCGGGGAGTGCGTGCCGGTCGTCCAAGGCCACACCAGGGGCTCCACCCCGCACCTGCAGGGAAAATGCAGTGATGGACAAGAGGGAGGAGGCCCGGTGATGTCAGGGGAACCAGGAGACAGCGGAGCCACGAGGTCAAAGCGAAGTGAACAGGATCGCCCCCCCCCACCCCGTGGGGAGATCTGCTGGAGGGCTGAGAATCGCCTGCCTGGCTTAGTACCGTGGGGGCCGCCGGAGACCGCGCCCTGAGCAGCGCTGGGGCCGCACCCGGGGGGAAGCCCTGCCCAGGCTCCAGGCTCACCAAGGACAGAGAGTGTGGACAGCGCTCAGCGAGAGCCCACATCCAATAGCAAGCACAACGTGGGAGCGGGTGTGCAGGCAAGAGGGGGCTTTTGGAAACAAACTTGGGGCTGGCACTGTGGCGCAGCGGGTAAAGCCACTGCCTGCAGTGCCGGCATCCCATGTGGGCGCCAGTTCTCCTCCCGGCTGCTCCACTTCTGATCCAGCTCTCTGCTATGGCCTGGAAAAGCAGTGGAAGATGGCCCAAGTCCTTGGGCCCCTGCACCCTCATGGGAGACCCAGAAGAAGCTCCTGGCTCCTGGCGCAGCTCCAGCTGTTGTGGCCATCTGGGGAGTGAACCAGTGGATGGAAGACCTCTCTCTCTCTCTCTCTCTCTCTCTGTCTCGACCTCTCCTTCTCTCTCTGTGTAACTCTGACTTTCAAATAAATAAATAAATCTTTTTTTAAATTTTTTTAATCACAGGCATTGCCACCTGCATGTATGCTGATGGGAATGACCTGGGGAGGGGAGAAAGCTACGGCGAGAAGGGGCCAGCATCCTCAGGTTGATGTGAGGAGTTGGTGACCAGGGAGCTGGAGGTCCTGCTAGGACCCAGGGGCTGCGCGGCCGTGACCGCTCACACGGAAATGACACTTCCTGATGGCTGGCTGCCTCCGCCAGCGTCACACCCTGGGGAGGGCCCTCTGGGGGTGGGGGCAGAGGAGCAGAGAGCAGGACAGCCTTGAGGCCAGAGTGGGGGCCGGGACGCAGCCCAGGGTCCCCACTCCAGACTGCGGCTGCCCATCTGCCCACGGGAGCCGGTGCCTCTGGACACTGCGGCCGGCAAGCTGGAAAGGGCTCATGGGAACAGAGGCAGAAAGGGTGCCGAGGAGCCCCCCGACCCCCACCCCGACCGCCGGGAGTGTCAGCTCTGTTGGTTCCCTGTGACTTGCTGAATGCATAAGGTGAGCTTTCTCAACCAACTGTACCGATGTCTCCTGTGAATGAATGAATGAATGAATAAATGAATCCCCTCCTGCTGTAAGACTTGAGCCAATATCCAATGCCCAGGACAGCGCTCAAGTGTGCCAGATACAGGGGCCGGCGCTGTGGCACAGCACACTAAGCTGCCGCCTGCAAAGCTGGCATCTGATACCGGAGCACCGGTTTGAATCCCAGCTGCTCCTCTTCTGACCCAGCTCCCTGCTAATGAGTTTTGGGAAAACAGCAGAAAATGGCCAGGTGGCCCTGGCACCCACATCGGGGGAGACGCGGATGGAATTCCCGGTTCCTGACTTCAGGGTGGCCAGCCCGGGCCATCATGGTCATTTGGGGGAGTGAACCAGGGGATGGAAGACCTCTCTCTCTCTCTCCCACTGTCACTTTGCCTTTAAAATAAATAAATCTTTAAAAAAAAAGAAAGAAAGTAGGGCAGACCCTGGCACCCAGATCAAGGCTGAATGCTCACACTTGCTCACACTCGCTCACACTCGCTCACACTCACAGCAGCACATGGCAGCTTGCCCTCGCCCCGCCCTGTTCCGCAGGCCACACCGTCACCCTCGTGCCAGCCCACCGTCCTCTATTGGAAAGTCTTGGGGCCAGATAACCTTCAGACGTCAGAAAGTTCCAGATTGTGTCTTTCATAATAACTCCCACAGGGCCGAGCAGCGCTCGGGAGGCAAACGCCCGGATATTCACAGCACGCCGGGAAAGGTGAGCCCCTGCGCAGCCTCGGACATCTCAGTCGGTTCTGCAGGCTCTGGAGGAGGAGAGAGCCTGGCCCTGGGGCTGCCTGGGTTTCGGGCCGGCAGGTGGACGCCTCTCCGGGGCCCTCTGCACACGGACCCGGGGGTGGCGGCACACACGAGGACAGGCCTTACCCGCGTTGAACCCTGGGGGCCTCCCTGGGGGCCTCTCTCGGGCTGGGCTGGGAGGGGCCTCAGAGGCGCCGCTTGTGTGCCCTCGACGACATCCCCCGCAAGTGGTCACCCGGCCCCCAGCTCCTGGATCTGCGGCAGGAAGCAGCCCTCGGGGTCTGGCCAGGCGCAGCCGGGAGCAGGCGGAGGGGTCCATGGACTTTGGCCACATCAGGTTCCGAAAGAGGGACGGGGCGCAGCGCAGGTGGATAAAATGCTGCCCCAGGGGTCTACTCACAAAGAGGGGCCCGCCCTCTGCGGGAGCCGTCACCTGGGCGGGCTCTGGACGCTCAGTTGCTCCCCTTGTCGCGGGTCTTTCCTTTCTTTTCTATTTTTTTTTTAATGTTTAAATATTTTTGAGAGGCAGAGAGGCAGCTCCCATCTGCTGAGTCAGACCTCAAATGCCCGCAAGACCATTTGAAGGGCGAGGGCTGGAGCGCAATCAAGTCCCCCACAGGTGGCAGGAACCCAGGTTCCCGAGCCACCGCCTGCTGCCTCCCAGGGGCTGGCGGCCGGGTAGGAGCCGGGCACAAAGCAGGTGCTGGGATGCGGGACGCGGGCGGACGTCTCAGCAGCTGGGCTGAACACCTCCCGCCAGCGTCTTCTGACAGGAGGAATTTTTACGTTTTTAGGATATTTTTTGCCAAGCGGGTTAAAAGGATAATTTTTTCAACCTTCCTATTCTGGGATCAAACTAAGAGGGAAATCTTGAGAGCAGCACAAAAAGCCCCGCGCCTGCGTTACCACGTTCCGCCGTCTGCGGTGGCCCCTGGCTGCGGCTCCGTGACTCACGCGGGCCCCTTGAGAGCGGGCTCGGTGACGGTGACGCTGCCTGGGCCTCCGCTCCCGCGTGCTTTTTTCTGAGAACAAAGCTCTCCTCTTACATAACCAGAGATCCTGCCGCTCTGCGGTCAGGGAGCTCAGCACTGATGCTTTTGATCTAACGCGCAGTTCTTACGTGGAATTTAAAAGTCACTTTTCTCTCAGTTTCTTGGACAGATCAACCTTTTGGGGAGAATTCCTTGTGCTAAGTGATGTGACTTCCGGTCACAATGCCCTTGAGTTTTAAGAAAAAAATTTTTTCTTAGATTTTTTATTTGAAAGTCAGAGAGAGAGAGAGATGAGGGGAGAGAGAGAGAGAGATGAGAGGAGAGAGAAAGAGAGATCTTCCACCTGCTGATTCACTCCTCAAGAGGCCTCAATGCCCTGGGCTGGGCCAGGCCAAAGCCGGGAGCCAGGCTCTCCGTCAGGGTCTCCCACGTGGGTGGCAGGGTCCAGACACTTGGGCCAACTTCTGCTACTTTGCCCAGACGCGTTAGCAGGGAGCTGGATCAGAAGCAGAGCACACCGCCGGGACTCGAACCCGTGCTCCAGTACAGGGCACCAGTGTGACAAGCACAGCAGGACGCCAGCCCCTCGGGTCACTTCTGACTTGAGCCATCTTAGAGGTTCTCAAACCATGGGCCCCGGAACCCAAGGGTTCCACTGAGGCAGGGGAGGGTTTGAAGTGGGATGTGTTGGAAGAAAAAAAAATCTGCTTTAAGGAAGAGCCAGTCTGTTCATATCACGTTTGACAGTGGGGCTTAGGGAGATTAAGCCACGGACCCCAGGCCACAGTGAGAGCCGGCGGCCAGCGCAGCAGGGATCTAAACACAGGTCATTTATTCGTTCCACTGACAGTTCTCAAACACAGCAGGGAGAGGAGACTGGAATGGGCCCCGGAGTCGCAGGGGTGGCAAGCGCCCAGCCCGGCCAGGCAGGGAGGAGGCACTGGCCCACCCCTGTGTGGCTGGGCAGGGAGGAGGCGCAGCCACCCCCCCACCCCCCCACCCCCTGCACCGCCCCTGCCCCGTGCAACCCTGCTGGGGTGGCTCTGAGCTTACCTTCCACTGCAGGAGTCTCGGAGAGGGGCACACGGCCTGTGGCTCAGCAACCGCTCTTCCAAGAACAATGGTGTCCTTTGAACAAACATTTGTTCAATCAGCAAACACGGGTCCACTGGACAAATATTTGTTCTCTGGACAGTGTTGACTCAGCTCCCACTCCATGCACAGGGGCTGAGGACACGGTGGCAGGGACAGAGCTTCCTGCCCCACTGGAAGCTGGGTCAGCCCTCTCACTGGACTGCTGGGGCCGGAACTTCCTCTCCAATACCATGCCGTCCCAGGCCCTGCCACCCTGCCCCACGGCAGAAGACCCCGTGGCTGGGCCCCCGGCTCCCACACTCCTCCTTTGTCATCGAAGCTCTCCCATCCCTGGCTCAGCTCACATGCCCAGATCCATGGTGCTGGAGCGCAATTCAGCAGGACCAATTCAGGCCAGCCTGCCAACGGGCACACGCCCCAAGGCCGGGCCGCGACTTCCAGGGATGCCCAGGAAGGAGCCCATCCCAGAAGCGCGGAGCCTCAGCCTCCAGGTTTGCCCACAGGGGTGATGACTAGAACCCCGTGTGGAGCTCGGGTAGGGAAGTCGCAGCGCGCCCGTGCCCAAGCGCAGGGAGGAGGAGAGGGGACATCAGGTGAGAAAGCTCCTGACACAGGTGAAGACAGCTTTCAAAATAACATTCAGGAGATGAATCTGGCTTTTTCAGAAATATATACAAGCATACAAAAAGGTCCGTTAGGGGTGGGAGCAGCTTAAGCCACCGCCCGCGACACTGGCATCCCACACGAGCGCTGGTCCAGCTCCCTGCTGCTGTGCCTGGGAAAGCAACAGACGATGGCTCAAGTCCTCAGGCCCCTGCCACCCCCATGGGAGACCCAGATGCCGTTCCAGGCTCCTGCCTTTGGCCTGGCCCAGCTCTAGCCATTGTGGTCATTTGGGGAGTGAACCAGCAGGATGGAAGATCTTTCTGTCTCCCCACCTCCTAATCACTGTCTTTCAAATAAAAGAAATAAATATTTAAAAAGAAAAAGAAAGAAAAAAATGTCTGGTTGGGTGGACCCTGGAAAAGTTAAAAGCTGGTTCCCTCTATATGGAAGGATTACCAATGATTTCGTAAAAGTCGGTTTTCCTTGATTAGCCTCTCCTGATTTCTTGATTGTCTGCGGTGACTATAATCAGAGGGTTAGACGCACAAGTGCAGCCTGTTGTCGTTAACTCCAGCGGAACACCGCTCCCAGCCCTTCCCCGCCCCACAGCACTCAGCTACTAACCCTCAGTGCGGACGCGACACCATCTACAGAAATTCGCCAGAGGAAAACCCGGGTCGCTCCACCTGCTGTGTCCGTCCCGATGCTCACAGCAGCTCTGCTGGGTCCTTGGCAGCTTAACCTTGCACCCCGGCACGTGTGTGCACAGACAGGTGATAGCGCTGTCTCTTGGGGCTGGGCAGATGGCTAGACAGAGGCTGAGGCTATGGTCAGACCCCGAGCAGAGAGAGACCTGTGATGTCAGAGCTGCTCCGGAAGCTGCTTTCATCATTCCCAGAATGGACCCACCCCTTGCCCACTCAGCCCCCAAAGCACGCTCGAGACACAGGCTGAGATAGACACATGCGCCTAATAGCCAGGCACGGCTTCTCTGAGCTGGGAGGAAAGGAGGAAAAAGGGACTTAAACATGCACAGGGTGGCCTCGAGTGTTTTCGGGATCTCTGCCGGGAGTGCTCCCGCAGGTGCCAGTGCCTGTGCACTGCACACACACACACACACACACACCTGCGTCTTTGCAGGGTTCATTCAAGTGCCACACATCCCAAGCCCAGCTTCGCTGTCCATTAGCCCTGTGAATGTGAACAAGTGGTGCCTGTCTCCCAGGGCCCTTGTTTGTGTCTTCTGGGGTGTGGGAAGGCTGGGTGGGGACATGCCTTGTAAACCATGGAGGGTTGTCCATACCACAGACTCCCCACTATTGTGTAGACAGAGAAGTGTGTTTATAGACATCCCAGTGACCACGGTGCTCTTAGAATCCGCCTCTCCCTCCTCTGCCTTTGACCTTGGGAGGCTCGGGTCACCTGTGTCCTCTGTCCCTACAGCGTGGCAAGGGCGAAATAGAAGCCTTTTCACACCCAGCCTGGAGAGGATGCTTGCAGTTGCCTGGCTGGGTTTGGTCTCGACAGAGGCCGGGTCCGCGTGGGCAGGGTCCTCACGGGGCACGCGGCTCCGGCTGCGCGGGCCAGGGCGGGAGCCCCAGGGCCCGGGGAGCAAACAGACCTAGGAACTCACGGCAGCTCGCCCCAGCCGGGGAGGGGCCAGCCCGGGGCCCTGCTGGCAGCGCCGGCCAGATTGCGATTTATGGGCCCCTTTTGGACACGTTAGAGATCACATTAAGTGCAATAAATGTAGATCACGCTCCTAAATAAGCTGAGATTTATCCCCGGATCCTCTCCACAGGGGCCAGCCCCATAAATCCTGCCGGAGCTCCTCCTGGCTCAGGGTGGGGGAGGGGCGGGGGGAGGGACAGAGAGCAGAAGGGCGGTTCCAGGTACAGAGCGGGGTTGGAGCCTGGGTGCTGCCTGCCCCTGCCCACTCCTGCTGCCCGATGCTGCCCCTGCACCAGCCCTCTGCCCTGCCCCTTCCGCCTCCTTCTTCCGCCCCTGCCTGGGTATAGTGTTGTTGCAGACAGGAAGACAATATAAGGGCGCTCATGTCAAGAGAGACAAGCATCTGTGACCTCCAGGTGGGGAGCTCAACCCCGGCTCAAAATTGCCCTTGTCCCCGCGGCATGGGAGGCTCCCCCGCGCAGAGCACTGGGCATGGTCGGCAAATGCAAATGTGCAGACCGAGGACTGGCAGTCCTGCTTCAAAGCCTTCCTTAAAGACTAAGCTGCTTCCTTCAAGTGTCTGTTTATAGCTCAGTCACCTCCAGAAAGAGAGCTGGGAGGCGCCGCCCGGAGCAACCAGGGAAACTGGGGAGAGGCAGAGCAGCCCGGAGGCCCCTCCCCCTGCCCCTGCTTCTTCAACCCGCCTGGGGACCAAACATCCCCGAGGGGACCAAGCACAGCCCTTACTCTACCCAGAGTGCCCAGCAGTGGGGAAGCGGCCAGGCTGAGCCCGCCCCGCAGAGCCTACACCAGGGTGTTGGGGGTGGGGAAGGGGGCGCAGGTTCCGTGTCCCCCAGCCACGGTTTACAGATGCTGTTGTCCGGGAGACTGCGTGCCCGGGGACAGGACGAGGTGAGGGCAGCGAAGGGCAGGAGCGTCTCTTTAGGGAAAGCAAACCCAAAGCCCACGGCTTCGGCAACTTTCCCGAAGAGCAAATGTAAAGTAATCGCCCGAAACTCCCTTGCCCTGTGACCTGGATCGGATCCCTCGGCCACTCAGCACCTGTCCGCCGACCACAGACAGATGGGAAGAGATGAGCTCAGGCCCCAGCCGCTGGGATCCTAGACGCATCCTTTCCTCCTGGGCGCCCTCCACCTACCGCTCTTGGAGCCACGGGGACTTTAAGAGCCTGCGTCCTTGGCCGGCTCCGTGGCTCAATAGGCTAACGCTCCACCTAGCGGCACCGGCACACCGGGTTCTAGTCCTGGTTGGGGCGCCTGATTCTATCCCGGTTGCCCCCCTTCCAGGCCAGCTCTCTTCTGTGGCCTGGGAGTGCAGTGGAGGATGGCCCAAGTGCTTGGGCCCTGCACCCCATGGGAGACCAGGAGAAGTACCTGGCTCCTGCCATCGGATCAGCGCGGTGCGCCGGCCGCAGTGCACCGGCCGTGGTGAACCAACGGCACCCAACGGCAAAGGAAGACCTTTCTCTCTGTCACTGTCCACTCTGCCTGTCAAAAAAAAAAAAAAAAAAAAAAAAAGCGCCTGCATCCCAGGCCCTTCCTGCCTCTTCTCCAACAGCAAACTCCTGCTCCCCCTGCAAGTCTCCGTCCAGGGGTGGCAGCTGCAGGTTGCCATGGATGCACTCCATTCGGAAGGTGCTGGAAGCAGGTGTAGGCTTTGTGGGCACGATTCTTAGCGGCAATCCTAGGTGCCGCTCTGGAACTGCTCGCAGACATGCCTGAGTTAACTGGTCACATGATCAATGATCATGATCACTTTGGGCCTCAAAAATCAATACCCCTGAGTGCAAGCCTCGGAAGCAGCCTCAGAAGGCAAGCCCTCCGACTCTCCCCCTTCAGTTTCCCCCGGGCCAGCCACAGAAACTGGAATTCCTCTTCCCCAGGGCAGGACAGGGAACCCAGAACGCTTGTCCCCGAAGCCAGCCACTAACCCTGACCTCTACTCTGACATCCCTGCCTTCCTGTGTCAGGGCGGCCTTAAAGGAATTCTCTGTCCTCCACCCCGTGTGACGGAGCCCACGGGACCCCCACTGCAGAGAGGGCCCTGCCCCTGCCCCAGAGGGTGGGGGTTGGGCTGTGCTCACCTCCTCCCATCCCTGGCACTCAGCACAATACGTGCACAGCCCTGAGCGAGGGGGTGAATGGATGGACACGCGACCACGGTCATTCCCACGTCAACAACCAGTGGGCTAAATCCCAGGACTGTGCCAAGCCGTATTGAAGCCCAAAGCACACGGAAACGTGCAGTCCCATCCAGTTCTTTGTGTAGTGTTTTTACCAGTGAATGTTTTTCTAGAATATTCAGGCAGTTAAAGAACATTGGGGGAGGGGCATGCACTGTGGCACCAGCATCCCATATGGGTGCCAGTTCGAGTCCCAGCTGCTCCACTTCCCATCCAGCTTTCTGCTGTGGCCTGGGAAAGCAGTGGAAGATGGCCCAAGTGCTTGGGACCCTGCACCTGCATGGGAGACCCAGAAGAAGCTCCTGGCTCCTGGCTTTGGATCGGCGCAGCTCTGGCCATTGAGGCTATCTGGGGAGTGAACCAGCAGATGAAAGACCTCTCTCTCTGTCTCTCTCTGTAACCCCACCTCTCAACTAAATAATAAAATCTTTAAAAAAAAAATACTGGGAGAGAAAAAGCAGATGCACCAAAGGTCACAAGATCACTTCAAGCCTAGGTACTTTATGTAAACCCAAATCAGAATTGTAACTTATAATTTGACTTTCCTGGCTTCAAAGGAAACAAACTCACCAATAAAAATCAAAATGCAAAACCTACGCCTTCCATTACTTTGTTTCTGATTGACAGTTTCAAGTGACAACAAGTGAGAGAAAACCCTAGGAATGTGTTGAATGAATGCAAAACTCCAGCCGAAGAGAGGAAGCCTCTCACACTCCCCAAATGTTAAAGCTTAAAATACTTCTGTGGGTTTTTCTATGAGGGTACTGCGAAAAGTTCCGGAAATGGATGGAAAGATAAGTTTACTTATCTATCTTTTAGATCGATTTATTTATTTATTTATTTGAAAGGCAGAGTTACAGAGAGGCAGAGGCAGAGAGAGAGAGAGAGAGAGACAGAGAGACAGAGAGATCTTCCATCCACTGGTTCACTCTCCAAATGGCCAGAACTGGGCCGACCCAAAGCCAGGAGCCAGGAGCTTCTTCCAGGTCTCCCACGCAGGTGCAGGGGCCCAAGGACTTGGGCCATCTTCCACCGCTTTCCCAGGCCACAGCAGAGAGCTGGATAGGAAGTGAAGCAGCCAGGACTCAAACCAGCGCCCATATGGGATGCCGGCACTGCAGGCAGTGGCTTTACCAACTACACCACAGCACCAGCTTCCTGCAAAAATATTTTGAAATCCATGCACGTGGAGGAGGCCTTCAAAAAGTTCACAAAAATGCGTATTATTTAAAAACTATGCATGGATTTCAAAAAGTTTTGCACCAAAAATCACTTCATCTTTTGATTCCGTTTTCAAAAAAATTTTCTCTTTTTTTAAAAAAAGATTTATTATTTATTTATTCATTTGAATGGCAGAGTGGCAGAGAGACAGAGAGAGAAAGAAAGAGATCTTCCATCTGCTAGTTCAGTCCACAAATGACCGCAACAGCCAGGGCTGGGCCAGGTTGACGCCAGGACCCAGGAACTCCGTCTGGGGCTCCCACGTGGGTGGCGGGGGCCAGCAGACTTGGGCTATCATCGGCTGCCTCCCGCGTGTATCAGCGGGGAACTGGCACAGAAGCCCATGAGCTGAGACTGGAACTCAGGCACTCACATAAGTGACGTGGGCCCCCCAAGCTGTGACTTTAACTCGCTGAGCCACAACAGCCGCCCCCTCCAATACCCTCATAGACACATTTTTCAGAGTGTTCTGCAACTGCTTCAACCCGCCTGAACAACACATCTGGTGGTGTGCAGTGGGGCCACGTTCCTCGCCCTGGGCCTGCCCAACCTCCTCTCCCTTTACAAGTCTGATAGTTTATTCATAGTAGGTTCTTTGCATCACCTTTGGTTATTAAATGCACATTGCATTAAAATGCTATTTATCTGGGTCACTGATTTTTGACACCCCTTTAAATTCCATGTCCCAGGCAGGTGCCTCCCAGGCCTCACCCGATGCTGGCCCTGTTGGACGGCGTGACTGGGGCTTATCCTGCCTGCTGGGGGTGCAGACCACACCTACACCTCTGCAGGGTACACAGCTCTGTGCACTGGAAACATGAACACGCCCCTTTGCCTTGCACCTCCAGAGTTAACTCAAGAAACCCCTTGATAGAGACAAAAAAGAATTGCACAAAGATGTTCGTTCCAGTGTTATGTACAATAGCATCATCTATAAATAACTCAATAACTGACAATAGGTGACTAGGGAGCCCAGGAGGCCACTCGCGTCTCCCCCGTGGGTGGCAGGGACCCCGGTTACCTGAGCCGTCGTCTGCCGCCTCCCAGGGTGTTTGCTGGCAGGAAGCCGGATCGGGAGCAGAGCTGGGCCCCAAAGCAGGCACTTGGATGGGAGCCGCAGGCTTCTCAGGCATCTTAACCCCTGTGCCAAACGCCTGCCCCGGGAGACGCTTTTGAAATTCTGTTTATCCATGGGATAAAATATAATACAGCTGTTTTGAATCATGTTTTTCCAAAATAACATTTCTGAAGAATATTTAATGACATGGGAAAACATTCATGATGCCTTCTGTGGAAATGCAAGATTAAAAACCATATATTCCGCACTATTCCATTTTTACGAAATATAGCTGTGTTGAAAAACTAAATACATGAAAATGTTAATCATGGTTGTTCCCGGATGCTGGGCCCATGAGTGATTTTTTTAATCTTCTTCCTACTTTTTTTTGGTGGATGTCTATATATATATATATATATATATATATTCCAAGGAGTTTGGATTTGCTTAATAATCAGGAATAAGATATAGTGCTTTTAAATCGGTTCACACAATGAGTCTACACTGCATACAGATCCTGGCTTCTGTGCCCGTCGCGTTCCCAGAACTCACAGCACAGCCCGGCCCCTGGGAGACGCTCAGGAGACGTGTGATGGAGAAGTGACCCAGGCACGCCTTTCATCAGTCAGGATGCTGGGTGGTAAGAGACAGAAACGTAACCCTGCTAAAGGAGAGACCCGCAAGTGGAAGGCACAGCTTTAAGAAGCCAGCTCTGGGGACCGGGCCACCTACTGTGCCTCTCGCCCGCTCAGGCTGCCCTGGGTCCAGCCGGGAAAAGGGTCTTGACAGCTACAGAGTCACAGCCTCCCTGCTTTCCCTGAGTGCCACGGAATGGGGCGGAGGTGCTCCCCAAACGACAGCCACACCCAGCTCCCTTTCTCGGCGAGACGGAGAGTTCCCAAGCACGGACTCACTCCCCTGATGCCCCAGTGGCCATGGCTGGAGCCAGGAAATGGGAACACGATGCAGGTGCCCCACGTAGGGGGCAGGGGCTGCTTCCCAGGGTCTGCGTTAGCAGGAAGCTGGAGCCGGGTGCCAGAACCAGGACTCAAACCCAGGCACTCTGGGGTGGGACCCAGGCACATTACCTGCCAGGTGACATGCCTGCTCCCAGTATCCTGTGTACCCCAGGCATAGGGGAGAATTTATTCAGCTTGTGACAAAGTTTTAGGAAGCTAAAACACAGCTCTGGGGGTTCCAAACGGGAGAGTCAGATGTTCCCAGGCTCATCAGACGGCGGTCGTCACTGGACAAAGAGGGTGCCCAGGACGTTAAGTCCCCTTCCTCTGATGCAAGCTTGGTGCCTGCCGCCCAGAGCCATCTGACAGTGACATTTCCCCTTCTGGAAGCTTCTGTGGCTTCCAAGAGGCAGCCCTCCAGAGGACGGCCCCCAGACGGCCAGCACAAGCAAGTCATCCCTTCCCAAGGTCGCCAGATTGCTCTGCCAGGGCATTCCGTGTGTGGTGACACCCGGGCTGTCGTCACATCCACTGACGATCCTGCTGCCAGAGCCGCTCTAACCTCAAAGAGGGGTGACCCGGTGTGCCAGGCCCCCGCCTGATGGCTCCGTCCACGTCCCCCTCAACAGGGCAATAATGAAGGCCAGGATCCCATCGGACCAGGAGGAAGCTGCCAGATGGCAAATCTGGACCCCGAATACGCCTTCTGTCTCCAAATTCTGTCATCTTCCCCTGCGTTTGCCGTAGGACATGGGAGCCACCAGATCCGTGCCAGAAAAGAGCTCCTTGGAGCAAGTTTTTGGGAGAAGCTGCGAACTCGTTTTCTCCCTCTTCGGAAGTCACGTCTTCATCAGTATGCTAAAGGCTCTGCGAAGTCCTGCGTGGAGGGAGCTGGGTTGATTTTGTTTAATCCAGGTTCTGACTGAATCTATTTGACCAGGCAAACATTTCCCCCCTTCCTGACAGCTGTGCCTTAGGAAGCAGAGTGGGGCCCCCATATTGGGAATCATGGTGGGGCCCCTGTATTGGGGAGCATGGTGGGATCCCTGCTTTGGGAGGCATGGAGGGACCCCCGTGTTGGGGAGCACAGAGGGGTCCCTGCCTTGGGAGGCATGGTGAGACTCCCGTGTGGGGGGCACCATGGGATCCCCCTATTGGGGAGCGCGGTGGGACCCCTGTACTGTGCCCCCAGCCACTGTGTTCGTTCACAGTGCACACGTGGTCATCCCAGCTGCGTCTCCTCCCAGGCCACAGAGCGTCCTCGGGACTCGGGGGCGGGGCAGAGCTGCCTAGGCTCCCTCTCCCTCCTGCTCGGAAGCCGCCCCCTTGACAGAGAAATCCGCAGAGCTGTGCTTCGGCCCCTGGGCTTTGCCCCGCCTCACGAGGAAGCACGGTGGACATGACCCGCGTGGCAGCGATCACAGAGCTGCGGCTGTGGCTTTTACAACCGACTCCGATGGAGTCGCGGTGAACTGGGGGCAGAAGCCAAGGGCCGTCTCTCAGGATGCCTTCCCCAGGTTCCCGTCCCATGTGTTCCTAGTCCCCCGGCCGTACCCCCGTACCCCATCCTGTCCCGTCCCCCTTACTCTGCCTGTCCCTTCGCCATCGTCCCCATCCCTCTGGGTACAGTACTTGGCCCGAGGGCTGGGCAGCTGACCCAAACACAGCGAATCCGGTCACCTCGGAGAAGTTAGATGGCTGGACACCGGGAAAGGTACTCTATGGGAACAGAACACGTGGGTGTGGCAGGCCTCCTCGTCCCCTGGAGGAAAGCTGATTGAGCCGACACACAGGAGAGAAGGGTAAAGAAAGACAGCCAGACTCTTGCCGGCATTGCCTGCGTCCCTGGATCCAGCCATGCCTGACACAGTCATACCTCCAATATTTTAATTATGGGAGTCAGTGCCTTCCCCCTTTTGGCTCAGGCTCACCATGGCTATGTCCCTGGTGATCGGCAATTGAAAGAGTACCCGTGTAGCCAGAAATCAGTACCCAGAGGTGTTGTAGATGACCACCTGCAGAGTGGGGGTGGGGGTGGGGCTGTGAGGGTTCCCGGTCCTTGGTGGAAGAAGTGGCAATCCCTGTGGTGTAACAGGAGGCCCTCGGTTAAGCTGCGCCGGTTTTATACTGAGACGCATACTTGGTGCCTTGGGGAATTTGGTGGGAAGGGGGCCCGGATGCCGACCTGTGGGGCGGGAGCTCAGCCAGGTCCTGCAAGAAGAGTTCCAGGTGGAGCCAAGCCAAGCCAGGCAAGAGCAGAGCAGGCTGTGCGCCAGTCCGTTCCCGCTGGGCTGCCCTGCACCCCTCCCCAGCCCCGAGGGAGCATCCAGGTCACAGCTGCTCCGGGGACCGGAGTGCTCCAGGAGGACAGAACAAGGCGCCCTTGAACAGAGCCCAGAGACCGGGAGGCGCGCCAAGTTCATGGCTCCAAAAGTGGGAGAGGACACGCTCACAGGTGCATGGGAAGGGAGTCGCTTACTCACTCACAGATCTTTAGCCCCGAATGCGCCGGGCACTATTCTGGACGCCGGGCGTGCGATGATGAGACACAGGGAGACCCCTGCACTACGGACGCGCACTCTCTAGAGGGGACAAAGCAGTCAGCAGCCGGGAAATAGTGCACAGCGCACACGGCTGCCGTAAGGAAGTCCAGCCACGCGACCCGCAGAGCCGGAGGGGATCGCGAGACAGGAAAGGCCTCGGTCAAGATGAGGGCAAAGCATCTGAGTCACCGGGAACAGCACAGTCGGGGGCCCTGAGGTTGGGACCAGCGTGGCAAACTTAAAGAATGAGAAAAAGGACTCCGGGTAGGTGGGTGGAGTCTAAAGTGAGGAAGAGAATGATACAAAATTGGGTCAAAAGGTAGGGAAAGCTCAGGTCACCCGGAATCCCGCGGACCAAGGCCAGTGTTGTGGTGTCACGCCAAGCCTTGGGAGGGTTTCAGACGCAGACTAAAGTGATGCACAGATCTAACACGGGGTCCGTGTCGGCCACAGAACGGCTGGTGGAGGCCAACGTGGAAGCCGGGAGACGGGCTGGGAGGAGGCCCTGGCGGGGAGGCAGTGGCCGTGCGTGGCGGCACCTGTCAAAGGAACACCCCAGCATGGTGGCGCTGACAGCCCTTGCGGCTGGATTCGGTGTGGCGGAGGGAGGGGGAGGCTGGTGTGCATGGCAGAGGCTGTGGCCCCTCCCTGAAGTCCACTGCCGTGGGCGCACCCTCCCCCACCCCACCCCACCCCCAGCTAACACGCGCCCTCCCTGGAGCAGAGCTCTTGGCCGAGGGGAGCTGCTCCCCAGCAGTCCACACAGCCTGCTGCCGGGGACTGACCGGCAGGAGAGCAGAGACGCTGACGCCCCAGCCCACAGCTGCCCTGGGACCACAGCCCGGCTCAGCTGCCCAACCCATTTCCCTCGCTCCCTTCTTAATTTTCAAAGATTTTGTTCCCCTGAGATTATTTATTTATTTATTTAATTGGAAGGCAGAATGAGAGAGAGAGAGAGAGAGAGAGAGAAAGCGTTTCTGTCCTCAGGTTCACTCCCCAAATGGTCGGAACAACCAAGGCCGATCCAGGCAAAAGCCAGGAGCCTGGCACTCCATCCGGGTCTCCCATGTGGGTGCAGGGGCCCAAGACCTGGGCCACCTTTTGTGTATTCCCAGGTGCATTAGCAGGGAGCTGGATGGGAGGTGGAACAGCCGGGACTCAGCCTGGCGCTCTGATATGGGGTGCTGGTGTCTCAGGCAGTGGCTTAACTGCTGTGCCACAAGCCCCTCACTCTTTTCTTCCATTCGCTCTTCTGCAATGGACCACAGGAGCCCAGCTGAGCCCAGCTCAGGGAGCCCGACCAAGACAGAATCTATGCCTTCATCCCAAGCACCGGGGTGGGTGCTGCCACCACTGGAGGTTCAATTTTGGGGGGCTGGTGGCACTGAGGTGTGGTGGGTAAAGCCACCACCTATGCCACCAGCATCTATATGGGCTCCAGTTCGAGTCCCGGCTGCTCGACTTCTGATCCGGCTCCCTGCTAATGGCCTGGGAAAGCAGCGCAAGATGGCCCAGGGGCTCCGGCTTCTGATATTCACGTGGGAGACCCAGAAGAAGCTCCTGGCCCAGCGTTCGCTGTTGCAACCACCCGGGAAATGAACCAGCAGATGGAAGACCTCTCCCTCTGTCTCTCCCTGTCTCCCTGTAACTCTGACCTTCAAAATAAATAAATATATTAAAAAAAAAATGGAAAGGTTCAATGTTGGCTGTGGGGGCTGGAGCTGCTTGTTGGAAGGAGCCCTGGAGCTCCTTGCGGTGGGAAAGTGAGGCGGCCCCCCCAGGCTGAAGTTTGGACCCCACATTCAGTGCAAGGGTGGGCAAGTCAGGAGGTGGGGGTGGGCAGAGGGGAGGGGGCGGGGCGCAGGTGGATCACGGTGCAGTCAGCGCTGGGAGTCGGTGCACAGCGAGGACGACCCTGCCCTGCCCTGCCCTGCGAGGCTGGGGCTCCCCCTCCCTCGGCCCTCAGAGGAGTGAGGACGCGGGGGAAGGCGCTCCCCCTGCCTGCCGAGTCCGTGATGTCAGGGTCACCGACACGGAGAATGAAGGCAACTGAGTGTCCTCCCCGGAAATCCACGCCTGAAGACGACCCGCCACCCTCTGGCCGCTTGGGACGGGAGGGGGCAGTCCCGGGGGGCAGTGCCAGCCTCAGTGCGGGGACACTCGGCTCTGCTCCCGCCTTGCTTTGCAGCCTCCGACAGTCCGTTTCTGACACCGAGCCTCAGTTTCCCTACCTGTGAGAACGGGAGGGGCCCTGCTGGCTGTGGGTCTGCCCCAGGCCTCTCTTCCCCTCGAGCACACGAGCACCACTTTCTCCCGATCTGATCGGTCCTGGGCTGATCGGTCCTGGGCTCCTCCTCACTGCTGGAGTTACTGCTCTGCACACGAATTCCTACTAAAGTGTGAGTGAGCAGTAAAAGGCGGCTTCATAGCTAAAACGCATCTGGAATTTGTTCAATAACAGCACTGGCATATCAAGCAGCAGTGACAGGTCTGAGACTCGTGTGAGGTGGACATTGCGACACAACAGCCACAGGGCTGCTTAGGACGCCTGCGTCGCACAGCGGCGTGCCTGGCTGTGAGTCTCAGCTCCATTTCCAACCCAGCTTCCTGCTAATGTGCACCCTCGGAGGCAGCAGGTGACGGCTCCAGCACTTGGGTCCCCGCCAGCCATGGTGGACACCCAGATAGAGTTCTGGGCTCCTGGCTTCTGCCTGCCACATCCTGGCTGTTTGGGGCATTTGCAGGGTGAATCAGCAGATGGATGATGGCTCGCTTGCTCGCTCTCCCTGTCTTTGCCTTTCAAATAAAATGAAAAATAAATAAACAATGTTGTTTTAAAAGAACGCGGGCCTGGAATGCGGGCCGTGATGTTCTGCAGCACAGTGGGATAGCCGCGGTCGACATTGAACATGTACTTCATAATGCATGGTAGCGATGATTTGGAATGTTCTCAACACCAAGAGACAATGCAAATCTGATCTATCAGGCAGCGGCCCTGACCTGATCATCACTCATTGTTGACAGGTATGGAGATGTCACCCCGTACCCCATGATCTGTAGTTACTGTGTCTGCTAAAAATTAAAAATACTGGAGGAGACTCAGGGCATCAGTGTCACCAGTGCCACAGCCGGGCAGCTACATGGCCATCTGGCGCCAAGAACACGACACCCCCTGCTTCCCACGTCCAGGCCCGTCCCTCCCAAGCAGGGAAGACAAGTCGGTTATGACCCCACCCCCACCCCAGCGCAGGCTCCTCCCAGCCTCTGGAACACTCCTTTCCTCCACGGGGCCTCCCAGTGCTAACCTTAGCCCGCCCGGGCTCCATCAGCTGAGCCTTGTGGGCCTGGGTGGGGCTGGGCAGGCGCCAAGCCCTTGTGTCTGCAGCCCAGGTAGCTCCCGGGGGCTTGCAGGCTGGGGACCCTCACCCGTCACCGCCCCGCACTGTGACCAGGGCCGGCTGTGGGGAGCAACCAGTGAAGTAGCCTGCAGAAAGCACCAGGTCAACGTCATTTTCAAGGTCACTTTCATTGCCAGTTCCTTCCAGAAGCCGGACGTCTCCTGAGGCTGAGGGAGAAGAAGGAGGCTTTTCAATGAAATTCAAGGGAGGAAGACAGGCGCGCTTTCAGCCTGGAACGGCCAGGGAGGCACAAGGCGCGATCTGTGCCTGGCGGGCTGCTCCTGGCACTCAGCACCGCCGCTGAGCCGCAGACCACCGCGAAGCTCTCCCTCCCCTCACTCCCCATCAGAACCCGGGGGAGAGCTGGGGGCAGGGTGGGGGGTAAGGTGGGGACAGAGGTCCTTGCCCCTGTCTGTCTCTCTGCTCACCCCAGCAGGTGGAGCTTCTGATGCTGCTGGCTGTCCCCTTGGCCTGCAGGGTGCCAGCCCCTCCCAGCTGGGGACCCTCCCTCTTCTCTCAGGGGCCAGAGTGAGCCGCAAGGCTTCACAGCAGTGAAAGGTTGGAAACTTTTAAAATGCATGTTTAAGCAGGAGCAAAGCCACACGTGGGAGGAGCGTGCAGCCATTGACAAGGACCCTGCAGAACAGCATGCGCCCAAGTCGGGCCTGGGCCGGCACCGGGGGGCAGCGGGTTAAGCCTCTTGCTACGACGGCATCCCATTTGAGCACTGGTCCGAGCCCAGGCTGCTCCACTTCTGATCCCACTCCCCGCTAATACCCCTGGGGAGGCAGCGGAGGATGGCCCAAGTGCCTGGGCCCCTGCACCCACGTGGGAGACCGGGAGGAAGCACCTGGCTCCTGGCATCACCATGGCCCTGTGGGTGTCGGAATGCACCCTGGGTCTGCGATGGATGTGAGCATGCAGATCTCGCATGTCTATGGGCCTCCAGGTGGGCAGGGGTGCGTGGGGGTGAGCCCCTGGGTGAGCAGAGAGGACAGGACAAGGCGCACAGACGAGGCTACCCGGGCGCGGAGTAAAGCTGGGGCCTGTCTTAACCACGGGGCACGCGCTCACTCTGCAAAGGGGAGGCCGTTAGGTGCGCAGAAGGAAGAGTGAAACAGAACCATCGAGAAAGGAGCAGTGGGACTGCCGGGGACTGTCTGTGCGTGTGCAGCGGGTGTGGCCAACCACACTGGGATAGCATCTCTGTGCTGTTTGGCACCAGTGTGTATGAGCAGTTCCTTTGCTGTGGCGGAGCCGTGAAGGCCTGAGCCACAGCCACCACCCCCACATCAGGTAGTCACCCACTCTGGGAGCCTTACTTTCTGCATCTGCTCAAGGAGAGAAAAGTGGGGCGCCCTTCACGGGGCAGAGGTTAAATGAGGTGACACACAGTTGACCTCCTGGTCTGCAGATCCAAAAAACCACAGATTAAAAATATTTTTGAAAACTCCATCAGCCTTGGGTGGGGGAGGGGCTTGGTGCTGTGGCACAGTGGGTTAAGCCACTGCTCGCGACACCCGCATCCCGTATCACCGCGCTGCTCCTAGGCACAGGAAGCCTCAGAGGCCTCAGGTGAGTCCCGGCTGCTCTGCTTCCCATCCAGCTCCCTGCTATCACCTGGGAAAGCAGCGGAAGACGACCCAAGGGCTTGGATCCCTGCCACCCACCTGGGAGACCAGCATGGAGCTCCCGGCTCCTGGCTCCTGGCTTCAGCCTGGCCCAGCCCTGGCTGTTGCAGCCATTTGTGGTGTGAACTAACAGGTGGAAGATGTCTCTCTCTCTCTCTGCCACTTTGCCTTTCAAATAAATAAATAATTAATACATCCTTTAAAAAAATCTCACATCGGGGGCAGGCATTTGACTTTGGGATGCCCACAGCCCGTATTAGAGTTCTCAATTCAAGTCACAGCCCCTCCACTTCTGAATCCAGCTTCCTGCCAAGGCACATCCTGGCCACGGTGGGCATTTGGGGAGTGAGTGAATCAGTGGATGAAAGATCTCTTTCTATCTTCTCTCTCTCCACCTTCCAAACCAAATGAAAAATGCATTTAAAAAATATTACAGCTAATCAAAGTGGCATCGGGATTTTCTTGCCATTATTCCCTATACGCACACTAACACAGCTATTTGCATAGCATTTACACGGTAGCAGGTGTTATGAGTTATCTGGAGGTGATCTAAAGCACCAAGAGCCTCTGTGCAGGTTCTGTGCAAGTGCTGTGTCAGCGTATGGAAGGGACTTGAGCATCTGTGGGTTCTGCTTTCTGGGGGAGGGGTCCCGCACCAATGCCCCCCCGTGGATGCTGAGTGCTGGCCGTGTGCAGGCAGCCTCATAGCACAATGCCTGGGACGACTTTTTTGTTGAAGATTTTATTTGAAAGGCAGAGTTACAGAGAGAGAGAGAGAGAGAGAGAAAGCGGGGGAGACAGAGAGAGATCGATTTTCCATCTGCTGGTTCACTCCTCAAATGGCCACCACATCCAGAGCTGGGCCCATCCAAAGGCAGGAGGTAGCAGCTTCATCCGGGTCTCCCAGGTGGGTGCAGGGGCCCAAGCTCTTGGGCCATCCTCCGCTGTATTCCCAGGCACACTAGCGGGGAACTGGATCAGAAGTGAAGCAGTCAGGACTCGAACCAGTGGCCATATGGGATGCCGGCACTGCAGGAGCTGACGTATCTTTTTATTTGAAAGGCAGAGCCAGAGAGAGAGAGAGAGAGAGGGAGAGAGAGAAAGGGAGATCTTCATCTACTGGTTCACTTCCCAAATGGCTGCAACAGCTGGAGATGGGTCAGGCTGAATCCAGGAGCCAGGAGCTTCTTCCGGGTCTCCCACATGGGTGCACGGGCCCAAGGACTTGGGCCATCCTCCTCTGCTTTCCCAGGTGCCTTGGCAGGGTGCTGGATCAGAAGAGGGGCAGCTGGGACTCACTAGGGCCCATATGGGATGTTGCTTTGCAGGCGGTGACATAACCCATTGCACCACAACGCTAACATCCCAGCTCAGCTCTTGAAAGAACCCTGACTATCTGTCTCTCTGTCTCTCTGTACCTATGCCTTTCAAACAAAGAAATAAAAATCACCAAAAATAAAAAGATGAAGAAAGTGCTTTTAGAAGAGCCCTAAGGCATGGAGAACAGAGGCATGGATTCAAGAATTAACTGGAACAGGAGAGAAAAACTGTCCCTGACCTTTAAGCTAACAGCCCCTGGCTGGCGGGTGGCCTCAGAGTCCATCGGCACTCTCCTTGACCTGCGGCTCCCCGCTCTGTGCAGTGAGCGTGCCCCATTTCTGTGAGCCGGCACTGACCTCTCGCCCCAGCTCTCTCCGAGCCGGGAACCAGCTCCAGGCCTGAATCACTTCGTCTATGCAGCTTCTCCTGTGCTCTCTGCCCACTCAGGTAGCTCTGCCCTACCTGCCCCCCACCCCCCGCCACCTGTAGGGGCCACCACCACTTAGGGGCTGTGTGACCCCAGGCAAGATCTTAACCTCTCTCAGGGATGGCTTCCCCACCTAGAAGTGGGACATGAGTATGGCACATGCACCATAATCGTCAGAAAGATGAAAGAATTTGCTTAACCCAAACCCCAACATACTGCAACATGTATGTGTGTGACATATGTGTGTTACATATATGTGTGTGTACATACGTACCCTTGCATATACACATGGGATGTAAACTTTTAGCACATATGCAAAATGTTAGCTTTTCTTGAGTTTCTTGCTTTCTTATTTCTTTGGAAATCAGAGGAAACAAAAGGTTAGTAAAAATAAAAAGGAAAAGGTGACCCCGATATCACTCTGTGGCACAGAGCAGGACCCTGGCAGCACCCAGCCCAGTGCTCCTCCCTCCTGGCCACGGAACGGGGATGTCAGAATCTGGGGCTGACCATGATGCGTCTGAAGAACACCAGATGTGTAGGAGGAATGAATGAGATACGGAATGAATGAATCTGGCGCACGAGAGGGAGACAGCAGGTCAGGTGCAACTGCTCCGTTTCAGACGAGGACATCAGGGCTCTGAGCGGGGAGCAGTGGCCTCAGGTTGCTGGGCGGCAGGGAGGCGAGGCCGGTAGATCCCCATTTCCCTTCCCAAGACAGGTGCTGTGCAGGTGAGCGAAAAGCACAGAGCCTCCAAGGGGGCCACCCTGGGTCGGGGCAAGTTCAAAGGTCAGCTGAGGGAGATTGACTTTGACTTTCTGTTCCCCGGGCTGGTGGCTCTGACTGCAGATAAAGGGAAGTGAAGCTGCTGTCCCGGGGTGATCCCCCCTGCTGGCCTCCCTGCACTGCAAGGCCAAGTGCTCACAGTGCCTGCGGCTCCCCGCTGCTTCCATGGGATGCATTGTCTGCCTTACTTTCTTTGTCCCAGGTGAGAGGCCTCTGTCAAAGGTGGGCTGGTCTTTCTCTGCCTTTGACAGTCAGCCCTGTCAGAGGTGGCGTGCGTGCGTCTCTATCACCGGGAGCCGCCACTGTGTGGTCACACAGGCAGGTCCCCACTTCGGCCACCGGGCGGGTATGCAGGCAGGTGCGCGCACCTCCATCTCAAGGTGTGCACTTCATGCAGATGGCCGGGGTGGGGGGGGGGGGCAGGGGTGAGAGGAGAGAGCGCAGAAGCATGGACCCAGGGGCCAGCACGTGGCACAGCAGGTTAAGCCGCCACCTGCAACGCCAACATCCCATATTGGAGGGCTGGTTCACCTTTTCTCCCCTCACCCCGCTTCCTTCTTCCCTTTCACAAATACCAGCGGAGCTTTGGAAAGTTGGCAGATAATGAAATTTAAAAATACATTGATTTTGGTGCCAAAAATTTAAAATTCGTGCATTTGGGAGGTCTTCCAAAAGTTCATGGAAATGCACATTATGATAAAACTGTGTATGAATTTCAAAGTTTTTGCACAACAATAAACCTATCTTCTAATTCCACTTTTCCTGAATTTGAAGTATTCCTGTGTGTATTGACTACCTCCCACACGTCAGGCCCCGGACTAGACACTGGGGCTCCGGGAGCTCCTGGATGAGCTGACTGACTCATTGGTCAGCAGAGAAGAATCGAAGGGAGTCCTTGAAACTGGAATGGAGAAACGCGTGGGGTTCTGGAGTGACAGGGCAGCAGTGAGTCCCCGAAGATGGACCCTCCCCCTAGTTCACACCCAGCAGGCCCCGCCCCCTGAATCTGGCCTGTGCTTCCTTTCTGGCCAACGGATGTTGCGTAGCCTCAGAAGCTAGGTCAGAGAGGCCTTGTAGCTTTTGCCTGGGTCTTATAGATTGCTCACTCTTGGCTTTCCCTCTCTTGAAAGCCAGCTGCCACGCTCTGGGAACCGCACACCACATGGGCAGGCCGCAGGTAGGCCCTCTGTGTGACTGCTGCAGCCCAGCCCCCAGCCTTTGCCAGCATCAACCACTGGCCATGTATATGCGCCATCTTGGATCTTCCGCCCCAGCTGAGCCCCCAGGCAACTGCAGCCCACCAAGCACCGTGTGGAGCAGAAGAACCACCCGCTGAGCCCTGCCAGTCCACACATGCACAGGAAAGGTCATAAGCCTGGGTGTTGTTTTAAGCCACTGTGCTGTGGCTGGCTTTGTCATGAAGCAATGGCGACGAGAGACTGGCAGGATTCTGACGCTTGTGGATCCCCCTGTGGGAAAGTTCCATAAACGGAAATTCCATCTAACCAGGGCACTGGGTAAGCAAAGCTGTGGCCGCGGGGAAAGCAGGTGGGAGATGAGAGGCCTGGTTCTTCCTCCGCTTGATGTGTGGCTTTGCACCTGCACCTCCCGGGACATCAGCGTGCTCTTGACATTAAGGGCTGAGTCCTGTGTCTGAGAGCATCCTTGGCTGGGTTCCTTGCTCATCATGAATCAGCCTGCAGATTCCTGCCTCTGAACATCTTCCTGAAATGCCTGCATCCTCCCTGCCAGAGCCAGCCAACTCCCACCTTCCCATCGTACGTCCAAAGCACGGGCTCTCTGGATCCAGACCACAGGGCGCAGATTCCAGCTCTAGCACCTCCTGGGACACTGGGCAGCCTCTTAACCTCTCTGTGCCTTGCCTTCCCCATTGTGGAATAGCAGCCCCTCTGTCACACAGGCAGCTGTGCAGATCCAGTGATGTCTCACGCGAATCGTGTAGCCCTGGCCCCGACCCGAGGTGGCCACGGCTCTTCTGTGCCCCGCACTGGCTGTCTCCCCAGTTTGTGCTCCATGGGGCTTATTTACTTCAAGCCTTGTCTCTCTCCAGATAGGATTCAGGCCCCTGGCAGGCCTGATCCTGGCTGAAACCCAGGCCGCAAGCTTCAACGTTGAGCAGGAGAGCAGACCTGCGCTTGGAGCCGATGCCCGCGTCCCTTTTCCCCGCTGTGGGGTCTGGGCGGGTGCTGAGTTCTGAGCCTCTGCTTCCTCACCTGTAAAACGGAGCCAGCGATCCCCACCCTGCTCCCCCTGGGGCTGAGAGGAACTGGGAGAGAACATCTAGAACTCCAGGTTTCAAAAGCGCTGTGGAAACCTCGCTGTGCTGGCCGCGTGGGATGGCTCGGCAGCCAGGCTCAGGATCACAGAGACAGAAAATCCCACTCTCGTTCTGACTGTGTAACCTTGGGCACATTCCCTGCCCTCTCTGGGCCTCCATATGCCCAATGGTAAAGCAAGGTGAGGTCCTCAAACCTGCAGACATGTTGGCTAAGCCTATACAGCGTCCTTTTAAAATTCAAACCTGTTAGTTAAGATTTATTTATTTATTTATTTATTTGAGAGGCAGAGTTACAGAGAGAGGGAGAGGCAGAGAGAGTCTTCCATCCACTGGTTCACTCTCCAAATGGCAGCAACGGCTGGAGCTGTGCCAATCCAAGCCAGAAGCCTGGAGCTCCTTCCGGGTCTCCCACGTGGGTGCAAGGGCCCAAGGACTTGGCCATCTTGTACTGCTGTCCCAGGCCATAGCAGAAAGCAGGATTGGAAGGGGAGTAGCAGGGACTCGAACCAGAGCCCATAGGGATGCCAGCACTGCAGGCAGAGGCTTAGCCTACCACGCCACGTGCCGGCCTGGAATTCTAACCTGTTTTTAAAGACTGGAGGCACTCCCTGAAAACTCCAGATTTCTGGGTTCTGTCAGGAAATTCAGACAACCAGCAGCACAGGGCCCCAGCTCCCACACAGCAGGTGCTGGGGGTGACCCTGCCTGTTAGCGAGAAGCCCACACCTTCCTGCTGCCTGCCATTCCCTGCTCACAGCAGGTCTCATGCCCCTCCCACTGCACGCCTGCCCGTGGCGCTGGCACTGTGAGTTTGCAAGCCCCTGGGGTTGCTGTGGCACTAACGGTCATGGTTCCTGGTACCCGCATAGCCCAGCACATACCAGGGCCAGGAAGCCTGAGCTGCCTCCTGGAGGGTGTGCCCTGGCCGAACCCTGCTCCCTGTAGGCCCATCCCCGTGCAGCCGGCACCTCTGTGGCCAGTGCAGGGAAATCAGGCCTTGCTCCGCTGGGCCAGTCTCAGAAAACCTCTAGTGGTGGACGCTTCCTGCTGAGCAGTTCTAAGTTGGGAGCCCCGCCCACTGCCCACTGCCCACTTGCTGACCCCAGCAGAGCCAGGGGCCTTTTCCCCAAGAAGCCCAGAGGACTCACCATTAGTGGAACAATTAGAGGCAAGCTGGGGCTGGTGGGAGGGGCCAGGACAATGCAAACCTCTTCCCCCCACGTAGAAGACACCCCTAGTTTTTGCCTTCCTGGCACCTGCTCTGTCTCCTGGGAATCACACACCAAGCTATTCCCAGTGCCAGGCTTGGCCAATCAGAACCCTTAAGACACCATGATTGGGTCAGAGACGATCACATGACCCAGGCTAGGCCAATGAGAGGCCTCTCTGGGATTTTTGCCAGGCTTCTTGGGAAAGAGGCACCATCTTCTTTCAGCTGTGGCTAAGCTGACAGGATGCCAGCCTGGATGGCCAGCTGGTGCCGGGCAACTTTACAAGCAAGGGGGAAAGCACCTGCAGGGAGGGCAGCCAGCAGGGGGCCGCGGAGCCAGCAGGTGCAGGGAGCGCGGCTGGACCGAGTCAGCCCGAGGCTGCATGAGTCCTCGCCATTGGCTGCTCCAGAGCAACCTGGTCTAGGACAGAGGCCACCCCTCCCGGGACTCCACCCTCTCAGGCTTTCCTCCTCCCTTGTCCGGTTCCCAGCACTCAGGCTGTGAGGAAGCTGGGCCCCGGAGAGTGTCTTCCCGAAGCCAGAGCCTGGACATCGGCCGGCCTGGGGGACGACGTGGGGTGATTCGGGGGTGGACATGTGGTGTCAGTGTAGGGCAAGGCTTTTTCTCCCCAGCTTCCGGAGGCATTCCTGAAGTGCTAATCCCCTCATCCGCTCTGACGTGCTCCTGCAGCCGTGAAGTCCTTGCTGTATTAGGGCAGCAACCTTCTACCATTCGCAGCGACCACCCATCGGCCACTCCAGGTTAGCTTTGCTTTCCTAGAATGTTCTACGGGCAGAATCACATAGTGCGTATTCTTTTTTGTCTGGCGTCTGTCCCTCGGTGGCATCATCCCAGGATCCACCGGCTCCCTCTAGATCAATAGTTTATTCCCTCTGATTGTTCAGGGTCATCCCATGTGGGCAGACGAGCACGGCACTGCCTCTGGCCACCTGTTGACAAACATCGGAGCTGTTCCCAGTTTTTAGCTGTCACAGATAAAGCTGCTGTGGGCATTCGTGGACAAGTCGTTGTGAACACACGCACTTCCTTTTCCCTTGGGTAAGGAATGCAAAGGCTGGGTCCCTGGCTAAGGATCTGTTTAACTGAGAGACCTCCGTGCTGTTTTCCAAAGCAGTTATACCATTTTACGTCTCCATCAGCCGTGAGTAAGAGTTCCATTTTAACAATCTTCAATATGGTCTTTTTCTCTTTTTTCCGTCTTTTTCATTTTAGCCATTAGCTAAAAGGTGTGACTGATATTTAGCTGGTAGGTGTGAATGGTTGGTATCTCATTGACGTTTTCATTGCTGTTTGCTAATGATCTGTTACTCAGATGTATTTATTTGGGGGACCAGTGCTGTGGTGTCGCAGGTAAAGCCACCGCCTGCAGTGCCAGCATCCTATATGGGTGCCGGTTTGAGTCCCAGCTGCTCCACTTCTGATACAGCTCTCTCTTATGGCCTGGAAAAGCAGTGGAACATGACCCAAGTCCTTGGGCCCCTGACCCCACGTGGGAGACCCGAAAGAAGCTCCTGGCTCCTGGCTTCGGATTGGCACAGCTCTGGCCATTGCAGCCATCTGGGGAGTGAACCAGCAGATGGAAGATCTGTCTCCCAAAATATTTATCTGGAAGGCAGAGTGACAGAGCTAGAGCTAGAGCGAGAGCGAGAGAGAGAGAGAGAGAGAGAAATCTCCCATCCACTGGTCCACTCCCAAATGCCCACAAAAACTGGAGCTGGGCCAGGCCGGGGCCAGTAACCAGAACTCCATCTCAGTCTCCCCTGTGCGTGTCAGGGAGCCGCGTTAGCAGGAAGCTGGATCAGAAGTGGAGCAGCCAGGACTTGAACCAGTGCTCAGATAGGGGATGCCGACATCCCACACAGAGGCCTAACATGTGGTGCCACAGCACGGAGCCTGGTTAGTTATTTCAGAAGTTCTTCACATGCACACTTGCCATCCACGTGTTTTCTCTGGTGAATGGTCTGTTCAGTTGTTTCGCCCATTTTCTGGTGGTGGTGGTGTTGTTTGCTTTCTTATTATTTGGGAGAGTTCTGAGTCTCTTAACAGATATATGATTTACAACGAGTTTTTCTCAGCCTGTGGCTTATCGTTTCATTTTTTTAACCCAATATCTAAGAGAAAAACTTCTTGATTTGGATGAAGTTCAGTTTCTCCATTTTTTTTTTCTTTCCTGGGTTATGCTTTTGGTGCAGAACCCAAGAAAGCTTTGCCAGACCCAAGAGCTCAAAGACTTCCTCCCACATTGTCCTGCAGAATTTTTATGTCGCTGTTTTGTGTCTGGGTCCGTGATCTATCTTGGTTTCAGTTTTACTTGCGATGCAAGACCCAGCAGGAATGCGTGGGCTCGGGGTTTCTCACGGACGCCTTTATTAGCGGAAGAACATTCACATTTTCCTGGCTCTCCGTGTGCCCGACAATTTTGAATTGTGTCCTAGACATTGTGTAGATCTGGATCATGGCTGTCTCTTCCGGACAACTTCGAAGTTTTGCTTTGCGCAACACAGCAAGCTGGCTGGGTACAAGCTTCAGCTCTGTGTGGTCCCTGGGGGCGACTCCCTGCTCGACTCCCAGAGCCGTCTCAGCCCGGGTTTGAGTCTGTCTGGTGGACAATCAGCTCTGGGCTTGGTTGAGGCTTGTCGGGGTGTCTCCAGTTTTCTGAGCCCTGCCCTGATCTGAGGCCTTAGAACAACCTTTTGGGATTCACAGGGATGGCAATTCACCTCCTTCTTGGAGAGCTGAGCACTTAGAGCCCACAGCCTCCCGCGGGGGCACGGCCCACACTTAGGTGCTGCTCCACAGGCCTGCTTGAGGGTTCAGCTCCTCACAGCAGAGACGTGAGGCCAAGGACTGGCCTCTCCAGCCACACCCTGGCTCGGGTGAGGCCTCCCCGGCTCCTGGCCAGCCTGGGGCTCTTCTCCCGAGGGGCGCAGCCCCCACCCTGGGATTACAAGCACTGACTCAGCTGGCCGGTGCTCAGCCTTCCAACCCCCGGCCTGGGGGCAGGCAGTGGGGGTGGGGGAGGGCAGGAGAAGTCCAGCATGGGGTGATCCCATCTCCCTGGCGTCTCTGGGCTCACTGTGAAGTCAGCGGAGTCCCGGCTGCTGATGTCAGGGCGTAACTTCATAGCAGTGCGTGCTTGTTGAGCGCCTGCTGTGTGCCAGGCCCCGTGCAGAGCGTGTTGCGTGTGCTTCCAAAAGCGCCTGTAAAACTGGAATTAGAGGATAAGTTTATGTGGATGCAAAAACAGCTTTTGAAACACATGCGTTGTTTACCCATAGTTAGCATTTTCCGTGAGCTTCCTGAAGAACCTGTGTGTGCTCACCTCCATCATGGTATCAGCCCCGTGGGGCAGAGGCTGGGCGATGGAGGAAGCCGAGCGTGGAAAGCGGAGGCTCCTGGCTGAAGCTCACCGAGGTGGGGAAGGGCAGAGGGGATCTCGGAGATGAGATGGCGCCGTCTCCGTCACCTGGGCTGCCGCAGCCACTGCCCCGGCTCCGCAGTGCCAAACTGCGCTTGCTTGAAACCGCCCACCTTGCACGGCTTCTGCAGGTGCCTTGCCAATGAGCGGCCCCCAGCCCCGACCAGAAGAGGAGAACAGCAGACTGCCAGGGGCCCTCAGACCAAGCAGGCCCCAGCCTCCAACCGGAAATTAACTCAAAAGAAGAAGGGAGCTGTCTCCGGAGCAGAGATGAGGCTATGGTTTTTCTGGTCCTCATTAAGTAACAAAGGGGAAAAAGCAACTGCGCGTGGCCCGCGAGCCTCCCGCCGGCACCACCCTGGACTCCTGGAACATCTTTATCCACTTACCCGGGGATTCAGGAAATTCTCCTCCAAGCCAGTTTTATTGGAGATTTTGGAAGCAAAGCGCACAGCCTCCCAATCAATAACAGATGAACGATGCTCACATCGCATATTTTCGGGAGGACGTTTGCCCAGGCTGGTCCCTCTGAAGGGCCTGGCCCTGGACATCCCCATCGGATCAGACATTGCTGGGAAATGAGGTTTAGGACAATTCTAGAGACTGCAGTCATCGGCACGGGCGTGGCAGGAAGGGGTACCCTGGTGAGGGCTACGGTCTGGCCCACGGAGCTCCCCAGGCCTCCCCTCTCTGCCCCGCCCCCTCCCTGGCTGCTCCTCCACGGGCTCTGAGCATGGGGGTATCCAGTCTGCAGCCCATAAAGAATCAATCAAATCCAGTCCACGGCTGAGCGAGGCTGGCAGTGCCAAAGCGCTGATGGAGGAAGGGTGGGCAGCCAGGGTGCCGGCACACCCAGCTGCGCAGGGACCAGCTCGGCAGAAACCCACCCTCTCCCTCCGCCCCACAGACACACGGGACTGGGGGAAGACGGTCCAAGCCCGGGAGCCAGGACCACCTCTCAACCTCTCAGCCTCTGTGTCCCCCATCTCTGGAGCTGGATGGGTGAAGAGGGCGTGGAGAAAGGACCAGGAAGTGTAACACTTCTGTTAGCATCAGGCCATGGATGGCGCAAACCAACGACTTGGAATGGGAAGCAGAGTCCAAGGTCGTCTCCCTCATCTCACCTACACGGATTGAGCACCCACGGCGATCAGACGGGGGTGTGGTGGGGAGGCAGGGTGGGGCGTGAAGTCCAGAGGAGCCAGGTGAGCTGGAGTTGGCAGCCAAGCAGGCAGCAGCTCTGTCACGGTCACTGTCAACATCACAGCTCTCGTTGAGAGAGACAAGAAAACCCCATACCCTTTGGGACGACGGATGGCTTTCCCCTCGTGTCCTGTTGCAGATGCCGTAACTCCCACGGCCAAGGCACCTGCGCCACGTGTGCCGCCCGCCGAGAAACCTGCTGCACACACGGGCCCAGCTGCAGTCAGGCCCATCCTCCGGCACGTGTTGGCAGCGATTCGCCTCGGTGCAGGGCAGGAGACAGGCCAGAGATGTCAGGCATCGCCCAGACGTAGGAAGCGTAAGCCAGGGCTCTGGGCGCAGTGGGGCATCAGCCCAGGCCCACAACGCACAAGCTCTGGTGCAAGCCAGCTCTGCCAGTGGACCGCTAGGGGAGCTTGGGGCAGTCTGTGCCCTCCTGCACCTCAGTATTTCTCTAGGTGTGGTCTGCAGACCTCTTGCTGCAGAACCATTGTGGCATGGGAGAGGGCCGTGCAGAGAATGCAGATTCCTGGGCCTCGCCCCCTCTAGCAAAGGTCCACAAGACCCAGGCTGGGACTCTGCAGCTGCCACGGGTCTCCCACGAGGACAGGAAGATTCCAGTTGGGGCAGGTTCCCTGCAGGAGAGCGTCTAAGTGCACCGCTTGCTTTGGATGAAAGCCTCGAGGCAGGATGGCTGGTGGGGGCTCCAGCAATCAGGGGGTACTTCCTGGGGGCCGTGAGCTGGGCCGGAAAGTTCAGTGATGATTCCAGTGCCAGGCACTGTGCTAAGTACCGCATGTATATTATCTCATGCAACCATCTTGGTCGGCCTGGAAGACGTGACCTCTTCTCCCCATTTCACAGACGAACAAACTGAGGCTCATGCAAAGGTTAAGTGCCTTGCCTAAGCTATTTGGCCACCCTGTGACACACACTGCAAAATCCTCCCTGTGAGTTCTGAAACCCAGAGCCACGAGGAACAGAAGGCGTTGGCGTCTGAGGCTCAGAGGACAACAACGGAGCGATTCCTAGACCACGCGGCACTTCAGAAAGTTCATGGGTAGGTGGAATTAAAAGAGAAGGGTTTCTTTTTTTAAGATTTATTTATTTATTTGAAAGAATTACAGAGAGAGAGGGAGAAACAGAGAGAGATCTTCCACCTGCTGGTTCCCTCCCCAAATGACAGCAACAGCCAGGGCTGGGTCAAGCTAAAGCCCTGCAGCTTTACCAGGGTCTTCCATGTGGGTGCAGGGGCCCAAGCACTTGGGCCATTTTCTGCTGTTTTCCCAGGTGCATTAGCAGGGAGCTGGATCAGAAGTGAAGCAGCCCAAGTCCTTGGGCCCTGCACCCCATGGGAGACCAGAAGAAGCACCTGGCTCCTGCCTTCGGATCAGTGTGGTGCGCCGGCTGCAGCACGCTGGCCGCGGCAGCCATTGGAGGGTGAACCAACGGCAAAGGAAGACCTTTCTCTCTGTCTCTCTCTCCCACTGTCCACTCTGCCTGTCAAAAAAAATAAATAAATAAAAGAAGTGAAGCAGCCGGGACACGAACCAACACACAAATGGGATGCTGATGTTGCAGGCAGTGGCTTTACCAGCGATACTGCAATGACATCCCCAAAAAGTAAGCTTTTTTGATACAAAAAAAATTGAAATCCATGCATAATTTTTCCAATTTTTTTATGAACTTCAGGAAGTCCCCTTGTGCAAGAATTTCAAAAATTTTTGCACCAAAATAAACATGTTTTTAATTCCATTTTCCACAAATTTTTCAAAAATATTTATTTATTTATTTATTTATTTATTTGAAAGGTATAGTTACAGAGAGGTAGAGGCAGAGAGAGAGAGAGAGAGAGGTCTTCCATCTGCTGGTTCACTCCTCAGATGGCCACAACAGCCGGAGCTGCGCTGATCCAAAGCCAGCAGCCAGGAGCTTCTTCCGGGTCTCTCACATGGGTGCAGGGCCCAAGCACTTGGGCCATCCTCCACTGCCCTCCCAGGCCACAGCAGAGAGCTGGATCGGAAGTGGAGCAGCTGGGTCCTGGCCAGTGCCCATATGGGATGTAACACTGTGGGCAGCGGCTTTACCTGCCCCACCACAGCACCGGCCCCACCACAAGCTTTTTAAAAGAACTCACGTGCTCCCTTCACTCCCGGTTCAGGCGTCACTGTTTCTTCACTCCATTGATTAGCTCACATGCTCACGTGCACTACGACTTCAGCCGTGTAATCACCCACACTGCCCGTGCAGACTTTATTTCTGGACTATATTGGTCAAGACTCTCGTCCCAAGAGGCAGAAAGCCAACTCAGATTGGCTCAGGCAGAAAAAGAAATTGACTGATATCTTTTTTAAAAGACTTATTTATTTATTTGAAACACAGAGCTACAGAGAGAGGCCGGGAGAGAGACAGAGAGAGACCGATCTTCCATCAGCTGTTCACTCCCTAAATGACCACAATGACCAGTAGGCTGAAGCCAGGAGGCCTGGAGCTCCATCTGGGTCTCCCACAGGAGTGGCAGGGGCCCAAAGACTTGGACCTTCTTCCACTGCTTTCTCAGGTGCACTAGCAGGGAGCTGGGTGGGAAGTGGAGCAGCCGGGACTTGAACCAGCGCTCACATGGGATGCTGGCGTGGCAGGCAGCGGCCAGGATGTGTGATCAGCTATGAAGTGGCGTCATACCCTAGCTAGCAGGATGCTGAGCCATGCCCTGGGGAGTTTAAACCATGCCTTGGGATGTGCCCGGGGTTGGGTAATGCTGAGAAAGATCAGTTACGAGCTGGCTCCCACCTCCCAGAGATCAGAGGGTGGCGAGCAGAGCAAACGAAGCCACGAAGGCAGAGTCACAGCCCCGGGTGTGGGCTCCCTCTGGCTTCCATTACCATTTCTAGTGGGCATCCGTCGGGGGCCAGACACCTGGCTTCAAGTCCAAGCTCAGCCAAGTACTCGACGTACAACCACGGGAGATTCCCTGGTCTCCCTGCTTCCCATCTGTAAGATGGGGCTAATACCACCACGTCACAGGGCCGCAGTAGTCTGTAAGCGAGTTGACATTCTGCCAGTTACACTAGAGCCCAACAGAGAGTTAGCACTCAGTACATGCGTGAGGGCAGGTGGCAGTGATGTACGAAGGACCCTCGAACCCGGATCTCAAGTTCACTGTGTCTCCTGAGCTCCACGCCAGTGGACAGCTCTACTCCGAGGGGCCCAGAATGAGCCGTGTGCACCTCCCAGCCCTCACGCCCACCTCACTGCCCGATGCTGGGTCTCCTCGTGTGTACACAGGCCCTTGGGGCCCAGGTGCTGTAGCCACGAACCTGGAACTCCTTTTGGAATTCCCCTTCCCCTCCCGACCCGGCCACCACCAAGTCCTGTTGCTCCTACCTGTGTCTAGACACCTGCTGCTCCAAGTGTGGTCCGTGGCGCAATGGCAGCCACAGCTGCCTCTCGGCCCCACCACAGGCCCCCGGCAGTGTCCCCTGGGAGTCCCAGGACCGCCAACACCCTGCTTCTCCTATTTTCCCATGTGCAGTGACATCATCTCGGGGTCTCTAAACAAGGCCTGAGTCCGACCTCCAGAGATCCTGACCACTTGGGCCTCAGAGTCACAGACAGCTGGGTGTCCCCCCCCCCAGCTCCTCCTCCAACCTCTGCCAGAGCGGCTTCCACAGCAGGACAGGTTGCACCCACCTCACACGTGCACCAAGCGTGCGTTCCTTTCTCCTAACTGACCCCAACTCTCCATAAGTCTCCTGGACCTGCTGACAGCAGAGAAAATGGACAAGCTTGGGCCGGTGCTGTGGTATAATGGACTAAGCCTCCACCTGCGGCGCCGGCATTCCACATGGGTGCCGATTCGAGTCCCAGCTGCTCCACTTCCCATCCAGCTCTCTGCTATGGCCTGGGAAAGCAGCAGAAGATGGCCCGAGTCCTTGGGCCCCTGCACCCACATGGGACACCTGGAGGAAGCTCCGGCTCCTGGCTTCGGATCGGCTCAGCTCCAGCCTTTATGGCCATTTGGGGAGTGAGCCAGTGGATAGAAGATCTCTCTCTCTGTGTCTCTCCCTCTCTCTCTCTCTCTGTAACTCTGCCTCTCAAATAAATAAATAGAACCTCTTTTTAAAAAATGACTGTGTTGCACATTAAAAATAGACAGGTTTTGTCATATGTAAATTATACCTTGATACACCTGATTTTTTAAAAGTTACCAGTTGTATATTTTAAACTTCAGTCTCGTTTTGTACTGAGCTCCTTCTCATTCTGCATCCCCGGCCCCACTTCCCCTGGTGTGGAGCTGAACCCTGCACTCACGCTTCCCTCCCCTCCTGCACAGCTCTGCCCCCAGAGACAGCGTAACCCCCTCCCGGCACAGCCATTCCTGATCCCAGGGCTGGATCAGGGCTCGGTGCTCTGTGTCCCGCCGCAGCCTCTGCCTCCTTCGCCAGCTTGTGGCTGTTTAATTACTTGCTGACTTACCATCCCCTCCCCCACCCCCGCTGCAAGTTTTGGGTCCTCCAGCCCCAGCACAGGGTCTAGCGTCTCAGTGTGCACTTGCTGAGTGACTATGTGTGAACGTTTGTCGAACAAAGGAACAAGAACCATGGAGTAGTTATATGGGGCTGTTTGCAGATACGGAACAAACAGTAGGCAGGAATCTGGGGCGAAGCCTTGCAACTAAGGGTGGACCCCGAAGGGACCGGGAACTAAGAGCGAGAACAAGGAGAAGCTCTTCCAGGCATCGTAGGTGTCGGGGGGGGGGTGTGGTCAGGAAGAGCTGAGCTGCTCCGAACCTCGCTCAGACATCCTTAAAGAGCATCTACCAAGAGCCGCTCACACTCCCTCACGGTCCCCGCCAGGGTCTACCATGCCCCACCCCCACCAGGTCCACTGCCAGCCCGCGAGTCTCTGCCTGGGAAATGTGGATTCAGTATGGACAGCTCCGGTGGGCACCCAAACAGGCAGGGTGACCCGGCAACAATCGCACCTCCAAGAACCCGGGCTGCCAGGATGCGCCAGCCCTGTGTGGCCTCCGGCACAGCCACGGCCAGTATAGGGGGTGGGATCTGAGGTGCACCCAGAAGGCCACGGGGTCAGTCCCATACATCGACTGTGCTGATGGCTGTGCCGTGCCAGCCTCTGTGGACCGGGAGAGCTGTAACGCACCCTCAGTGCCATGGGCAGCCAACAGCGTGGTGGGGTTCGTGTTACGTAACGAACACATCACCCTTGCCGCGTGCCAAGTGTTCCCAGTGCTTTCTACACATGAACTCAGCGCATCCTCCCAGCACCGTTAGGATGCCCATTGCACCAGTGTGGAGACTGAGGCCCGACGTCACCCCAGTGGCGGGCAGTGGCAGAGGGGAAGGCGCGCCCTGGGGGTGGGCTCCAGCGCTCATGCTCACGCCCTCAGGTTTGTCAGTGCAGAACTGCCTACATCATGCCGCAGGGGATGCTGGGGACGCCGTGCGGCGCGGCTCGCAGAGACTCGCAGGAGGGGCTTTGCTCCTGTTTGTGGAGCGACGGAGCGAGCCGGGTACGGCAGAGGCTGACCTTGGAGCCGGGGAGCGCGGACGCCTTTGGCAGGGGAGGAGAATGTTTTGACAGGCTCGTCTGCCTTCAGGTATGTTATAGACCCCAGGGGGCTCGTATTGAACGGGTGCGACTGAGATAAGGCAGTGGCGCCCTCCAAACGGATGAAGTACTGAGGGTGGAATGCCAGGCATCTGCACAGGACATCATCGGGGGTGGGGGCGGTCCCGCCCTGTCCTCCGAGGACCTGGGACAAACGCTGCCCACCGAGGAGGCAAGCAGAGCGCGCGGCTGGCCGCCACTGGCCGCGCAGGTTGGAAGCCGGTGAGGTGGCGAGGGAGCAAGTCCACCGTGCAGACAGAGGCGTCCTCAGGGACAGGGCAGGGCTTTCCAAGGCTGGCTCCCCGCGCCAGCGCAGGCGGCGGCTGCCAGCAGCCCTGCTCTGGAGCCTGGGCTGGGACGGCAGCAGCCAGGGAAGGAGCTGGCGGGGGAGCCCCCAGGGTGCCTGGGCCCGGCTGCTCTGAGTGAGCGCACACGCCCCTGCCATCAGCTCGGTGCCCTCGCTCCGCGCCTGCTGCCCCAGCTCCAGCCTCAGCAACAAGAGGCCACAGGTCTGCTCCCAGGAGGGCAGCCACAGCCACGCGGCCCCGGGCTTCTCAGGGACACGTGTGAACAGCGTGTCCTGTAGAAAGGAGCTCAGGGCAGATGGAGGCGTGGTCTGCACAGATCACAGCCTCCCCTCGGGGCTTGGATGCCCTGCCCAAGGCACTCACAGGACCCACCTCTAGGGCTTTCCCCCCCGGGGCCTCAGCGCCCCAGGGGAGCTGGCAGGGGCAGGACCAACCCTAATTCTCTTGGCTCAGTCCAGAGATGGGGTATGTGTGTGTGTTTTAATGAGTGTGTGTGTTCATGAGTGAGTGTGTGTGTATGAGTGTGTGCGTGAGTATGTGTGTGTGCATGCACACATGCATGAGTGTGTGTGTGTGTGTGTGTGTGTAGACTGCCAGTCTCATCTGCTTCGTGCACTTCCTGTCCTAATGAAAGTGATGCCCCAGCGGGTTAAAGCCTCGTCCTGCAGTGCTGGCATCCCCTATGGGCACCAGTTCAAGTCCCGGCTGCTCCACTTCTGACCCACCCACCCTGCTAATGCACCTGGGAAAGCAGTGGAAGATGGCCCAAGTGCTAGGGCCCCTGCACCCACGTGGGAGACCCAGAAGAAGCTCCTGGCTCCTGGCTTCGGATCAGCTCTGTTCCGGTCATTGCGGCCATCTGGGGAGTGAACCAGCGGATGGAAGACCTCTCTCTCTCTCTCTCTCTCTATCTCTACCTCTCTCCTTACTATGTCTTTCAAACAAATAAATTAAAAAAAAAAGTGATGCCCACCTGTGCCCAGGCACCCTGACCCACAGCCTCTCCTCCAACACGATCCTCACCCCTGCTCTCCTCGGGGACCTTTGTGTCGCTTGCAGACAAGGCCGCGGACAGCGGCGGACAGCCAGCACCCCCACCCCACGAGAGGCCACTGCCACCAACTCCTTCGTTAGCAGAAGAGGAGCCAAGGCCGGAACCAAGGCTGGGCAAAGGCCCTGGCCCCCAGACACTCCTCGCTGGGAGTGGAATCCCCTCCGCCCCACCACAGCCCCACGTCCTCACCCACAGCCCAGCCGAGTCTCCAGGAGCACGGAGAGCCAGACCCCCAAGGCCAGGACCTCCTCCTCCCGCCCGGCAGAGGGCAGCTGCCCAGGGCTGCCCTGCCTGTCCCTGTGCCTGGGTCCCTGTGCCCCCCACTCTCTCTCCTCACCTCCCCCCACCCCACCCATGAACAGACAGACAACATCTTCCCACGCTTCATTGCTCCCCCACAGCAAAAAGCAGACTTTCTTCCAGAAAGGAAGTGTTAATTTATTCCCCAGCATGCAGCCCCGTGGGCAGCGGCCTTCCCCAGAGCCAGGGCCCGGAGTGTCTCAGCTTTCATCAGGAGCCCCGGGCTCGCTCCCAGCCAAGGGGGCAGGCGAGAAGAGGCTCAGGCGGCTCGGCTGGCTGGCCCCCGGCCAATGGGCCCCTGTCTTGACAGGCCTTGGCTGCAAGGCACAGCTGCTCCGCGGCGCTGGGTGAGAGGCTGGTCCCCAGAGTGAATGGAAGCGTGGGGTTGGGGCAAAACCCCTGGAGTGCACTTGGCCTTGCCAGCTGGCCAGCGTCCAGCTTGGTGGCCTGGGGCCCGGGGCCCGGGCTCACCGCGCCAGCCAGCCGCACGTCAGCCTGTGTGGAGGTCAATGGCCCATCCTACAAACCGGGGTGCTGCCAACAGTTGGTGGGAAACTAGAATTAAAAGACAGAGTTATTGAAGCGCAAGCAAAATTGAAATTGAATATAGGAGGGCACTCGGAAGAGCTCACGGAGAGGCAGGCATTTGGTGCATAGTTACGACGTTGCTTCGGGAGGCTACACTGTGGCATGGAAGGTAAATCCGCAGCCTGCAGTGCCACCATCCCATATGGGCACCGGTTCGAGTCCCGGCTGCTCCTCTTCCAATCTAGATCCCTGCTATGGCCTGGGAAAGCAGCAAAGGATGGCCCAAGTCCTTGAGCCCCTGCATCCATGTGGGAGACCCAGAAGAAGCTCCTGGCTCCTGGCTCTTGGCTTTGGCCTGGCCCAGCTCTGGCCATTGCAGCCATTAATTTACACGCAAAAGGGACTTTTCAGATGTGGTGAAAGTTAAGGCCCTGGACACAGGTCTGTGACTCCGGGTGGGGTCTGTCTAAGGGTTTGAGTTCCCACACCCGGAGAAGCCTCCCAGGGAGCAGTCCGGGGGATGTGACCACCCTGGGGTTGGGGGGACAAGGCTGCCCTCACAGGTGGAGGCAGCAGCCGTGACCCCCACACTGAGGGGGAGCTCGAGGGTCCAGAAGTCGCAGGGACATGAGTTCCACCACGGAGCCTCCAGCAGGAGGGCAGCCCGGCCAGGGCCTTACCTTAGCCCAGCGAGCATGTGGGCAGCTTCCGGCCTGCGCACCACGAGAGGGTGACACACTGCCGTTACGGCAGGGACAGGAAACCCGAACGGCGAGGTTTTCGGTCCCGTGTCACCCCACGCCTCCTGCAGCCCTCGGAACCGCACTCAGCATCACCGCTGCCGGTCCCCAATCAGCTCTTCTCCTCCAGGCAGTGGCGACGTGGCTTGTACACTCTGTCTCACCGAATCACCACGATCATTTTTTTATTATTTGGCGTCCCTCCTCTTCTGCTCAGTCTGTATGTGTGCTCGCTGCCGCCGGTCTTTGCAGGACTCCTTGTATGACTCCTGGTGATAGTCACTGTCCTCGTCATCTGTGTTGGGGACGGAGGAGGCACCGGTGGACCCAATGCTGTTAGCTCTGAACACCACGCTCCCCTTGCTGGTGCTGTCTACTAACAGCGTGGGATCCAGGCTGTTGTCGCTGTAGGTATACTTCACCTTGGCACACTCGGGGTGAAGGCTGTCTTCTCTGAAGCCCTGGGGCCGAAGAGGATGGGGTACTTTGGGGACAGGAGGGAAGCCCCTCATCTTCCGGACCCCCTATGTGTGCAAGCCTGACCAGCCCTCCCCTCACCAATGTGCACACCAGCGGGGCTTGCTTTGACCCAGGGGTCCTCGGAAGAGGCACCTGGCTCTGTCCAATCATTTTGGTTTTAAAGATTTATTTTTATTTATTTATTTGAAAGGCAGCATTACAGGGTGTGAGGAAGAGAAGGGGAGACTGGGAGAAAGAGAGAGAGAGGTCTTCCATCCACTGGTTCACTCCCCAGATGGCGACAACAGCTGGAGCTGTACCAATCCGAAGCCAGGAGCCAGGAACTTCCTCCAGGTGTCCCACGTGGGTGCAGGGGCCCAAGAACTTGGGCCATCTTCCACTGCTTCCCCAGGCCATAGCAGAGAGCTGGATGGGAAGTGGAGCAACCGGGACTTGAACCGGCGCCCATATGGGATGCCAGCACTGCAGGTGGTGGTTTAACCAGCTGCACCACAGCACCAGCCCCTGGCAATAATTCTGTACCACTGGAACTAGTTATCTCATTTTACAGATGAGAAACTCGAGCCTCAGAGAGGTGGAATTCTGTAACTAGTGAGAACAGAACCCGGATTTGAATCAAGGTCTGTTTTAACCAAACTCCTGTCCACTTTTCTCTCAGTCCACCCCACCCATGGGAAAGGCCAGCACTCAGCGGCCCCAAGGATGGGTGGGCAATATCGGTTTCCCCAAGTCCTTGCTGCCGCTCTCACCTTGACCTTGAGGCCGGGCCTCACTACACTGTCCTCTGCCGTGTCGCACTCACAGCGCTGCCGTTTAAAAGTCGCCTTCCGATGGAAGACATTTCATCACACTCAGAGAATCTGAGACACCCCCGAGACGCTAGGGAACGCCATGCCTCCAGGTGCATGGCCGTGGGATCGACCTGGGGCCTGGGCAGTATGGCACACCTTGCACATTGTGGGTACAAAGGTCCACACAATGCGACGCCCAGGAGCGGAGCTTTGGGAATTTGGAAATGTGCAGGGGAGTGGCTATAGGTCTTGAGTTCCATCCCTTGTGGGCTCACCATGGAAATGGGGGCTCCAGCACAGAGGTCCCCTGGGCCCACGAGCTCCCAGCTGACTCCCGACTGCTGCTCGTTCTCAACTCCTCCTTTTCTCTATTAAAAAAAAAAAAAACTTTATTTCAGAGCCAGGTAGACAAAGACAGAGAAAGCTCCCATCTGCTGGTTTGCTCCTCAAATGCCGACAGCGACCAGGGCTGGGCTGGAGCTGAAGCCAAAAGCCAGGAACTGCATCCGGGTCTCCCACATGGGTGGCATCATCGCTGCCTCCCAGGGTCTGCAGCAGCAGGAAGCTGGGGTCAGGAGCCAGAGCCAGGACTTGAACCCGGGAACCCGAGCTCTTTTTTTTTTTTTTTACTTGACAGGTAGAGTTACAGACAGTGAGAGAGAGAGAGAGAGAGAGAGAGAGAGGAAGGCCTTCCTCCCCTTGGCTCACCCCCCAAATGGCTGCTACAGTCAGCACGCTGCACCAATCTGAAGCCAGGAGCCAGGTACTTATCCTGGTCTCCCATGGGGTGCAGGGCCCAAGCACTTGGGCCATCCTCCACTGCACTCCCCGGCCACAGCAGAGAGCTGGCCTGGAAGAGGAGCAACGGGGACTAGAGCCCGGTGCCGATATGGGATGCTGGCGCCGCAGGCGGAGGATCAACCAAGTGAGCCACGGCGCCGGCCCCAAAACTCCGGGCACTTTAAAGTGGGACGTGGGTGTCGCGACACTTCGCCCCCTTTCACTGTGTGACTCTGCCCCTTTCAGGAACAAGTTGTGTGGGGACAGGGGCTGGCTCTGTCCTGTGTCACCTCCGCACCTGTGGAGTGAAGAGCACCTGGCCTATGTCAGGGGTTCGGGAAATCTGTGTTGGCCGAATACTTGGTTGTGCATGGGATGTATTTGTCCCCATAGCAACGCTCCCCACTTCCACGAAGCTCTAATTGCACCTGCAACCCTTAAGCAATTCCTACAGGGGTCCACACTGCCTCACACAGCAGCAGTTTTCCTGGCGCAAGGCAGGGGCGGAAAGTACCAAGTGCAGGCCCCCCCTACCCTGCACCTGCTCCCCGCTCCTGCTCCCTCATCCTCATCCCGCTCTCTGCCATCTAGAGGTCACCGCTCGCCGAGCTTGTCCCCAGTGAGGGCCCGAAATCTCGGGCAGGTCAGGTGCTGCTGGGCCGCCTCCACCCCAGAAAGCGCCCTGGCCGCGGAGGTCGGGGTGTCCTCCCTGGCATGCTCGCAGCTGGGAGGAACCGCAGTGTGGCGGAGGAGAGCACGCCCAGAGGAGCTGGACTGGCCGGCTGAAATGGACACAGCCAAGTTCAAGCAAGGTCAGCGTGGTCCTTCCTTTATCCTCCTGCGAGATTGGGCGTTGCGGTTCACCCGGGGGCAATGCCATGGCCATGGTCTGAGGCTGTCACAGGCCTCTCTGTGACACCGAGAAGGGGAAGCCACCCGCCTCCAGCAGGAGGAAGCGTGCTCAGTGAAATTGTGTGGACCGATCAGCCGGCAGAGCCTCTGCCGAGGCCCCGTGGACAGCTACAGCTGGGGACATCTTTGTAGTGGGACAGGGGTGTCCAGCAGCCCCAAGCCGCACCCAGTTCTAACAAGCCAGACAGGCTCTCGGAGGGCAGGGGGCAGAATCTCCCCCAGCCCACAGCCACTCCTGTTCATTCAGGAGAAACCCCTTCTCCCTGCCAAGACCTTCTTCTGCTGTCGCGCCGGGAGAAGAAAACGCAATGCAAGGACCAGCGCGGGGGCACAGCTGCCACGCCAGATGCCACGTCAGGGCCGGTTCAAGTCCCAGCCGCTCTGCTTCCCATCCGGCTCTCTGCTAATGTTCCTGGGAAAGCAGCAGAGCATGGCCCCAATGCCTGGGCCCCTGCACCCACGTGGGAGGCCCCGGTGGAGCTCCAGGCTCCTGGCTTCAGCTTGGCCCAGCCCCAACCATCATGGCCATCTGGGAAGTGAACCAACAGATGGAAGACCTCTGTCTCTCTCTGTCTCTCTCTCTCTCACTCACTCTCTCTCTGTCTCTCTCTCTCAAATGAATAAATCTTTAAAAAGGAAAAGCGATATAAAATGTGTTTTCAACTATCTTCATATATAACACAGGGACAAGTATACAAGGAAATACAGCAAGATCCCATGAACCCCACTCTGGGGTTGGAGGTAGGGCACATTTTCCTTTTTACAGCCCATCCATTCATCACTCAGCAGCTATTTTTTGGGCACCTATCACCTGCCGGCCATGGATTCAGGACCCAGGGAGAGGCCGCACACCAGACAGGTGGTCTGGCGGGTGGAGGCGCTGGTACAGAGCGCACCTTCAGCTCAGGCACTGGCATCGAACCCAGGGCCCGGGAGGAACAGCACTCTGAGACACCCACGAGAGCCACGAGGACCCGAAGGAGGGAGGAGTGAGGATGGGGAGGGAGGGGGGAGGGAGGGGGAGGGGGGAAGAGGGAGTGGGCTTGGCCCCACGTTCCCACGCGATGGCGATTTCTCCAACGAAGGGAAAAGCGGCTGAGCATTTTAAGTCTGGGGCTAAATTCTCTGATTCCCACTTACTGATATTCCTCAAAATACGCAATTTTGAAAAGATAATATGTGTTTGTTGTAAAAACGCAGGCAGCCGAAAGGAAGACAGACCAGGGAAGCATAAAACCCCGTGGCACACAGCCACGGCCGGAGCAGCTGCGGTGGGCGTGTCGGTCGGGCCTCGTCCAAGCGTCCCTCTTGCTCTCTATTCCAGTCTGTCCCCGTCTCTCTCTCTAAATACATCAAAACATTTTACGCAAGTGGATTCAAACCATCCCTGCTGATTTGTAACCTGCTTTGGTCCTGCCCTTTGTAATTTTATGCTCATTGTAAACTTTCCGCAGTGGGCATATATTACTTTTATAATCCGGAACATAAAAAAGGCCAAAGACCACAAAAAATAAAGTGAAAGCCACAAATACAGGCTGAGAGCTCCCTGGCCGAGCCGGGAGGCTCTGAAGAAAAGTTCTGAGGCTTGGCTGACCGCAGCCTCAGCTTGAGGCCACGGCGAGATAGGGTTTCGCGTTCCAATCCGGTTCCCAGGATCGCCCGGCTCCCCAGCTCGCACAATGGGAAGAGGCGTGTGCAGTCCCAGCCGGCTTCTCTGGGCTCAGCTCGGCCCAAGCCCCCGGCTGCCCGGGCCCCTGCCTTCCAGGCCGCAAAGCGCCTACTGTGCGGGAAGCCAGGCTGATCCCAGCAGCCGATGTTCATGAGAACTGAGCCTGGGCCAGGCCATGTTCTGAGACTGCTCCCTAAATGAGCCCGTTTAAGCCGCCCAACAACACCTCTCTGACAAGGATGCCATTGCCAGCCTCATTTTACAGATAGACAAACTCAAGTCCAGAGAGGTTAAGTGCCTTGTCCAAGGTCACACAGCTTACTAAAGCCTCGTGAGATATTCTAAGAGGAGCAAGCTATGAGTACACCCTCCAGAAACCAACATTCAAAGCGGGCAACTATAACAACTTCACCTTAATTCATTCAACAAACACTGCGTGAGGTTCCCATGAATACAGCCTCTCAACCCAGCCTCCGTGGCTGTTCATATGAATTTGGCCAGCCAACCACTATTTTGTGAGCACCAACTATGTGTTAGGCATGGTGCTGGCACTGGGGAGACAGGGGTAAACCACCAAGGCCCCGCAGCTCAGCTTCTCTGCAAGCGGGAGACAGGTGCACCCTGGCAGGGAGGCAGGTGAGGGTCTGATTCAATGTGGGGCCCCTACAGCAGTGCGCGGTTGGAGCAGGCTGGCTGGAGGTCCCCTGGGGAGCTGCAATGGGGGTCCCTTAGAGCAGCCTTCAGGGAAGGCTTGTCAGGTCACGTGGCTTGCGAGGCGTCATCTGGGCAGAGAGGGCGCGAGTCTGCCAGCTTGCGGGGCGGCGTCACCCAGGTTTGACGAACAGCACGTGCCAAGGCCCTGAGGCTTGGAAAGGCCAACAGTCTCCGTGGAGGCTCGTGGGTCTGGGTCAGAGTTGGGGAGAACCCTAGGGGAGGCAGGCAGGGGTCAGGAGCACACCCCAGGGATGCGGCTTCCAGGTAAGGTGACGGCTGCGCACTAGGGAGCAGTCGAAAGCCTCTAGCAGGACGGCGGCCCGATCGGCTGTCCTGCTTTCGCAAGGTCGCTGGACCTGAGGGCAGCAGGTGATGGGGAAGCCGGGAGCTGGTGTGAGGCCAGGCCAGCGACAGAGGCACAGCTGACGGGATGAGACCTGGTGGCCAGCAAGTGCCCAGGAGTCAGGACCCGCGACTGAAGTGGCGCCGGCCCGATGGGCAGGTGAGCCGGATGCAGGATGCGAGGGAAAGCGACGCCGCAGAACAGCTCCGGGGGCCGGGGCCTGAGCAGCCAGGGGGCACTTGCCCCAGAAGCCGGCGAGTGAGGAGGAGGAGCGGTTTCGGGAGGCGGGCTGCTCCGAGAGGCGGCAGCGGAGGTGCAGAGCTGGGTATGAGGAGTCCCGAGCGGAGGGAAGGGTCTGGCCCCAGGCCAGGCATGTGGGAGACAGCGGTGGAGACAGACTCTGCCTACACCCTCGGCTGGATGACAGCGTCAAGGGAGGGAGTGGAGACGGGGCCTCGGGGTGTCCTCCCTTGGCTGGACCTGGAAGAGGACAGACTCCAGAAGCGAGCCTGAGCAGGAGTTGCAGGGAGGAAGGGGCAAGACCAAGGCTGTGTGGTGCCGGGACAAACCAATGGCTCCAGGCAGCACGGGCCCTGCCGGCAGGGGGCGGGGGGCGAGGCCCCTTCCCCTCCCCCAATCTAATGCCCAGCTCCACCCACAGACCTCCGCACCACCAGCACGCAGGGCCCAGGAATCGGCAGCCAGTGTCTGGGCAGAACCTTCTGCGACCCCCAGAGGCACACACCCCTTGGCCTGGACCAGTGTGGGTGTGCAGAGGGCAGGGGGCAATTCTCCAGAGACCCCGCCCTGTAGGTCTCCACCTTCTACTCCCAGCACCACCGAGGCCTGAGGCCACACCCGGACAAGGTGGTAGCGACGCCTCCCCAGGGAGACTGCTGCGAGGGCTGCAGAACCTGAAAGCAACCCTCCGGCATCATAGACGTCAGCCACACCGCCAGAACCTGCTCCCTCCATGGCCTCCATCTCCTTCCCTCTCCTCAGCCCCCCCCCCCCAGCCCGCGCCACCTCCCTCAGCCCATCTCTGCGTCCCAGGGTCTCTGTGGTCATCTCATTCACAGCCTTCCTCCCTCTCTTCTCAGCCTGCCGACTCCCACCCCTTGCAGAGGAACAAGCAGGGCGTGAATAACAGGAGCTGCAGTGAGAGGTGCAGACGGGGATGGCGGTGGTGGGGATGATGGTGATGGTGGTGATGGGATGATGGTGATGGCAGTGATGGGGATGATGGTGATGGCGGTGATGGTGATGATGGTGATGGTGGTGATGGGATGATGGTGATGGTGGCGATGGGATGATGGTGATGGTGGCGATGGGATGATGGTAATGGTTATGTGGTGATGGGAATGGTGGTAGTGGTGGTGATGGTGAGAATGATTATGATGGCGATGATGATTATGATGGCCATGGTGAAGTTGATGGTGGTGATGGTGATAATGTTGGAGATGACGATGGTAATGATGGTGATGGCAGTGGGGATGATGGTGATGGCGGTGGTGGGGATGATGGTGATGAGGATGGTGATGAGGATGTTAATGATGATGGTGATGAGGATGTTAATGAGGATGGTGATGATGGTGATGAGGATGGTGGTGGTGATGGTAATGATGGTGATGGTGATGATGGTGGTAATGATGATGGTGGTGGTGGTGGTGATAATGATGGTGATTACAGTGATGATAATGGTAATAAGGCTGTCGGTGGTGATGATGGTAATAGTGATAATGGTGATGGTGGTGATGGCAATGTTGATGTTGAAGGAGATAATGATTACAGCGATGATGGTGATGGTAGTGGTGGTGGCGATGGTGATAACGGTGATGATGATAATGTCCTCGCTGGCAGCCACTGAGCCGGGTGCTCTCCCAGTGGCACTGGATGTGCTTGACCTGAGCAAGCCATAATCACACCTACCGTTTCCTGAGTGCTTGCTGCATGCCCACTTTGGAATGAGCCCCCTCTCACACCTGACCTTTCAGCCTGCCATCAAAGGGGAGAGACCAACATACCTCGGACAGCCTCGGTCAGAAAAGGCTGAGTTATTCACCAAAACCGTAAATGTAGATCAGAGTTCACACCCGGGTCCAGGAAGAGCGCGGAGGCAGAGTCTCCGAAGTGCCCAGTCACGCTCCTGCCACCCCGAGGCTCCAGATGTGTGTGCTGACTGGGGGCGGGGAGGCACGCAGCTGTCCCCACCCCTGCCCTGGGTCTTGAGAGGTGACAGTGACTGTGTGTCCCAGGGGGACCATGGCAGCCTTCGCATTTTTGTGGCATGAGGCGGAAATTTGAAATAATAAAAAAGAGGGGGGAATGAGACTGAAATAAGAAAGCCAGCAAAAGCAAGGACACAATAAAATGTTACCATCCTGCAGGCGCCGGGCTGGTTGATGAAACCGCTAATGAGCCCAAGGCTGTGCGGAGCCCAGCATCTAATTCAAACCAGACAGATAACAGTCACACGCACGCCGGCCCGGCACTGCGAGCGCACCCTCCGAGCCCGGCTGGGCGTGGGAGGCCCAGGGCCCCGGCCCGCGGGACCTCAGCTGCCGCCCGCCCATCTTCCAGCAGCCTGGCTGCATCCCGCCAGGGCCGAGGGGAGCACGGCCCCGGCCTCTGCCAGACCCCCATTTCCAGCAGAGGTGCGTGAGCAGCATTTCGTGGTGGGGGTGTGAACCTGCTAACCTTGGAGGGGGCTCCCCACTTCTCTTGCCTGCCCTCCAGCACTTCAAAGATTTTGACTTTAGTGCCTTGTTTCTGAATGTGCTTGCGCGTTTAAATTGTCACCTGGAATTGTATTCTTATCATTATGCTATGAGCTTACCTCTTTCCAAGTATTTCTTTAAAAAAAATTTTATTTATTTATTTGAAAGGCAGAGTTACAGAGAGGCAGAGAGAGAGGCAGAGGCAGAGAGAGAAAGAGAGGTCTTCCATCTGCTGGTTCACTCTCCAGATGGCTGCACTGGCCGGAGCTGTGCCCATCTGAAGCCAGGAGCCAGGAGCTTCCTCCAGGTCTCCCACGTGGGTGCAGGAGCCCAAGCACTGGACCATATTCCACTGCTTTCCCAGGCACATGAGCAGGGAGCTGGATCAGAAGTGGAGCCTCCGGGACTTGAACCAGCACCCCTATGGGATGCCGGCACTGCATGCGGCAGCTTTACCCATTATACCGCAGCGCCAGCCCCTCCAAGTATTTCTACTTCCCTTTAGGTATCCTAGAAGCAGGCCAGCGTAGGGATGCTGGAATCCAGCGATCTGGGTCTGCAGCTCAGCCTCACCAGCAGCAGCTGTGTGATCCCGAGCCCAGGGTCCACCTCTCTGTGCCTCAGCCTCCCACCTTTAAAGCGGAGGTTCTGGTAGGTTCTATCTCCCCAGGTTGCTGCCAGCATTGACCAAGATGACACGTGTCCAACACTGGGCACTGGGCAAGCACTCAAGGAGCGTAGCAGCCTTGTCTGCTTTGAAGTGTTTTATTTACTATCTACTCAAGGATTAAATGAGAATTTACTGGGGTCAGCGGCTATGCAGGGAGCCAAGAAGGCAACAGCAAACATCTTAGACGAGGTTTTGTCTTCTCGGGGCTCCAGTGCAGAGGAGAAAACTGACCGAACAGAGGTGCTGATGAGCAGCTCAGGGGCCAGAGGTCCATGCAGGAGCAAAGCTAGGGCAGCGGTTGGTCACAATCAATCAGAGAAGGCTTTCTGGAAGAGGTGGCATCCCAGCTGGAAGCTTAATGCTGCCCAAAGGCCCAGGGCAGTGCTGTTGGGAGGTGGCGGGCCTCAGGGGAGCTCCTTCGGTCACTGAGGGCACGAGGTGGTTCTCATGAGGCCTCCTGGCCTCGCACAAAAGGGTTGCTGCAAAATCAGAGTCGGACCCACCCGCTCTCTCCCGGCCCAGGTTCAAGACGTGCCCTCCACTCCTAAAGCACCCGGCCGTGGTGCCACCACCCTCACCAGAGGCCAGACCCACGGGGCCACCAGTCCTGGACTTGAACCTCCAGAACTGGGAGCTCAGTAAGCCTCGTCACTGTGCACAGTGAGTTGCCTTGGGTATTTTGCTGGAATGTGACCTAATAATAGGCTGGTTAAGGCTTGACCAACAGCAGAGGGCCTGGGCATCCCAGGCAAGCGGGACAGAGTTTGCAAAGGCCCCGGGGCACACAGTGCCAGGGCGCTCTGGGAAGCCGGGCATGCAGGGGACCGGGCAGCATGGTGACTGCTCTGTAGCAGAATTCCCGTGAGACCAGTTCCGCTCGCGCAGGCGAGGTTCCAGCAAGCACGGGAGTGTGCGGTCGTTAAGCGTCTGTGTTTCGGAGCCAGACTGCCTGGGTGCAGGTCCTGGGGAAGCCACCTCCCCTGCCAGAGCCTCAGCCTCCCGGTCTGTGGGGTGGACGGTGAGCCCGTGGTGTGAGGGCAGAGAATGCACGGGAAGGGGCTGGCCGCTGCGGGTGGGTGACGGGTGCTCGATAACAGAGCAGAGTCAGTAAATAGTAGCACAAGCAGTAACTTCGCGGCCTCCCTCTTCACATCCAATGTTTAAATGATTTAAATGTTTAAAATGATTGTTTTGGGGGACAGTCCTGTGGCGTAGCGGCGCCGACATCCCATACGGGCGCTGGTTTGAGTCCCAGTGGCTCCACTTCTGATCCAGCTCTCTGCTGTGGCCTGGGAAAGCAGTGGAGGATGGCCCAAGTCCTTGGGCCCCTGCACCCACGTGGGAGACATGGAAGAATCTCCTGGCTCCTGGCTTCGGATCGGCACAGTTCCGACTGTTGCGGTCAACTGGGGAGTGAACCAGTAGATGGAAGACCTCTCTCTCTTTCTCTCTGTCTCTCTCTCTCTGTCTCTCTCTCTCTGCCTCTCTGTAACTCTTTCAAGTAAACGAATACAATCTTTAAAAAAAATAAATACAATAAAGTGATTGTTTTGAACGGACGAATGGTGCACAGCCCAGCAGGCTGAAAGGCACGGGAGGCGGGGTGACCGGGTCATGCTAATCGACATCGCTCTTTTTGTGAGCACATTGAAAGTCTACTCTCAGCAACGCGCAAGTGTGCACCACGTCGCCAGCCACAGTTCGCGCACGGGGCCGTGGAGCTCCAGAGCTGACGCCTCCCGGAGAAGGGCAACCTGCACCCGTCAACCACCTGGTGACCGCCATCCTTCTCGCTGCTTCTGTGACCTTGACTTCTTTGGGTTCCACACCCACGTGGAGGTGACATCGTGTGACATTTGTCTGTCTGTGCCTGGCTTATTTCCCTTAGCATGATGTCCCCCGGGTCCATCACGACGAGTGACGGGATCACCTCTCTGTACCAGCTGAATCCTGCTCAGCTGTGCCTTTACGCCACGTTTCATTATCCGTCCACACTGATTAAGGAGTTCCACATCCTGGCTATCGGGTCACATCCGCCGTGAACACGGGAGCTGACGTCTCCGACATTCCATCCCTGTCCTTGGGCTACATCCCCAGAAGCAGGAGCTATTCCCGAATTTTGAAGAATTCTGGACTGTCTTCCATAGCAGCTATGCTAATTTGCACCCCCCGCCCCCAGCAGCGTGCAAGGATCGCCCTTTGTCCACATGCTCCCCGATGCTTGCTGTCTTTGGATCGCCTGCGATTCCATCCCAATTGTTCACAAGCCTACTTGAAGGAATGGTTTATCAGCTGGCAGCTGTTTGTTTTCAGGATGGGACAAAGAAGATTCAGACTCGGCTGTTTGTCCATGCAGGCTGAGAACCACACAGCACGGAAGACCGCCGGGGAGACAGCAGTGAGCAGAGCCTCTGCTTGGTGCTGGGCCCTGGCCGTCAAACACAGACGGCCAGCGCTGTGAGCAGCGAGCACCTGCCATGTGCATGGGGCTTCCGGATCCAACGCACTTTGAGGGGCAGCCTCCCTGTTTTGCACTGAGGACACGGAGACCCTCCTGAAGGGGCGATCACACAGCAGTCAGCCCTCGACCCAAAGCCTGCGCCCTGAGCAGGCTCTGTGTGCTCCTGAGAGCCACAGCCTTGGGCAGGAGACGCTGGCTCAGAGCCTCCCTCACCGGCCCTCCTCTCCTTCCTGGGGAAGTGGACGATCCTCCGGCCTCGGCAGAGCGGCAGCCTCTGCTCCAAATCCCCCAGAGAGCTGCCTGTGGGGTTCCTGGGCACCTTTTCCCCGTTGCTCCTGCGGGGACAGCTGGTGGGAAGCTTCCCAGCTCTTGGCTTTGACCTGGCCCGGACCCAGCTCTTGCAGGCATTTGGGGCGCGAACCAGTAATGGAAGCTCTTTCTCTGTCTCTCTATTTCCCTCTCTTTCTGTCCCTGCCTTTCAGATAACTAGTGTTTTAAAAAATTACGTATACTCCACTGCATATTATTCCACTAGAAAAAGAATGAAACCGTGTCATTCGCTGCACCGTGGATGCACCTGGGGGACCCCCTGTGAAGTGAAGGAAGCCAGGCGCCAAGAGACAAACACTGCACGTTCTCGCCCACGGCTGGGAGCAAAGGCGTTTGCCCTCCTAGAAGTCGACGGTGGATCAGCACTAGCCAGAGGCTGGCGGGGAGGGGCTGGACAGAGGATGCTACCACACAGGCACACCAACACATCTGGGGTTCCCTAGCACAGCGGGTAACTATGGCTCACAACAGCCTACTGTATATCTTAAGATAACTCAAAGATGGGGCCGGCGCTGTGGCATAGTGGGCTAAGTCCCCGCCTACGGCACTGGCATCCCCTATGGGCGCCAGTTCGAGTCCCAGCTGCTCCACTTCTAATCCAGCTCTCTGCTATGGCCTGGGAGAGCAGTGGAGGATGGCCTAAGTCCTCGGGCCCCTGCACCCACGTGGGAGACCCAGAAGCTCCTGGCTCCTGGCCTCAGATCGGCCCAGCTCTGGCCATTGCAGCCAGTGGATGGAAGACCTCTCTCTCTCTGTCTTTCCCTCTATCTATAACTCTACCTCTCAAATAAGTAAGTAAAATCTTAAAAAAAAAAAAAAAAGAACTCAAAGAGAGGATTTTTAATGTTTACATCACAAGGAAACGGTCAAGGCTTGGGCTGACGGGCAGTCTCATCCCTGTTTGATCGCTGCATGGCGCATGCGTGCCCCAGGTTAGCACACGGGGCCCGCGGGCATGTACCATCACCGTGCCAGTCAACGATTTCTTACAAGACAATTAGAAATGCATGAGTATAAATTTTGGACAAAACGGAGCATCCTGCAGGGGCCAAAGGGAAGCACTGGGCACGCAACGGGCTCTTCCCTCCCGCCCCCAGGCCCTGCCTGCCCAGGGGTGGCTGGGTGGCTGCGCTGGGGTCACGGGACTTGTTAGGAATCTCAAGGGGCAACGGGCCAGGGGTCACCAGCCGTCACTAGAGCCCCCCTGGACGGGGCACTGTGGGGAGGAGGTCAGAAGACTGTCTTGAACACTGCGGGCAACCTTCCCGCTACGTCCCGGAGCGCCATGGGTCCCACGCGCCATTCCCACCGCTCTCTCCTGGTCACATGTTGCAGACACGGAGAAAGGAAAGAGACGGAGACAGACAGACCAGCCAGCCAGAATGGACGGTGGGGCCAGACCTGGGAGAAGGCAGAACAGACTACAGGACATGAACAAAGTCACTCGTGAAGGAGCAGACGATGCCAGGAGTGGAAGTGAGGAATGGGAGAGGGGAGGGGTGGTGGGGGAGGGGGAAGCATGGCGTGGCAAGGGGGGCCACTGGAGGCAGATGGCAGTGCTCGGGACCTGGCCAGGGCCCAGGGCTCAAGCGCTTACACCGAGGCCTGGCCAAGACAGGAAGAGCTGGAGGGGGAGAGAGCTGCGGTGGCGCCCGAGCCCCGTGACCTCCTTGGCCACGTGGCTCTGGGCCGGGGTGACAGCGGCGTCTGCACCTGCGTGCACCCCGATGCCAGAGCCTTCTCTCCAGCTCTGAGATCCCACCCAGGAAGCCCACCGCCCGTCTCAGACACGCAGCTCTGTCCGCCGGCCGCTGCTGTCCAGAAGGTGGCCAGCTGCCGGAACCCCAAAGGCCAGCTCGTCCATTAGGGAGAGCATCCAAGGCTCGGAGGGAGGGAGACCACCCAAGAGACGGAGTGAGACCGAGGCTGTGCGAGCCCGGCCAGCCTCCTGCCTGCAGGGGAGGCGCGGAGTGGGGAGAGGCGGCGTCGCAGCCGGGAGACCCTCCCCGCAGCACCGAGGGGGCGGCCTGGCATGGAGGTGGCACCTGACAAATCTGTGCTAAGGAAGCTTTCTGGACCCCTGGTGACCCCCCTGCCCTTGACCCAAGTGGACCAATGTTTGGCTTTGGGGCTCTTGAGGGGAGCTGGGCAGGGTGTGGAGCAGGACTCAGGCCAGGGTAGACGCTGAGTTGTCCGACTGGGCCCCATAGCTGCAGTGCCTTTGAGGTGGGCCTGGCCTGGTTGAGGTTGGGATCAAGCTGCGGGCTGGTTGCAACCATGCATGGGGCGGGGTTCAGACCTGGGGCTGGGGCTGGGGCCAGAGCAGGGGTCCCAGCAGGCCCCACACTGTGCACCCTGCATGGCAGCTGCTTTGGGAAACAGCCCTGGGATGTGGGCGGAGGTGGGTGTGGGAGCTGTTGGAAGAACAGAATCTAGGCTCTCTCTCCTCCCGCCGCCCCGGGCCCCAGGCCCTTCCGGAAAACAATCTTGCACGGAGCCCACTGAGGGGCCCTCCCGGATCCCCACCCGCCAGCCACTGGGTCCCAGGCACAACGCCCCACTGTGGCCCGGTGCTGTGGCCCCAGACGCCGACACGTGGCTGGAACCTTTCAGCTCTGCTGGACTGGCCAAAAGCAAGGGCCTCCGCCACGTACTGCCTCTCCCGACCGAGATAGATCAAGGGAGACGTTTCTTGTTGGAGGCAGTATAAATATTTATCAGTGATGTGGCTTCCTGGGCCTCTGATTTATAGGAGACCTGGGCCAGGGGCAGGGTCCCCCCGGGAGCTGCCCAAGGGTATTAATGGCTCGAGTCAGGTTTCTACCCCTGGAGACTTGGAAGGGAGGCACTGATGGAACCGAGAGCAGAGACCAGAACTTCTGGCCCCGACCCAGGCCTCGGTCCCCACCTCAGCACAAGCAGGCAGGGATTTGGAGCAGGTGAGCCTCAGGTTTAACGTCAGCTCTGCAGCCTGTAAACCAGCTACGCTGTTTCCCTGAGCCCCAGTTTTCATATCTCTAGAATGGGAATAACCCCTCCCTAACAGAGAGGTTGAAAGGAAATACCCACACGGGGCCAGGCGGCAGGCAGCGGCCAGGAAAGTGGTTCAGCCCCTCTTTCTCAGCGCAGGTGGACAGCGTGCACTCTGGCGGCCAGCAGGCCTCCATTTAAATCTCGGCTTTGCCACTCACTTCACCTCTGTGAGCCTCACTGTCCCCATCTATAAAATGGACAAAATGAGGCTGCCTCCGATCTCACGCGGTGCTTATGAGAGAGGCTGGTGATGATGGCCAGCAACAGAACCTGACTCTGTCTCTCAGGGTGCGCAGGGGGGTTGTGGGAAGGAGACTGGGAGCTAGCACGACCTGCAGGGAACGGAAGACCAGGATGGAGAGAAGAGGGGCCGTGCCGTGCCTCAGCAGGTTAAGCCGCCGCCTGGGACACCAGCATCGCATATGAGAGCTGGTTTGAGCCCCGGCTGCTCCACTTCCAATCCAGCTCCCTGGTAATGCACCTGGGAAAGCTGCAGATGATGGCCCAAGTCCCTGGGCCCCTGCCACCTATGTGGGGGACCCAGATGGAGCTCCTGGCTCCAGCCTGACCCAGCCCCGGTCATTGCAGCCATTCGGGGAGTGAACCAGCAGATGGAACATCTCTCTCTCTCTCTCTCTCTCTCTCTCTCTCTCCTCTCTCTGCCTTTTAAATAAATAAATCTTTAAAAAAAAAAAAACGCATGGAGGCAATAGAACAGAACGCAGGGACTGACGGAGAATAGGGCAGCGGAACACAGAGCGGGTGGGGCAGCTTTCGCCTGCGGGCCGCGCGGTCAGCGTCCAGGACTCCATGTCCCTGAGCCTTCGCTTCACCTGCTCGATGCCCGAGACCAGCCTCAGTCCCCTTCCTGTCTGCTAGCCATCTCGTCGGTTTCCAAAATGGGGTAGCATGGCCACCCACCAGCCTGCATTCACTGGGGGTCCCCAAGAAAGAGCAGGGTGCTCACGCGGACAGGGCTTGGGGTTATCAACAAGAGACATAAGAGGGGTCCTGGAGAATGAAATAAGACAACATCCATCAACCCCCCGGAGCCCCGCACCAAGCCACTAGCTGTCACGGCAGCCTCGCCTTGCGGGGACCCTGCTGTGGAGACCGCTGGACTAAAGGCGGCTGGCACAGACAGAGCTGGGGATTGGCTCACATAGCCCCAGCTGCTGGAGGGGGGAGCACTGCCGAAGGAGTCTAACTCCGCCTCTGGCCCCACCCCTGGCCCCACCCCCGGACTGACCCTCCCCCCATACTCTGCCACCAGAAAACCAGAAAGAGGGGGAGGAGCCTGGAATTCGCTTTCCACTCTTCATGTGTTCTCTAAAATCGCTTTTTAATCGTTCACATCCCATCAAATGCCCCGCTACAGAGCACAATCCAGCGGTTTTTATTATACCACAAGGTTGTGCAACCATCGCGACTATCTCATTCCGGGATATTTCGGCACTCCCTGAAGAACTCCGCACCCTTTAGCAATCGCTTCCCTCCCTCCCGCCCCCAGGCCCTGGCAACCACCCATCTACCCTCTGTCTCCGTGGGTTCGCCTGTTCTGGACATTTCGCATCCTGGAATCAGGCAGAATGGCCTTTCGTGCCTGGCGTCTTCCGCTGAGCATAGCGTGGCCAAGGTCCAGTCAGCCCATCTGTTTGGTGGCTAAATAATGCTTTGTTGTGTGGCCCCATCAGCTCGTGTGCCCATGCCTGCAGGGTTCTTTTTGGTTCACACAGCCCAGAGCAGGAGCCTCAGGTGTTTTCGGAAAAAGAGAGGCCAGGGCAGAAGCAGAAGAGGGGCCACGTCCACACAGGGGAAGTGTGTGCAGCCTGTGCAGACCAGTCTCTGGCCCTGTTCGCCCTGAAGGGATTCCAGGAATTCCCTGGACTCCAGCCATTGAGAATTATTGCTGTGGACACGTCAGGTTTCGCATCCCCTTTGCCCCGGATCCCAGGCTGCTGTGGGCCATGGGGAGAGGCAGCTCAGTGGCCCCATGTCGGGCCAGGGGCAGTGCAGCTCCGGCGAATACTTGGGTGGATAATTGCATGTAGGACTCGAGCGGATGAGTTTATGGACGAGTCGATGGATAGACGGGGAGGGAGGGAAGGAGTAAGGGAGGGAGGGATGTGTGGATGGATGGATGGTGGATGGATGGATGATTGATGGATGATGGATGGATGGATGGATGGATGGATGGATGGGTTGATGGATGGAAGGATGATTGATGGATGGATGGAGGGAGGGAGGGAAGAAGGGATACAATGATGGATGGATGGATGGTGGATGGATGATGGATGGATGATGGAGGATGGATGGATGGATGATTGATGGATGATGGAGGATGGAGGATGGATGATGGATGATTGATGGATGATGGATGGATGATGGATGGAGGATGGATGATGGATGATTGATGGATGATGGATGGATGATGGATGATGGAGGATGGATGGATGATGGATGGATGATGGATGATGGAGGATGGAGGATGGATGATGGATGATGGATGGATGATGGATGGAGGATGGAGGATGGAGGATGGATGGATAAATTGATGTGGGGGTGGAGGGAGGGGTGGAGGGAGGGATGAAGCATCCATGCTTCACCACTGCATTGGTGAACGGGTTGGTGACGGAGCTGTTGCTTCACCCTTGCAGAAGTCCATGTTAAAAGCAAACTTTCCAGCCCGAGAGAAATCCTAGGACAAAACTTCCCTGAGCCAAAGGACCTGTAATGTGTGCTTTAGCCATAAACAGGCGTGGGAAGGGCTGGGTCTTCAATCGTCCACACCTAACACCAAAGTGACCGAGCCGAGCAGCGCTCCACGCGCAGGACCTGCGAGAGAACAAAGGAACGCCCGCGCTGACGAGCACAGTTCTCGCACCCAACACAGGAATTAGGAAAGCGACACCCACTCCGTAAAGGAGGGAGGTGACACCCGAAGGCACTGGGGCACCGGTGACGAGGAATCCAGGCCGACCGGAAGGCCGGCATTCTTCCCTCCCCCACCACCACCCGCGCCTGCTTCCTGGTCTTGCGGCAGCCAGACTGGGCGCTGCCAGGCCTCGCATTCCGTGATCTCCCGCCTGGGAGGAGGAGGTCACCGGACGGACCACACGTCGGCTGGATGTTTGTTTGAGAAGAGAGAGAGAGAGAGAGAGAGAGTCTGAGCTACACACTCAAGAACGGAGAAGCCGATCCGTCTTGTCAGCACGCGCACCTCGCCGCGTCCAGCTGCAGCATGTCAGGTGCGTGGGCACCAAGATAAGCCGCTTTGACACTCTGCAGATGCCTGCCTCTACCTCCCAGGGAGCTCGGGGCGGCCCCATGTGACAGAGACAATGACATCCCACATCTGGGCTGCCGCACACGGGCGGCAACGACCCAGCGCCCGGCGCGTGGTAACAAGCGCTCCGGGTGGGAGTGGCGGCCGCTTTGATTGCCCGGGCCCGGGGATTTGTACGACGTTTCACGCTTCCCAGCGCCCCTGGCCTGGGAGCCAGGAGGTCTGGTCCCAATCCCAGCTGGGAGCCTACACTCCCTGGGTGACCCTGCACGGCCAGCACACACCCCCCCCCCGGGCCTCAGTCTCCCCATCTGTAACAGGGACCCTCGTGGGACTGCTAGGAAGACGGCAAGAGGGCCAGGCGTGCTGTAGACTAAGCAACGCCATGCAAGCTGCCCTGGCCCAGCCTGCTGCTTCGCAAATAAAGCTTTATCAGCCACACTCGGCCCCTGTGCGCGGCCCGCGGCCCGCTCCCGCTGGAGCACTTGCAACAGAGGCCTGCAAAGTCTAAAATGTTTACCACCCAGCCCCTGACGGAAAAATTTGGCTGGCGCCTGTTATTGAGCAATAACTCCCAGGCCCCAGCAGCCTCCTCCCGCCTCTTCCCTGGAAGCCACGCCCCCCAGGCACCTCCTGCGACAGGTCTGGGTGAGGCCAGGGTGTGTCCGTGCCGCCCAGGGCTCCAGGAAGGCCCACAGCCAGGCTGTGAAACACACGTGGGTAGCGGAACTGCACGGACCTGGGCTCCGTCCCTGTGCTGTGTGACTCTGGGGAAGCTGCTTAGCCTCTCTGAGCCTCAGTGACCTCATCGGCAAAATGGGAAGAACAATTCCTTTCCTCTGAGCTACTGGGCAGATTCCAGGACGTGAAGCCCAGCTTGTGCCCAGGTGGGCCCGGCGCGGGGCAGGTGCACAGCTACAGGTGGCCGCCCGCGCCCCACCCCCGTACCCCTGCACCTTCCCGCTAGACCCCGGGGCGTGCTGTGTCTCCTCAGTTCTTCCAGGACCCTCGGGCAGCCCCTCGGGGTGGTGGGTGGGGGCCCTGCCGGTCACCCTCTCCCTGCATCCTGCCCCCGGGGCTGGGCTGATGCCGAGCCCAGCCGTGTGCCCGCCTTCGAGCGTGTGATGTTTGCTTTCCATGGCCTGTATGTGCCCAGGGGCCGACGTCACACGAGGACTTCCGCAGGCAAGGTCAGCACCGCCTCTCCGTCCCCCTCTGACTTCCTAAACTGGCTGCAGCCAGGCGGCTGCGGGGGACTCGTTCTTGGCAAGACATGTTGACGTGCGACCAAGAGAAAAGCGACCCTGCTCCCAGCCCGGTGCTGGCGGGCTGGGCGGCCTCGGACAGGACTGACCACTCCCTGGCCTCGGCTGAGAGGCCCAGCTAACTGGAGCTCTAAGGCCCCTCCCGGCACCCCCTCCCACACCCTCAGGGCCCCAGCGTCCCCTGCCTGCGCCCCCATCCCCACCCCCTCCTCATGCTGCGGCAGGAAGGGAAAAAACAGACTGCGAGGCACAAGCCCCACGTGTCCCAGCCACACCCACGCACGGGGCACGAGCCTTCGTCCACACAGACACCAGGGATGGAGAAGGACCCTCCCCTCCGCCCAGCCCTCTGCCAGCCCACGTCCTGCCTCCGGCCGTCCCAGCGGGCCCAAGGGTGGCCGGCGACACAAGCTGTGCCCACACACCTGACACTCGCACGGGCAAAGACACGGCAGGGCCCCCCGAATGGCAGGGCCAGCTCTGCCTCCCAGCTCCACGGGCAGAATCTCTTCCAGGCATCCCTGGCCTCACTCCCCAGGGTGCACTGGTTCACGGGCAGTCAGCTAGCGGCCGGGGGACCCGGGCAGGCCACGCCACGCCACAGCTCTGGACGTGATGGTCATGGCCGTGGTGAGACTGTAAGGAGAGTGCCTACACCCAAGCCAGCGGCAGGTCGGAGGCAGCCCCAGCCGAACGCGGTTCTCCACCCTCCACACTGTCCCGAACGCGGTTCTCCACCCTCCACACTGTCCCGAACGCGGTTCTCCACCCTCCACACTGTCCGTAGGTGCCAGCAACAGCGATGGCACGCGCCTCTTCTGGCATTCACACACCAATCCCAGGAGGGAGGCCTCCCCGTGCCCACTTTACAGATGCCGAAACCGAGGTTCAAAAGAGGAGATATTTGCCCCGAGCTCACCATGAGTTCGTGGGCTGAAGCCCGGGGCTGACTCCCAGGCAGTGCCCTGGCCAATCCCTTCACTGGATCCCATCCTACCGGACCAGCTGGCCTGAGAGGTTCGGGCTGTGTCCAGAGTCGCCCCCTCCCCCGCCCCAAGGTGTCCCCTGCCTCCAGCGGGAAGTGCGGACCGTGGACGTGAGCTCAGCCAGAACTGTGAGGAGACAGCGCCCTCTCGTGGTTTCTGCGCAGAGCAGCGAGGGAAGCTTCTGCGCCCAGAGCTCCGGGCCAGGGTCGCGGCCGCTTGGATGGCCCGAGTAGCCACGTCCCAGCCTGGGGGCCAACAGGTCCTCTGCCAGAGTGGCGGCGTCGGAGCCCGCATCGGCGCTCCGCCTTCAGCTCCAGCAGGAAGTCCAGGCGGACTGCGGTCACCAGCCCAGTCCCCCCCATTCCCCTGCCCGGTGCTCTCCGCTGCCCTCGGGGCTGCACCGTTACGGGGCCGAGGAGGAGGAGGGACAGTGAGGACACCCACACTCGATGGCTGTGTGGCCTCGTGAGGGTTACTTGACGGCTCTCTGTGCCGGTTTCCTCCATGAAATGAGGAAAACCCACCGGATACTTCAGAAAGTGCATGAACGTAAGGGATTTCTTTTTAAATAAACTGATTTTGGTGCAAAATGGTTTTGGAATCTATGCAGTTCTTTTTCACAATATGCATTTTGTTTTTTTTTTTTTTTAATTTCCTCATTTGCATGGATTTCAAAAACTTTGCATCCAAATAAACATGAATGTCGCAACATTTTAGTCCAAAGGCAGAGGGAGGAAGACAGAAGAGAGACCTTGCACCCACTGGTTCACTCCAGAGCCCAATGCCCACAAGAGGCGGGACTGGGCCAGGCCAAAGCCAGAAGCCTGGAACTCAGGCGGGGCCTTCCACGTGGGAGATCGCCCACCGGCGCTGGCACCTGCTGTCTCCCAGGGCGCGTCAGCAGGGAGCTGGGACCGGACGCGGGGCTGGGATTCAAGCCCAGGCACTCTGATGCCTGCGGGAGGTACGTGTCCCAAGTGGTACCTATTTTTTTAAGATTTATTTATTTTTTTGAAAGACAGAGTTACAGAAATACAGAGAGGGAGGTCTTCCATCTGCTGGTTCACTCCCCAATTGGCTGCAATGGCCGGAACTATGCCAATCCAAAACCAGGAGCCAGGAGCTTCTTCCAGGCCTCCCACATGGGTGCAGGGGCCCAAGGACTTGGGCCATCTTCTTCTGCTTTCCCAGGCCATAGCAGAGAGCTGGATCAGAAGTGGAGCAGTTGGGACACGAACTGGCGCCCACACGGATGCCAGTGTCACAGGCAGCGGCTTAGCTGGCTACACCAGAGCCCTGACCCACCACGTGGTGCCTTAATGCTGCGCCAAACACTCACCCCTAAAATTACCACCCTCCAGGCCCTTTGCGGTGCCCTCGTGTGTCAGGGGCTCGCTGTGAGGACCAGTTGCGGGTGAGGGAAGAGAGACCCAGAGCACAATGCCCGGGAGGTGGTAGCAGTCTGTAGCCATGATAACGCCTGCCACAGTTTTTTAAAATTAATCAGTCTGTTACTAGGATTGGTTAGATCGCTCCTTTTCCGATGGATTTTTTTCACCAATAAATTAACAGCGGTTTGTTCTTAGGGAAGTGTGTCGGCACGAGTGTGTACCTGGGGGACAAACGGAGGGGATGCCCAAGCTTCTTTTAAATTTTTATTTACTCATGTGAGAGGGAGAGAGAGAGAGAGATCCCCTAGCTTCCAGTTTGCTGCTGATACCCACAATGGCCTGGGTGAAGCCAGAGTGAGGATCGGGAGGCTGGCGCGGAACCAGGCACTGCAACAGGGGACACAGGTGTCCCCGCTGTGTGCCAAACGCCCACCCCTCACTGGCCCACCTCTGAGCAGCCACGAGTCTCCCAAGCTTCCCACCCCCCCACATACATACATACATACATGTCTTCTCACCAAGCCTGCGGGCAGGCGTGGCTCTTGCGTGTGCCACGTGGGCTCTGCACGAGGAGCCATCCCTGTGCGGACCTCTGCCCCCAGGGCCCCGGGCGCCCGCCCTGGCTTCAGCGTGGCCCGGCTGAAACCCGGGAGGACTTCTCGGGAGCCCAGAGCAGACGCGTTGGGAGGCTTGGTCAGGGCCTTCCTGGGCTTCCTGACACCCGCAGGTGGACACCAGCCAGCTCAAGCTGACGACGGCAGGAACGTTGTCAATCCCTCTGCAATGTCCCCTCCCCAGCCAACTTGGAGCCAGGCGGGTGTGCGTTCAAGTCCTGGCCTGCGCTCTTGAGCTGTGTGACCCTGGGCAGAGCCTCGACCTCTCTGAGCCCCAGCCTCCTCACCTGTGAGATGCGGGTGACACCGCAACTGTCCAGAACCGCTGGGTTCGGGATAACGTGTCCAGCCCTGTGCCGGGGACGTGGCTCTTTGTCTGGCCCACTGAGCATCAAACCCCCATCCTGGTCGCCCTCGGGATTCCCCGTCCCTGCAGGTGGAGGCCACCCGCGGAGCCAGCCAGGGCGGCCCTGCCCTCGGCTTCCTTCAGCTCAGTGCTACCCACTGCCCTTCCACCTGCCTCGGCCATTGTGCCTCTCCCAGGATGAGTTTTGGCAAGAACATCCTTAGGGTTTCCTGCTGCCGGCGGCTGCGGGGTGGGTACCTCGTCTCCGTCCACACCTCACACACCAAAGTCCCCATGATCGCCTCGGCATCATCCGCTCTCACCTCCCTCCCTCGCCAAACGCCCCAAAGCATGCAGTGTCCCCAGAGACAAGACTCCCAGCTGCTCTGCACCTCCAAGCCTCTGCTACGGCCCCAGCCACCCATCAGGTCCCTCTCCGACACCTCCTCTGTAAGCCCTCCGTGACTGCCCGTCGTCGTCCCCAACTCTCCCCGCCTGGAGCTGAGTGCTGTCTCCTCTGCCCCACCCCCAGGAATGCCTTTCAGCTTCCGTGGTCCTCATGCTGCCCCATCAGCGCACCTGGGAGACAGGCCGAGAGCGAGGGGCCAGCGCCCTGGGTCAGGGAATGGAGTGACTTTTGTCATCACCATTCCCCTGCACGGCCCTGGAATAAGACTCGCGTCGCATTTGTCCCTGTATCCCCAGCAGCACAGCTGGGAACTGAACCACGGTAGAAGTTTAGTGGAGGTTTTTAAATACACGGCTGGGTGGCTGGGTGGCTGGGTGGCTGGGTGGCTGGGTGGCTGGGTGGCTGGGTGGCTAGATGGAGGGAGGGAGGGAAGAAGAAGAGGAGGAAAGAATGGATGGGGGAGTGGGTGGGTGGGTGGACAGAGGAACCCAAGGGTGGATGCTGTGGCTGGCAGAGGGGGAGCTTCCAAGTATCTAGCAATGGGGCAGTTGGGGCTGGCGAGTGAGCTAAGCTCCCTCGTGCGATGCCAGCGTCCCGTACAGGCACTGGTTCCAATCCCGGCTGCTCCAGCTCTCTGCGGATGCTCCTGGGAGAGCAGCAGAGGGCGGCCCAAGGGCTTGAGCCCCTGCACCCACGCGGGAGACCCAGATGGAGTTCCAGGCCCCTGGCTTCAGCCTGGCTGATGTGGCCATTTGGAGAGTGAACCAGCAGATAGAAGACCTCTCTCTGTCTCTGTCTCTCTCTATATATATACTCTCACTTTCAAATAAATCAACCTTTTAAAAAAATAGTCACAGGGCAGCTCCGGGCACATGGAGTGCACTTTACGGAGTGCTGTCGTCCACCCCAGCCGCAGAGATGAGTTCTGTCCTTAGCCCTGTCCTGCGAGGAAACAGACACCTGCTACGGCACCGTGGGGCCACACTGGCGACAGGGCTGATGTCCATGGTGGCTTCTGTCTGGCTGCCAGTCCCACTTCCCATTTTCCCTCTCTGCTTCCGAAAGAGGAGCGGTGGGTGCACAGCCAGCATCCAAAAGGAATCCAAACTGGAATGCCAGAGCCGGCACCGCCCACCCTCCGCACCCAGCGCCTCGAGAAGGGAGGCCGCTGCCCATGAGCCTCCCTGAATAGGTAAGCCTGGGAAAGGCAGGCGGATGCAGCACCCAGACCACCTTGGGGGCCCCTCTGCTTCCTGGCTGGTGGAAGTCCCCAGGGCAGCCCCAAGGGAGCCAGTGAGTGGCCACCCTGGAGGGCGTGGGCTGGGGCTAGAGCAAAGGGCAGAGGCGGGGCGCGGGGAGGTGGGGGGAGTCGCCAGGTGTTAGTAGTCACAGCTGCCGCGCTCGGGTGCTGTTCCACGGTTGATAATACTCATGTATTGAGTTATACAGATGGCTGTGTGACAATGTCCCGTGTCGCTGCAGTGTTCAGACCACGTTTGCACACGTCCTTGAAGATGCGTGGGCACGGGGCAGCAGTGAGGGCGCCCCCACCCCGCCCCAGTGCCTGGCTTGAGGCCTGGCTACTCTGCTTCCCATCTGGCTTCCTGTAATGCACACCCTGGGAGGCAGCAGGTGATGGCCCAAGTACTTGGGTCCCTGCCACCCACGTGGGCTGGGCTCCTGGCTTTGGTCTGGCCTGGCCCTGGCTGTTGCAGGCATTTGGAGAATGAATCCGTGGATAGAGGCTCTCCCCGCTCCTCCAACCCTGCCTTTCAAATAAAATGCAAAAGGGGGGGAGGGGTGCAAGGCAGGGATTAGGACAACTTCACAGGAGCTGTGGCACAGTTACACAAACTCCACCAGAGCCGTCCGCCCAGCCGGCGAGCCCAGTGCTGCCACAAGGGGGCGCCCTTGGCCGAGGAACCGGCTGCAGTGAACCTGGCTCCGCGGGGCGCCTTGTGGTTCTCAAAGACACTTTCAGGGCTCCTCTGCTGAGATCCTGGGTCGTCCTGTCGGGTCCCCAGACCATGCAGCGCCCTCCAATGCAGGTGTTAACTGCAGGCCAGGCCCCTCAAGCGGATCCCAGGGAGTGCACAGCACAGTTCCAGCCGCTCCCTCTGGGTTTGCCGATGGCTGCTGATGGCACAGGCCCGGTGTCAGGAGCTCCCTCTGCATGGAGACCCCAGACCAATGAGAATAGTTCGTGAGCATACGTCTGTCCCAACCGTGGCACGGGCCACACATGCACCCAAAACCGGCCCTTGTTGATGGGAATCCGGAGTACCTGAGCGCCCTGCGTTCCGTTTGCTGAACCCGGCGCCCAGCCTCCCCCGGACAGTGGCCATCTCCCCTTTGCAAGCACCGTAGCCAGAGCTCCAGCGGCTGAAGGAACTGCAGGCTCGCTCCACCCTCACTGGTCCCCCCCTCATCACCACAGAGGCAGAGAAAAAGGCGAAATTCCTCCGGCCTCTGATGGCAGCGGCCAGCAAGCCCTGGGCTCTGACGGCACCAGCAGAAGCAGCCTCAGTGCGGGAACTGTGCCGGTCGAACAGAAGTAGGCCCCCAAATCACCCCGCCGACAGGCAGCTCAGCTTTGGGGGCGACAGGAGGGCTCTGGACACTGAATCAGCACCATTAGCGATGCGCTGTGTGACTCGGAGGGAGTTATTCAACCGCTCTGTGCCTCGGTATCCCCGTTAAGGATATGCAGACAATAACACCACCCTTGCTGTGCCATTGTTGCAAGGATTAAATGAGATAATACAAGTAAGGCGTTTGGGACAGCGTCGGACACCCGTAAGCACCCACAGTCTTCGCACGTATTAGAAAGCCAGAGCCCAGAGACGGAGCTGTCCCTGCTCGAGTGCCCCCAGCAAATGGGTGGCTGGGCAGAGCCTCAGTCCCAGGTCTCCAGGCAGAAGTTCATGACATCTGGCCCAAAAGAAGACAGAGCTGGCCTCCCCTGGTGGCAGGGGCCTGACTCCTGGTCTCCCCGTCCCAATCTGCCCCACGCCACTTGGTGCAAAGGAATCGCACCACCTCTGTCGTTGACGGAATTTGCACCTTCCAAGTCTTTCTGACCACCACCGTATTGTAAACCTATCCCACTCCTCCCCAAAGCTGCCTCGGGCCAGACACTGAGTGGGCCCCCCGGTCATTAGGACAAACGCAGGCAGCACCCCTGGTCGGGCGCCCCTGGAGGGACACTAGGTGGGCGGGTGGGAGGCTCAGCGGGACATTGTCGCAGGAAGGGCTGGCCGATCTGAGCTCCTCAGGACGGAGAGGGATGGCGAGGGAAGAGGAGGCAGGAAAGGCTTTTCCGGCAGAAGGAACCACGTGTGCCAAAGCCGGGAGCCCCAAGGAAGCACAGAGTGTCCCATGCCGGGACCACACAGGTCACATCTGGGTGAACCACGCACTCCCCAGCCTTCACTGGGCAGCGAGCACCCCGCTGCAGGATGGCTGCCCCTGGTTAAGAAACAACGGAGCCAAAAAAGTCCGAGTCTCATAGACAGTCAGTGCTCACCCCAGCGGCCTGTAGGAGAGACTGCCGTGCAGCCTGGCTGCCTCTGGCTTTTCTCCTCTGGGTACGAATTCCCGTGGCACTGGGGAGCCGAGCCCGGCATGAAAGCCAGGTGTCCTACTGCGTCCTGAGAGTCGCCAGCCCAGGGGGATCTTCGGCCAACCCCCCCACACTGTGTCACCTCGGCCCCCCGGAGGGGCAAGTGGCGCGCCCTCTAAGGTTGGTGGAGCTGCAGCTCCTGGGTGGGGGCGTTTTCTCCAACCAGCTCTGCGCTTGCTTGGGTTTTCCCCTGAAGGTCATTACCACGAAGGTCACTGGCAACACGGCGTGTGCGGGAGGCTGGGGGCATTTGCCAGTTATTGGATGATATTTCTTCTGGTGCCCTGAGGGAGCCTCTGATGTGCGAACGCCAGGAAGCCTGAATGGCTGTGTCCCCAGCAGCCCCCTGCGCAGCAGGTGCACGCCCTGCCCCCACTTTGATTGGCAGGCATTCCCCCCTGCCTCCCCCCCGGGGCGGGGGAGATGGGTGTGGACGGAGATGAGCCTCTAGTTAGTGTCTCCTGGAGCCACCCTGGACCACGCTTCTTGCAGGCCCCAACTTCGAGCAGGTTACAGCCACATCTGCCAACAGTGCCACACCAGCCACTCACCCAGGTCCGCTCCGTGGCGACCATCTGTGACCCCTACCTGTCCTCAGCCCCTTGGCCATCAGCTCCTGCCCTCTCATGCTGTACGGTGCCCACGCCAGTCCTCCGGAGCTCGGGAATGTGCTGGACCCTAGCTGCCAGCAGGCAGCCTGCATACCCCACCGTCACCCATCTGCCCTCCTACACCTGGGGTATCACTCCACTGGCGGATCCGATCCCACTGCCCAAAAGCCTCCCACCCGCTCAGCCATTCAGTCCTTCACGTCTTCAAACAATGACGTCCTGAGGCCCCCACCACGTGCCGAGCGCTGTCGCAGCACCAGGAACACAGACGGAGGCCAAGTCCCTGCCCTTGCTCGTGGCATTCACCTCCGGTGCTTGTCCGTCCAGAAATCCAGAAAAACACACAGCGCGGTGTCTGGTCCTGGCAAGTGCTGGGTGAAAACAGAGCAGCCGAGGAGATGGCGCTGGGGACAGCGGCCTTTCTCTGTGTGGCCAGGGAGCCCTGCCCTGAGGCCCAGCAAACATGCAGAAGCTTGGAGAAGAGCCGGGCGGAAGCACGTACCCTCTGCCCATCAAGGGGAGCCATGGAGCTCCAGACACCGGGGCAGTGAGTGTGGGGCCAGCGCAGACAAAGGGGGACACCGGGGCAGTGAGTGTGGGGCCAGCGCAGACAAAGGGGGACACCGGGGCAGTGAGTGTGGGGCCAGCGCAGACAAAGGGGGACACCGGGGCAGTGAGTGTGGGGCCAGCGCAGACAAAGGGGGACACCGGCAGGGAAAGGGAGCTCTAGGCGGGAGCCCAGAGACACACCATGAGAACCAGGGTGTTGTGACCAACGCTTATGGAGTAACACACATCCCAGGGGAAACGCGTGCGTCTCCGACCATTTCCTCCAACACAGATGGAAAAGCCCAGTGGGCCGTGGGTCTTAGCACAGAAGGGAAGACGGGACATCTCCTAGAGGGAAAGGTAGGGGACTCTTCTGCTTTCCCCATCCGAGCCCCAGCCCCACCCCACCGGCCGCGTTCATTTGGGGACAAGCTTGTCCGAGCCTCTGATTAATGGGGCAGCACTGCCAGCTCTGGGATCACGAAGGTTAAAGGGTTGAGTGCAGAGCGTGGCAGAGGGCTGGGTGCCCTCAGCTCCCTCCCCTATCCCTTCCTGTTCTCAGCGTCTCCCCTGCACCCCCGCCCCCGCCCCCGCTGCCAGACTGGCCTGGTTCAAGGGAAGCAAGAGCAGGATCTCAGCATCTGAATCTCCCACCCTGCACCCCCCCACCACACACATGCTCACCCCACTATGCCAGAGACGCTGACCAGAGCAGAGGTGACCGGCACTCCCCGTGGACCCCAGGGAGGTCCCAGACCCCTTTTAGAAAAACACTGGCCTGAGGAGAAGGCGTGAGCGCTCAGGCGAGGCTGAAGCGGACAGCGCTAGGGAAATGGGCTGTGGGAAGCGTGCCCTGGGCGGGCCTGGTGAGGAGGTGCAGCTGCTGGGTGGGGCAGGGACGCCCACACCCCCTGCGGGGGAGCCTGGATCCAGCCCTGCCTCTGCCTCCAGGCCGGCTTCCTGCTCAGGGGTCCCCGGGGAGGCAGCCGCCGAGGGCTCAAGGACTTGGTCCCTGCTGCCCACGCGGGAGACCGGGACGGAGCTCCCGGCTCTTCCTGGCTTCAGCCTGGCCCAGCCCTGGCTGTGCGGGCATCTGTGGAATGCACCAGCAGATGGAATGTGGTAGAGGCCTCCCCAAGGTCAAAGAAGAAAAGAAACTCTGGAAATGGGACGTGGTCCTTATCAGCTTGCCTATGAACGCTTCAGCTGTGGTGACCGTCTGCGTATTTATTTATTTATTTATTTTGCCAGGCAGAGTTAGACAGTGAGAGAGAGACAGAGAGAGAAAGGTCTTCCTTCCGTTGGTTCACCCCCCAAATGGCCGCTATGGCTGGTGTGCTCACCGGTCCAAAGCTAGGAGCCAGGTGCCTCCTCCTGGTCTCCCATGCAGGTGCAGGGGCCCAAGCACTTGGGCCATCCTCCACTGCCTTTCCAGGCCTCTGGACTGGAAGAGGAGCAACCGGGACAGAATCCAGCACCCCAACTGGGACTAGAACCCCGGGTGCCGGCGCCGCAGGCAGAGGATTAGCCAAGTGAGCCGCGGCGCCGGCCCGACCATCGCTTCTACGTAACCGCCTCGGCTTGCTTGCTGAACAGAGCAGTGGTGTTAACCCTTGCCAGAGAGCGTGCAGCTCGGCACACGTGTGGGAGAACCATTACCAGGGTGGCCGGCGCTGTGGCATAGCGGGCAAAGCCGCTGCCTGCAGTGTCGGCATCCCGTATGGGCGCCGTTCAAGTTCCGGCTGCTCCACATCCCTTCCAGCTCTCTGCTATGGCCTGGGAAAGCAGCAGAAGATGTCCCAAGTCCTTGGGTCCTGCACCCATGTGGGAGACCTGGAAGAAGCTCCTGGCTCCTGGCTTCGGATCGACGCAGCTCCAGCTATGGCCATCTAGGGAGTGAACCAGCAGATGGAAGACCTCTCTCTCTCTCTGTGCCTCTCCCTCTCGATAACTCTGCCTTTCAAATAAATAAATTAATTTTAAAAAGCATATTTATTTATTTGAAAGAGTGACAGAGAGAGAGCCCCACAACAGCTGGGGCTGGGCCAAGAGAATGCCAGGAGTCAGAAACTCCATCCAGGTCTCCCATGTGGGTGGCAGGGGCCCAAGCACTTGGGCCAACTTCCACTGCTTTCCCAGGCCATAGCAGAGAGCTGGATCGGAAGTGGAGCAGCCGGGACTTGAACCAGCACCCCTGTGGGATGCCGGTGTCACGGGCTGCAACTTGATCTGCTGCACCACAGCGCCAGCCCTTATCGTCTATATCACCACCGCCACCACCACCACCACCACCGCTGCCGCCGCCGCCGCCACTTGTACCCTGCTGAGACGGACAGAAAGGGCACGGGTGCGCGCAGACACTTCAGCACACGGCTTCAAAACGCCCACTTCTGAAGCCTGGCTGCCCTTCTCCCCAGTGGGGTGGGGGTGGGGGAGCCACGGGGTCTCAGCCCTGAAACTACCCCACATCCAGACGCAGCGAGAGAAGCCCACGTGCACCCACGGGACATACTCGCAGCTGTGCTGTAGCACGCGGTTTCCTTGGAAGAAAGCGGCTATTGTCTGCAATGTGGAAAATACTCCTATTTTCTCTTTGTTTTGCAGACAAGAAAACTGCAAGGCAGACAGGGAAAGACACCCAGCCCGAGGCCACTCAGTGAGTTAGGGTCAGAGTCAGGGCAACAATCCACATCCTGTCTCCCCCCAGAGAGAGGCAGGGATGGGCACAGGTCCCCCTGCGGTGGGCACAGCTCAGTGGATGAGCTGGAAGGCGGGCTCAGAAACACATCCTGAACCTGCCGCTTCTTTGTCTCCTGTGCGTTTCTTGATCTCGCCACCGTCCAGGCTCTGGTCTCTAAAATGATGTTGAAAATACTAAGGTGTCTCCAAGTCCTTTCTCGTGGCGGGCTGGGCTGCGTGTGCCGTGGAACAGGCTGGTCTCAGGCAAGAGTGTTTGGTGTCACGCTCAGACACGTCTTACAGCGCTGCTGCCGGGTGAGAAGGGACTCCGTGGGGCTGGAGGGGAGCAGGTGGTGGGGTGAACAGAGTCCGCAGGGACTCGGCTCCTGCTCCACGTGGCCGCTCCCTGGGGACCCCTCCGGAAGCCTCTATGACAAACCATTGGCTGAGTCTCACCAGACAATCCCGTTGTTTTATTTACTACCAATAAGCTGCATATATGGGAAAGAAATCTTGAGCCGCTATAATATACCAACTGTATATGACTGCTGTGAGTTGTGTGAAAAGTACTAGACGTGGCCGGCGCCGCGGCTCACTAGGCCAATCCTCCGCCTTGCGGCGCCGGCACACCGGGTTCTAGTCCCGGTCGGGGCACCAGATTCTGTCCTGGTTGCCCCTCTTCCAGGCCAGCTCTCTGCTGTGGCCAGGGGGTGCAGTGGAGGATGGCCCAAGTGCTTGGGCCCTGCACCCCATGGGAGACCAGGAAAAGCACCTGGCTCCTGCCATCGGATCAGCGCGGTGCGCCGGCCGCGGCGGCCATTGGAGGGGGTGAACCAACGGCAAAGGAAGACCTTTCTCTCTGTCTCTCTCTCACTATCCACTCTGCCTGTCAAAAAAAAAAAAAAAAAAAAAAAAAAGAAAGAAAAGTACTAGACGTAAGAAGACTGTGTTCAGCATGGAGCCAGCGTCCAGTGCGCGTATGCAACATGAAAAAGGTGGGGGCGTGGGTGCTGAGGAGAGCGAGAGGAAATCGTACCGGCCACGTTCCGTCTCATTCGCCACGGACTCTCCCAGAATGCACTGCTTCAAATATTGAACGAATAAGTATACAGTCAGGATGGAAAGATGAGCAGCAAGAAGGAGAAACGCTTATCAGGTTATGATACAAAACACGAGGGTCGGGGCTGGCGACACGTGCAGTGGGTTAAGCCACCGTCTACGACAGACATCCCTTTATCTTAGGTTCCAGTCCCTGCTGCTCAGCCTGGGAATACAGCGGATGACCCAAGCACTCGGGCCCCTGCCATCCATGTGGGAGACCTGGATGGAGTTCTAGGCTCCTGGCTTCAGCTTGGCCCAGCGCCAGCCATTGTAGCCCTTTGGGGAGTGAACCAGTGGATGGAAGATCTCTCTCTCTCTTGTTTGTGTGTGTGTTACTCTGCATTTCAAATAAATAAATATTTTTAAAAATACAAACGTCCTTCGAAATTTCATGGAAATGGAGTTAAAAAATAAGTTCACTTGGTGTAAAAAAATTTGAAATTCACACATAAAAGGATCCTCGAAAAGTTCATAAAAATGCATATTCCACAAAAGCTTCGTGGACTCCAAAATCTTGTGCACCAAAACCAACTCATCTTTTCACCCCAATTTCCACGAATTTCTGATGGACGTTCATAGAATCTGCAGGTTCTCAACAAATCCTGCGCAGCTTGCAGATTTTTCGTGAGCGCCTTCTGGGCTGCAGGTGCCGCTGTCAAGGTGGGGCTCGCACAGTGGAACCAGGTGGAGGTCTCAGTCTTCCGGGTGCTCACGTCCCCGGGGATGGGGGCAGGGGGCCGATGGGCCATGGACAAACACGCAGTGTGATGGAGGAAGGCCCAGAAGGAAAGGCAGGCGTGGTGAAGGGACCAGGAATCCGGGACCACGGAGTCGCAGAGACGCGATTAGACGTGGTGAGAAGCCTGCCAAAAGATGACACGGGGCAGAGGCGTGAAGGCGGCCATGCGGGGATCCAGGGAAGAGATCGCCACACTTGGAAACAGTTGAAAAGGGAACGAATGAGTTTCAGCCAGCACTTAGGCGCATTTTCAATCGACTGAAACAAAATCCTCTTTGTAGTCCGGCACCTAAGAGTGGAGCAGGAATGTGCTCAACATGAAAGGCAAACCTTTAGTTAATCTGTTTTTGTTGTTATTGAAATCTTAAGTACCTCCTTTATCCAAGAGCTCAAAACCTGCAGAGAAAGAGCCGTTTTAGAAATGCAATTCCAAATGAAAAACAAAACTAGAAAAACCCAGCGATGATAATGGCCTCAAAAGAAAGAACTTGAAATTGTGAGTGCGCAGCTTGATGAGATTAAACAGTTGGAGGCAAATGATGCCAGCCCCGAAGAGGAAAATATTCATATAAACCATTACACAAATCCCAGGTTGTAGCACGTCAGACGCGCCGATATTCAGTTAGGGGAACAGTCGTCTATTTACTTGAGAAGTATGTGGGGCACCCAATTATTTGTAAAGCTGAGCTGTTTGTGGCATGAAAGAGGAACTGAGGCCGGATCTACCCTTAAGGCACTCTGATCTGGTCCCAGGTTCATTATTTATTATTTTATCCTTTTTTTTAAAGATTTATTTTACTTACTTGAAAGAGTTACAGAGAGAGGTAGAGCCAGAGAGAGTCATCCATTCCACTGATTTACTCCCCAAATGACTGCAATGGCTAGAGCTGAGCTGATCTGAAGCCAAGAGCCAGGAACTTCTGCTGGGTCTCCCACGCGGGTGCAGGGGCCCAAGGGCTTGGACCGTCTTCTACTGCTTTCCCAGGCCATAGCAGAGAGCTGGATCGGAAGTGGAGCTGCCGGGACTCGAACCACTGCCCATATAGGATGCCGGCACTGCAGGCTGGGGGTTGAACCCGCTGCACCATGGCACTGGCCCCTATTATCTTATTCTTTCATTGAATTTTTTCCTGTGCATCTTCCATTTCTAGTCTTCCTGCCCAATAGGCATGGTTTTCCAGTTCTCTGTCCATTTGATTTACATTAGTATATGTATTTACAATTTAAGTGTGTGTCTATACATTCATATAAGCAACGTGTGTATGACGTGTGCATATTTCACGTACATGGTGATACACGACCACGGATCTGATTCTGTTTCTTTGAGATTTATTGATGCTCACAATGTAGATCCCTCCTTGTCTTCTGACTGCTATGCTATCTTCATTTACACGCATTGTATTTTATATATTGTTATATGGTTTTTATACAAACACGCATTGAATTTTATATAATTCCCTGTTGAAGACCATTCAAGTTATTGCCATCTCTGGTATCACAAACAGTGTAGCAATAAGCACCCTTGAACACAGTTTCTTTGTGTCTGAACTGAGAATTCTCTGAGGCTCACAGAATGGGACTTGCGGTTTGAAGCCGGGAATGCCCTGGGCCCGTGTCACCAGAGCCCTCCAGGGGTCCTCGCAGCTGGCTGCACCGGTTTTCCCCGCCCCAGCAGTGGGTGAGGCTCTCGTTTTCCCTGATGTTACTGCATAGGTTGCCTTTGGGTGCAGTAGTATCCAGCTCTCACTTTATTTTGCATTTCCCTGGTTATCATCAAGGTTAGGCAGGTCAGTATCAGCCGTCCCGTCTTCTCCATGAACTGCCGACTCATAACGCTTGCACATTTCTATACAGACTTCCCCCTTTTTCTCTGATTCACTGTGCATTTCAGAATTCAATTTCAGTCATATATACTGAAAATCTGCTCTCCCAGTCTAATTGCCAGTTAAACCCATCTGGGGTGTTCTTCATTGTACAGTTCTTAGCTATCTCCAACAATTGCTCTCCCTTTCTTTCTTGGTTGTAACAGACAAATTGACATTTAGCTGAGATAAAGACTACATTTACCTTGGGGCCAGTGCTATGGTGCAGCAGGTTAAAGCCCTGGCATGCAGTGCCAGCATCCCATATGGGCGCCAGTTCAAGTCCTGGCTGCTCCACTTCTGACCCACCTCTCTGTTGTGGCCTGGGAAAGCAGTAGAGGATGGCCCAAGCCCTTGGGCCCCTGCACCCGCATGGGAGACCCGGAAGAAGCTCCTGGCTTCAGATCAGCTCAGCTCCAGCTGTTGCAGCCATCTGGAGAGTGAACAAGCAGATGGAAGACCTCTCTCTCTCTCTCTCTCTCTCTCTCTCTGCATCTCTCTGTAGCTCTTTCAAATAAATAAAATAAATCTTTTAAAAAAAAAACTCCAGGGAACCTCATCACAGAGAAGCCACACTTCTTTTTTTCCAATTTTTTTTCCTGTGGTAAAGTACACAGCACACCTGATGTATCACCTTCAGCACCTGTGAGTGTATTCTTCAGCGCTACTGAATGCTTCGTGGCGTGGTGCAACCATACCCATAACTCTTTGTGTCTTGTAAAACCACAAGTCTACGTCCACAAACAGTAACTCCCCTTCTTCCCAGCCCTGGCACGCGACAGCCGCTGCTCTGCTTTCTGTCTCGGATCCTGACTGCTGCAAGTCTTTGGCTCAAGTGGAATCACGCCGCGTGAGAATTTGAGCTTCTTCGCTTAGCATAATGGCCCAAGTCTCATCCGTATTGCAACCCATTGCACACGTTCTTCCTTTTTAATGCTGAGTAACACTCTGTTGATCACCTTTGGTTTACCTATTTTCCCATCGAGGGTCACTGGGTTGCGTCCCCACTTTACCTACTGTGCTAGGAACACGGGTGTCCAAACACCTCTTCAAGACCCTGCCTTCACTTCGCTGGGCTATATACCCAGAGTGCAACAGCGGAGTCACGCGCAATTCTCCCTTAGCTTTTCCTTACCATCCTAGATTCCCACCCACACATCTGACCACCACTTACTGCTTTCTGGCTTTTCATAATAGCGATCCTACAGATCTGAAGGGCATCCGACTGGCGTTGTCCTCATGGTTAGCCATGTTGAGCATCTTTTCAGGTGCTTTTTGTGCATTTGAAAATCTTCCTTAGAGAAACGCCTGTTCGAGTCATTTTTATTTCAGAACCTTTTGTCTTTTGGTGAGTTTTAGGGTTCTTTCTATATTCTGGATAGCAGTGCCTTATCTGTTCCATGATTTGCAAATACTTTCTCCAATTTCGTGCACTTTTGACTTTGTAAATTGTCTTTTCATGAGCAAAATTTTTAAATTTTTGTGAAATCCAATCTTTCTGTTTTTTCTTTTGTTGCCTGTGCCTTTTGGAGTCAGATCTAAGAATCATCGCCAAATCCAACATTGTGAAGCTTTCCCTCTATGTTTTTATCTGAGTCTTTTTTTTTTTTTTTTTTTAGGGTTTTATTTACTCATTTGAGAGGTAGAGCTACAGACAGAGAGAGGGAGACACAAAGAGAGAAAGAGATCTTCCATCCGCTGGTTCACTCCTCAAATGGCCAAACGGCTGGAGATGCATCAATCTGAAGCCAGGAGCCAGGAGCGTCATCCGGGTCTCCCATGTGGGTGCAGGGGCCCAAGGACTTGGGCCATCTTCCACTGCTTTCTCAGGCCATAGCAGAGAGCTGGATCGGAAGTGGAGCAGCCAGGACTAGAACTGGCGCCCATATGGGATGCCTGCACTGCGGCTGGTGGCTTTACCCACTACGCCACAGCACCGGCCCGTTTCTCCTTTAATGTGTGGTAGAATTCACCTGTGAAAGTCCAGGGTCTTTCTTGTGTGAGTCTTGTTATTGATTCGATCCCCTTGTTAGTCACGGAGCTGTTCCGATTTTCGATTTCTTTGCGTTAGTCTTCACAGGATTGTATTTCTAGGAACTTATCCATTTCTACGTCGTCCTACCTGTGGATATACAATTATTCATGCTACTCTTATACTTATTTTTATTTCTCTATAATTGACAGTAATGTCCCAGCTTTCATTTCCGATTTAGTAGTTTGAATATCCACTTATTTCTCCTTAGTTCCTCCAGCTAAATCTTTGTCAGTTTTGCTGATCTTTTCGAAGAACCAACTTTTAATTTTCCTGTTTTTCTATTCTCCATTTCACTTACCTCTGCTCTAAGTTTCACTATTTATTTCCTTCCAGTAGCTCTGGGTGTAGCTTGTTCTATCTCTAGTTCCTTAAGTTATAAATTTAGGTTGTTGATTTGGGATCTTTGCTTTTTTATTCTGAGCATTGGTTGCTGCACATTGCCCTCTTCCCACTCTTTTTCCAGGTTCCTCAAGTTTTCGTAGGCTGTATTTTCATTTTTGTTCATCTCTCCGTATTTTCCAATGTCTCTTTGGTTTCTTCTTTGAACCCCTGGTTGTTCAAGACGGCAGTGTTTAATTTCCACAAGTTTGTGAATTTTCAAGTTCACTTCTGTTACTGATTTCTAACTTTGTTCCACTGGCAGGAAAGACACTTTGTCAGGTTTAGTTGCATTATTATTTATTTTCCTTACTTCGCTTCTGCCTGGTCGTTCTACCCATTATTGAGAGTGGAATGGTAATGTCTCGGCTGCTAATATAGACGGCGTATTTCTGCCTTCCATTCTGCTAGTTCTTGCTTCATGTATTTGAAGGGCCGTTATTAGGGGCACAAATATGTGGAATTGCTTTACTTCCCATCGTAGTCAACCGGGGAGCTCACGCATTTTTTGAGTTTTGCCTCCCGGAGCACTAACCAAGTTCACAGAAGGATTATCTGAGGGAAAAACAAAGATAAAAACAAAATCTTTGTTTTGGGTGGTGGGGACAATTTAAATACCTCAGGGCATTCCGTGTTTCTGAACAAGGCCTAATCTTTTTTCTTAATCAATTAATTTATTTGAAAGGCAGAGTTACAGAGAGGCAGAGAGAGGTCTTCCATCTGCTGGTTCACTCCCCAGATGGCCTCGACACCTGGAGCTGGATGATATGAAGCCAGGAGCCAGAAGCTTCTTCCGGGTCTCCCACATGGGTGCAGGGGCCCAAGGGCTTGGGCCATCCTCCACTGCTTTCCCAGGCCATGGCAGAGCTGGATCAGAACTGGAGCAGCCAGGACTCGAACCAGCACCCAAATGAGATGCTGGCACTGCAGGCGGAGGCTCTACCTGCTACACCACAGCCCTCTCCCCGCCCCGCCCCTTACCATCACGTCACCAAAGGCCTCTTTGCCGAAGTTCCCATTTACCAGTATGGCTGCCAAGAAAAAATGACAAAGCAGACTAAAAGAAAAAAAAATCCATGTTTTGGAAAGACAGAGCAGTCATCAGGAACAAACCCTTGGGACAGGGGTGTTAGAATCATCAGACAGGAAATTAAAGACAACCATGATTGCTAACAGCTGTAATGGATAAAGTATACAGCATGCCAGGCCAGAGAGACAACATAGAGAGAGAGATGGAAATTCTAAAAAAGAACCAAAAAGAGATGCTAGAACCTGGAATGGCACTGCGGCATAGTAGGTTAAACTACCACCTACAGCACTGGCATCCCATATGGGCACCAGTTCGAGTCTTGGCTGCTCCACTTCCAATCTAGCTCCCTGCTAACCCACCTGGGAAAGCATGGAAGATGGACCAAGCACTTGGGAGACCTGGACGAGTTCCTGACTCCTGGCTTCTGATCAGCCATTTGTGGAGTGAACCAGCAGACGGAACACCTCTCTCTGACTCTTCTTCTCTGTCTGTAACTCTGTCTCTCAAATAATAATAATAAAAAAAAAGATATCAGAAACATGGTAAAAGGCATGAAGAAGGTCTATGATTGACTTATTAGATGGGACAGCCAAGGAAAGAATCTCTGAGGTTAAGGATATATCAGTAGAAATCTCCAGGCCTGGCACTGTGGCGTAGCAGGTAAAGCCACCGCCTGCAGTGCCGGCATCCCATATGGGCACTGGTTCAAGTCACGGCTGCTCCACTTCCGATCCAGCTCTCTGCTGTGGTCTGGGAAAGCAGTGGAGGATGGCCCAAGCCCTTGGGCCCCTGCACCCATGTGGGAGACCTGGAAGAAGCTCCTGGCTCCTGGCTTCAGATTAGTGCAGCTCCAGGTGTTGAGGCCATCTGGGGAGTGAACCAGCAGATGGAAGACCTCTCTCTCTCTCCCTCTCTCTGTCTGTAACTCTACCTCTCAAATAAATAAATATTTTTTTTAAAAAAATAGAATCCTCCAAAACTGAAAAGCAATGGTGAAAAAAACAAACAAACAAACAAGGAAAACAGAACAGAATATTCTAGAACTATAGGACAACTATAAGAGATGTAACTACTTGTCATGTATTTACATGATCGGAGAAGAACAGAAGAAATATTTGAAGCAAGATGACTGAGAACTTCCCAAAACCAATGTCAGACACTAAACCACAGATCACGGAAACTCAGAGAACATCAAACAGGATAAATCTCCCTCCCTGTCACCCAAAAAAAAACCCTACACCTTAGCGTGTCACTTACAAAAATCAGAAAAGTCAAACATGAAACTCACACCTCACCCACAGAGAAGCAAACAAAAGGGGCCAAGGTTGTGGCACAGTGGGTTAAGCCACTGCCTGCGATGATGCCAGCATCCCGCATAATCGCCGGTTCAAGTCCTGGCTGCTCCACTTCTGATCCAGCTCCTGGGCTCCTGACTTTGGCCTGGCCCAGGCCCAGCCATTGCAGCCATGTGGGGAGTAAACCAGCAGACGGAAGACCTCTCTCTCCATCTCTCTCTGTCTCTGTCTCTGTATCACTCTGCCTTAAAATCAATCAATCCTCTAAAAAAAAAAAAAGAATTCCAAGTTTTCCATGAAAGGTCTTTAGAAACCATGTGGAATGAAGAGAGTGGGAAGGAACACTTAAACTGTTGAGAGGAAAACCCACTAACGCTGCAAACCTGCCCCCCAGAGGAGGACACACAAGGCTCTCCCAGACAATCGGAAGCTAGAATTTGTAGCCAGGAAGCCTGACTGGCATTATTTGCAGCAAAGGTTGTAAGAAGCTGTTTAGAAGGCCAGCACTGTGGCACAGCCCTGTGTCCTTGGGAGTGTCAGTTGGTGTCCTGGCTGCTCCACTTCCGCCCCAGCTCCCTGCTAACGTGCCTGGGAAAAGCAGTGGAAGATGGCCCAAGTGGGAGACGTGGATGGAGTTCCTGGCTCCTGGCTTCAGCTTGGCCCAGTCCTGGTCATTGTGGCCATTTAGGGAGTGAACCAGTGATGGAGGATCTCTCTGTCTCTCTGCCTCTCAAATTAAAAAAATATTAAATTTAATTCACAAAGTAAAATAAGGGCTAGAAAAAGATGTACGATGCTAACAATCTTCAAAAGAAAGTCTAAACCTTATTAATTCAGACAGAGCAGGCTTCAAGCAAGGAAAGTTGTAAGTTATAAAATACTACATAATGATAAGGTGGTCAACATTCCAGTAAGATAGAACACTGCTACATGTGCGTTTGCTTCATAGCAGAGCCTCAAAAGATGTGAAGCAAACACTGGTAGAACTGCGAGAAGGATCCACCATCACAGGCAGAGACGGCTACCCACCATGAGAACAGAGAGGTCCAGCAGACACACAGCGAGCTGGGACCCACTGAACACTGCCATGCCATCAATCAATGGGCGTCTCGCAGCGACAGCAGGTGACACGTTTTTCTCAAGTTCATGTAGAACAGTCACCAAGGTAGACCACACTCTGGAGCCACACACACACACATACACACAAAGACTAGAAACCACACCATGTCTGCTCTCAGACTACAGTGGAGTTAACCTAGAAATCAATGATAAAAAGTTAGCCAGAACATCTCAAAGTACTTGGGATATTATTAAACAACCTACTTCTAAACAATTCCTGATTCAAAGAAGAAGTCGCAAGAAAACCTTTTAAGTGTCTTTATCTAAATTAAAATAAAAGCACCAGTTATCAGACCCTATGGGATACAACAAAAGCAGCGCTTGGAGAGAAATGCATAGGACTGAATGCATATATTAGAAAAGAAAAAATGACCTAAAATCAATCATCTAAACTTCTACCTTAAGAACCTGGAAAATGAAGAAGAGCAAATAAAATCAAAAGCAAATTGAACAAAGGTTTTTTTAAAAATTAGATCAGAAGTCAATGAAAGTGAAAACATGAAATCAGTAGGAAAAAAATCAACAAACCAAAAGCTGGCTCTTTGAAAAGGAGAGTAAAGAGAACACACACCTGTCCAGGCTAACTAAGAAAAGAGAGGACATAAGGTGCCAAGACCAGAAATGAAGGAAGCCCCATGGTCACAGGCAGGCTAATAAAACAACCCCATGCCCACAGATGGCTCATCTGATGAAGGGGAGTGATTGCTTGCAAGACACGATCTGCCAGGACTCACACAGGCAGCAGTAAGCCATGTCCCTGGGTCTGACTCAAAGACATGGAACCAGTAACATCCTGAAGTAGAAGCAACGGGCCCAGAAGAGTTCACTGGTGAATTCTACCGAACATTATTTTTAAGTTCGTAAAATAGATTTAGTTTAGCATCTATTACTCCCTGATGACACAAGTAACATATTCCCTTGGAAAAATATGAAAATAAGACAAGGAGCAAAATCTACACAAGGGGGCCTTATTCCAAGCAGCCAAGGCTGTTGGACACTGAAAGACCAGTTAGTGAAACCCATCACGGCCGGCGCCGCGGCTCAATAAGCTAATCCTCCACCTAGCAGAGCCAGCACACCGGGTTCTAGTACCAGTCGGGGCACCGGATCCTGTCCCGGTTGCCCCTCTTCCAGGCCAGCTCTCTGCTGTGGCCCGGGAAGGCAGTGGAGGATGGCCCTAGTACTTGGGCCCTGCACCCCATGGGAGACCAGGAGAAGCACCTGGCTCCTGCCATCCGATCAGCGCAGTGTGCCGGCTGCAGCACACTGGCTGCAGTGGCCATTGGGGGGTGAACCAATGGCAAAGGAAGACCTTTCTCTCTCTCTGTCTCTCTCTCACTGTCCACTCTGCCTGTCAAAAAAAAAAAAAAAAAAAAAAAAAAAAAAAAAAGAAGAAGAAGAAGAAGAAGAGGAGGAAGAAGAAGAAGAAAGAAACGAAGCCCATCACGTCAGGAGACATAGTGATCATGTGATTATACCAATGGTACAAAAATCATTTGACAGAAACCTGATGCAATTCATGATTGTAAAAGATACTCTCAGTGAACTAGAAAGTAAAGAACTTCCTTCATTTGATAAACAACGTCTACACCAAGAGCTACAACTAGCATCATACTTACCTGCAAGAAACTTGAAGTTTTTCACTGCGATCAGGAAGAGCAAAGATGTCCCTCTCGCCCCTGGTTTGCAATATCGTACTGGGAGTCCTAGCTAGTGCAACCAGACAAGAAGAGGAAATAAACAGTATACAGTGTGCAAAGCAAGATGTAAAATGGTCTTAGTTCTCAGATCTTGTGATTGTTTACACAGAAAATCTCAAAGAGTAGACAAAGAAACTTCTGGACTTCATAGGGCAATTGTAGCAAGATTGCTGAATACAAGGCTAATATACAAAAATCAATTACTTTATTATATACCAACAATGAACAAGGAGAATTTGAAATTAAAACTACATTATGAGGCCGGCGCCACGGCTCAATAGGCTAATCCTCCGCCTTGCAGCGCCAGCACACCAGGTTCTAGTCCCAGTCGGGGCGCCGGATTCTGTCCCGGTTGCCCCTCTTCCAGGCCAGCTCTCTGCTGTGGCCAGGGAGTGCAGTGGAGGATGGCCCAAGTGCTTGGGCCCTGCACCCCATGGGAGACCAGGAGAAGCACCTGGCTCCTGCCTTCAGATCAGTGCGGTGGGCCGGCCGCAGCACACCAGCCGTGGTGGCCATTGGAGGGTGAACCAACGGCAAAAGGAAGACCTTTCTCTCTGTCTGTCTCTCTCACTGTCCATTCTGCTTGTCAAAAAAAAAAAAAAAAAAAAAAAAAAAAAACTACATTAATGGCTGGCGCCACGGCTCACTAGGCTAATCCTCCGCCTGTGGCGCTGGCACACCGGGTTCTAGTCCCGGGGCGCCGGATTCTGTCCCAGTTGCTCCTCTTCCAGGCCAGCTCTCTGCTGTGGCCCGGGAAGGCAGTGGAGGATGGCGCAGGTGCTTGGGCCCTGCACCCACATGGGAGACCAGGAGGAGGCACCTGGCTCCTGGCTTCAGATTGGTGCAGCACCGGCCGTAGTGGCCATTTGGGGGGTGAACCATCAGATGGAAGACCTTTCTCTCTGTCTCTCTCTCACACTGTCTATAACTCTACCTGTCAAACAAATAAATAAAAAAATCTTAAAAAAAAACTACATTACTGGGGTGGATATTTGGGGCAGTGATTAAGTGGCCACCTGGGACACTCGCATCCCATTCCATAGCAGAGTGCCTGGTCCTGGTCGGAACAGAGAAGCTACTCTGCTTCTGCTTCTTCTTCTTTGTAAGACTTATTTATTTGAAAGTTAGAGTTACACAGAGAGAGAAGGAGAGGCAGAGAGAAAGAGTGCATCTTCCATCCACTGGTTCACCCCCTCAGTTGGCTCAACAGCTGGAGCCATGTCAATCCGAAGCCAGGAGCCAGGAGCTTCTTCCGGGTCTCTCACGTGGGTGCAGGGGCCCAAGGACTTGGGCCATCTTCTACTGCTTTCCCAGGCCACAGCACAGAGCTGGACGGGAAGTGGAGCAGCCTGGACTCAAACTAGAGCCCCTGTGGGATGCCGACGCCTCAGTCCAGGGCGTTAACCCGCTGCACCACAGCGCTGGCCCCTCCTCTGCTTCTGATCCAGCTTCCTGCTAATGCACACAGTGGGTGGCAGCAGGCGATGGCTCAAGTTCCTGGGTTCCTGCCACCCATGTGGGTTACTCAAATTGAGTTCCTGACTTTGGACTGGCCCAGCGCCCTGGCTCTTGTATTTGGGGACTTAACTAGCAGATGGATCTCTCTCTCTCTCTCTCTCTCTCTCTCTCTCTCCTTCTCTGCCTCCATTTCAACTTAAAATGAAAAATAAAAACAATAACATAAGTGATCATTTACATTAGCAGCCCAAAAGTGAAATAGGTATAAATCTAACAAAATCTGCACAAAATCTCTTTGAGGAAAACTAGAAAACTCTGATGAAAGAAATCAAAGAACTAAATAAATGGAGAGGTATTCCATGTTCTTCTATATTGAAACTTAGCGAGATGTCAGTTCTTCCAATCTGATCTGTAGACTCAATGCAATCCCAACAAAAATCCAGCAAGTCAGGTGGGCCTTGTGGCACCACAGGTTAAACTGCCACTTGGGATACTCTAATCCCATATGGAATGTTGGTTAGAGTCCCATCCCTGTGCTTCCAATCCTGCAGACCCACACAGAGTTCCTGGCTCCTGGCTCCTGGCTCCTGGCTCCTGGCTGCAGCCTGGCCCAGCCCTGGCTGCTTCAGGCATTTGGAGAGTGAGCAGGGAATTTAAGATCTCTTTCTCTGTGTGTGTGTGTGTGTGTGTGTCTCCCCCCTCCATTACTCTGCCTTTCAAATAAATGAATAAGTAAATTTATTTTAGGCCGGCACCGCGGCTCACTAGGCTAATCCTCCGCCTTGCGGCGCCGGCACACCGGGTTCTAGTCCCGGTCGGGGCGCCGGATTCTGTCCCGGTTGCTCCTCTTCCAGGCCAGCTCTCTGCTGTGGCCAGGGAGTGCAGTGGAGGATGGCCCAAATGCTTGGGCCCTGCACCCCATGGGAGACCCGGAGAAGCACCTGGCTCCTGCCATCGGATCAGCGAGGTGCGCCGGCCGCAGCGCGCTGGCCACGGCGGCCATTGGAGGGTGAACCAATGGCAAAAGGAAGACCTTTCTCTCTGTCTCTCTCTCTCGCTGTCCACTCTGCCTGTCAAAAAAGAAAAAAAAAAAAAAGAAAAAAATTTATTTTAATTCCAGCAAACTGTTTTGTGGATATTGACAAATTGATCCTAAAGTTTATATGGAAAAGTAAAAGACCCAGAACAGTCAACTCAACATTGAAGGAGACCAAGGCTGGAGGACACTGCTTGACTTCAAGATTTAATATAAAGCTGCGACAGTCAAGACAGTGTGGTCCTGGCAAAAGAATAGACAAACAGATCGAAGGGACAAAAGCACCCAGAAACACACCCCTAGAAATTGAGTCACTTTGGCAAAAAACCAACACAGTGGAGCCAAGCCAGTCTTTACAAATGGTGCTGGACATTAACAAGCAAAAACAACAACAACAAAACTCTGGACACAGACCTTGAACCTTTTACAAAAATTAACTCAAAATGGTTCAAAAAGGGTGAATGTTTGGGATAACAATTCAGACACCCACATTGCATATCCCAGTGTGTGACTCTAGTCCCAACTACTTGACTTCCAGTCCAGCTTCCTGCTAATGTGCCTCCTGGGAGGCGGCAGGTGATGACTCAAGTACTCTCAAGTCTCTGCCACCCGCGTGAGAAACTCATATTGAACTCTAGGCTCCTGGCTCGGACCTAGCCAAGTCCCAGCTGTTGCAGGCATTTGGGTTATGAACCAGTAGATGGAAAAATCTGTCTCTGACTCTCTCTGCCTTTTAAAGAAAATTTAAAAATAAATAAGGAAACAATTTTTAAATGGGTCAAAGACCCAAATGTAAAATGCAAAACTATGAAACTCCTGGAAAATAACATAGGAGAAAAAAAAAAACTTAGCTGATTTTGGTTATGATGATGCGTTTTTAGATACAACATCAAAGACACAATCTATGAAAGAAATAATTGATAAGCTGGACTTGATTAGAATGAAAAATGTTTGCACCACAGAAGGCAACATCAAGAAGGAGAAGACAAGATACGGCTGGGAGAAAACATTTGCAAAAGATATTTGATAGAGGACTGTTATCCAAAACATACAAAGAACTCTCGAAGCTCAACAATAAGAAAGAGCTAAAAGAATCATTACCAGTAGACTTGAATTCTTCGAGAAGAAATAAAGGGACACAGACACTAGAAAGCCTGCACGTGAACGTGCGAGACTCACTCACGGGTAAACAGAGTCGACCCCACAATCCGCCAAGACTGTGATTTAGTGCGAAATCAATCAGACACATCTCTGGTAGGAGGGCTAAAATTCAAAACAGTCAGAAACAACTCAAACTGCAAAACAATGTGTTAAGGAATTCCAAGTAAACATTAAATGTTAACACCTGAAACATAAATGGGGGTGGGTTGTGGCCCAATGGGTGAAGCCGAAGAGCGGGACACCCACATCCCGTATTAGAGTGCCTGGGATCACGTGCTACCTCTGCTTCCCAGCCGGCTGCCGGATGATGGCTGGGGTGCCTGGGCTCCTGCCGCCCACGTAGGAGACCCAAATGAAGTTCTCGGCTCCTGCCCTGTCCTGGTTCAGCCCTGGCTGTTGCAGGCATTTGGGGAATAAACCAGTGAATGGAAGAGGTCTCTCTGCATCACTCTGCCTTTCAGATAAATAAATAAATCTTTTGAAAGGCAGAGTGACAAATAGGAAGGAAGAGACAGAGAGAGAGAGAGAATCTCCCATCCACTGATTTACTCCCCAGATGGCCACAACAGCCAGGGCTGAGCCAGGCTGAAGCCAGGAGCCAGGAGTTTCATCTGGATATCACGCCTGGGCCATCTTCTGCCACTTTACCCAGACCGGTAGCAGGAAGCTGGGTCAGAAGTAGAACAGCTGGGACTTGAACTGGTGCCCACAGGGGAGGCTGGTGTTGCAGGCAGCAGCTTAACCTGCTACACCACAACACTGCTCCACAAATAACTAAATCTTTAAAAAATAAAATAGGGGGGCCGTGCCATGGCACAGTAGGTTAATCCTCTGCTTGCAGTGTCGACATCCCATTTGGGCGCCGGTTCTAGTCCTGGCTGCTCTACTTCCAATCCAGCTCTATTCTGTGGCCTGGGAAAGCAGCAGAAGACAGCTCAAATCCTTGGGCCCCTGCACCCACGTGGGAGACCAGGAAGAAGCTCCTGGCTTCTGGCTTCGGATCGGCACAGCTCCGGCCATTGTGGCCATCTGGAGAGTGAACCAGCAGAAGGAAGAACTTTGTCTCTGTCTCTCCCTCTCACTGTCTGTAACTCTATCCCTCAAATATATAAATAAACTCTTTAAAAAATAAATAAATAAAATAGAGGCTGGCACTGTGGCACAAAGTTACCACCTGCAGCGCCAGCTTTCCATATGAGCACTGGTTCAAGTCCCGGCTGCTCCACTTCCGATCCAGCTCTCTACTATGGCCTGGGAAAGCAGTAGAAGATGGGCCAAGTCCTGGGGCCTCTGCACCCACATGGGAGACTTGGAAGAAGCTCCTGGCTCCTGGCTTCGAATCAGCCCATCTCCAGCTGTGGCGACCATTTGAGGAGTGAATCACCGGTTGGATCTCTCTTCCTCTCTCTTTACCTCTACCTCTTGGTAATTCTGCCTTTCAAATAATAAATAAATAAGTCTTTAAATAAAATAAAATAAAACTCTGGAGTTTTTGTATATGATGGAAGTTGTTAGCTTATAATGGTAAACTATAAGCATAATATGTTTTAGGTAAGCCTTGTAGTAGCCACAAGGAGACCAAAAAGAAAAAAACCTACATCAGATATACACTTGATAAAGGGAAAGAAAAGAAAGCTTACCGTACAGGAAATTATCAGATCACAAAGGTGTGCACCAACAAAGGGATAAAGGACCAATAGAGCTACAAAACCAAACAAGTTCAATGGCAGGAGTAAGTCCTCACCTATCAGTAATAACCTTGAATGTAGGTGGATTAAATTCTCCAAAGAAAATACATGGAGTGGCTGAATGGATTAAAAAAACACACACACACAAGATGCATCATCTTCTGCGTCCAGGAGACCTGGCTAAGCTGTAAGGACACACAGAGGTTGAAGGCGAAAGGCTGTACAAAGATATTTCACATCCACACCAAGCGAAAGAGTGCAGGGTGGCTACATTTATGTCTCATGAAAGAGATTTCGAGTCCAAAACTGTCACAAGAGATAAATAAGGTCATTATTTAATGAGGAGGGGGTCAATCCATCAATGGGCTGTAGCGACTGAAACTACCTATACTCCCAACACTGGGGCACCTAAATACATAAATGAAAAATATTAATGGACATGAAAGGAGAAACAGATAGCAATGCAGTAACAGTAGGAGACTTCATACCACACTGTCAGCGATGGATAGATCAGCCAGACGGAAAATCAATAAGGAAATGTTGGACTTGAACTGCACTTTTGACCAAATGGACCTAACAGACATAGGCAGAATTTCCCAAAAATAGCAGGATACCCATTTTTCTCCAGCACCTGTGGAATATTCTCCAGAGTAGACCATATGTTAGGCCACAAAACAAGTCCTAACACATTTAAGAAGATCAAAAACATCTCATGCTATTTAAGACCACCGCGATATAAACCAAGACATCAGTAACAAGAAGAATCCAGAAAATTCGCTAACGTGTGGCATCAAACAACAAGCTCCTGAACAACAAATGTGTCAAGGAAGAAATGAAAAAGAAGGTTGAAAATACCTTGAGACGAACAACAGCAAGAATACAACATACCCAGACCTACAGGGTGCAATGAAACAAGTTCTAGGAGGGAAAGTTGTAGTAGTGAATGCCTACATCAAGAACAAGGAGGGCCGGGGGCAGTGGGCTCTGCTGCCACACGTTATGGCGCCAGCCCGCACTGGAGTGCTGGTGTCCTGGCTGCTCGGGTTGACCCAGCTTGCTGCTACCGCGCCTGGAAAGGCAGCAGAGCATGGTCCAAGCACCTGGGCCCCCGCCACCCATGTGGAAAATCAGGGTGGAGTTCCTGGCTCTTGGCTTCAGGCTGGCCCCTCCTGGCTGTTACGGCCATTTGGGGAGTGAACGAGCAGGTGGAAGTTTGCTATCTCTCTCTCTCTCTCTCTCTCTCTCTCTCTGTCTTAGAAAAGTGAAAAATAGGCCGGCGCCGTGGCTCACTAGGCTAATCCTCCGCCTAGCGGCGCCGGCACACCGGGTTCTAGTCCCGGTTGGGGCGCCGGATTCTGTCCCGGTTGCCCCTCTTCCAGGCCAGCTCTCTGCTGTGGCCAGGGAGTGCAGTGGAGGATGGCCCAAGTGCTTGGGCTCTGCACCCCATGGGAGACCAGGAAAAGCACCTGGCTCCTGGCTCCTGCCATCGGATCAGCGCGGTGTGCTGGCCGCAGCGCGCCGGCCGCCGCGGCCATTGGAGGGTGAACCAACGGCAAAGGAAGACCTTTCTCTCTGTCTCTCTCTCTCACTGTCCACTCTGCCTGTCAAAAAAAAAAAAAAAAAAAAAAAAAAAAAAAAAAAAAAAAAAGAAAAGAAAAGTGAAAAATAAATATTTTTTAAAAGAGTAAAGATCCCAAATAAATAGCCTAACACTATACCTCAAGTAACTAAAGAAAACCTAAAGAACTAAAGAAAAAGAATAACAAACTAAACACAAAATTAGCAGAAGAAAAGAAATAATAAATATCAGAACAGAAATAAATCGAGAACAGAAAAACCATAGAAAAATCAACAAAGCTAAGCACTATTAAAAAAAAACAAAGCTGTCAAACCCCTAGCTAATCTAAGATAAACAGAAATAATTCAAGTCTATTTTAAAATGAGAATGAAGAAATTACAACAAATGCCTCAATAACAGAAAGGATTATAAGGGACTATTCTAGGGAACAGATTGGATAACCTCTAAAAATGGGTAAGTCCCTGGAAAAATACAATCTACCAAGACTGAGTCAGGAAAGAGAAAGTCTGAGCAGATCAATAACAAATAAAGAGATGGACGTGATCCGAAACCTGCCCGCACAGGAAGCCGCGGGACCACCCAGCTTCCCAGCTAAATCCTGCCAAACATCCCAAGAAGAATTAATACCAGTACCTCTTAAACTCTTCTGAAAAATAGAGCTGAGGGAATATTTCCCAGCGTGCTATGAAACCAGGATCACCTCATACCTAAGCCAGACAGGCATCCTAGAAAAGGAAACCACAGGCCAGTTTCTCTGATGAACATTAACGCGAAAATCCTCAATAAAATATCAGCAGCACATAAAACAGATTATAACCCAGGACCAGCTGGGATTTATCCTGGCCATGCAAGGCTGGCTAAACACATGCAAACCAATCAGTGTGGTTTACGTTATTCACAGGTTGAAGGACAGAAAATGCATGATCATCTCAACTGATGCAGAAAAAGTCTTAGACAAGGGACAACCTCATTTCTTGATAAAGACTCTAAACAGTTTAGATATAGAAGGAAGGTTCCCAACATAATAAAGCTCATTCATGAAAAATTCACAGCTAGGGGCTGGCGCTGTGGCATAGCGGGTGAAGCTGCAGCCTGCAGTGCCGGCATCCCATATGGGCACCGGTTCGTGTCCCAGCTGCTCCACTTCCAATCCAGCTCTCTGCTGTGGCCTGGGAAAGCAGCAGAAGATGGCCCAAGTCCTTGGGCCCCTGTACCCACATGGGAGACCTGGAAGAAGCTCCTAGCTCCTGGCTCCTGGCTTTGGATCAGGTCAGCCTGGCCGTTGCAGAAATATCTTAAAAAAAAAAAAAAAAAGAATGGTTTCTTGTAATTTTTAATTAACAAAACCCAGAGAATGTACAACACCTCAAGTGAACCCTAAAGAAAACCATGAACTCTCAGTGCTAATGCTGTGTCACTGTAGGTTCACTGATTCTAAGAAGCGTACCACTCTGGTGTGGGGAGCTGATGGTGGTGGGGTGTGCATGTGTGTGGGCGGGGTTATAGGGAATATATCTGCATGTTTCTCACTCAATATTGCTGTGAGCCCACAGCTGCTCTAAAAAACAGGCTACTTTAAAAATCATTCCGGGGGGACACTTGGCACAGTAGCTTAGGTTAGTGCTGGGACACCCACACCCAGTATCAGAATGCGTGGCTCCAGTCCCAGCTGTTCCACTTCTGATCCAGCCTCCTGCTCTTGGGCATCCTGGGGCGCAGCAGATGCTGGCCTAGTGCTTGGGTCCCTGCCACCTCCCAGATGGAGTCCTTGGCTCTTGGCTTGGCCTGGTCCAGACCGAGCTGTTGTGAGTATTTGGGGAGTGGACCAGCAGAGGAAAGATCTCTGTCTCTGGCTCTCTGCTTTTCAACTAACAAATTGAAATCACAATAAAATGTTTTATATCTTGATATGGTAGTGGTCACACAGGTGCATATATTTGCCAGAACTCCTGTTTCTCCTGAGGGCATTTTTGAGTGTGGACTCTGCCCCTCCGTGAAGTTGATTCTAGAGGCAATGAAAGACCGCGCAGCCTTGCTGTCTGCAGACAGAGGAAGCGCTACTGAAAGGGACCTCAGGAGGAGGGGGAGGTCACCGCGACCACAGGGGACGGACATCCAGACTCTGGCATGGAAGTGGACAGAACACATCAGAGGGAAAACCAGCGAGTTGTGGTGACTGAGGGCTGGAGAGAGCCGTGTCGAGGACAATTCCCAGGCGTCGGACTTGAGCAAAAGGGCGGAGGACAGTGGACAGGCATCCTCTCCGAGCCGAAGAGCACCAGAGGAGAAACGGGCCCACTGGGATCTCTGCTTCTGCTTCACATCAGGTGGATACGAGGGGCCTGTGACTGTCTTTCAGGGGTGTTGAGCCCATCTTTCTTTTTTTCCTGAAAACTTATGTATTTATTCACTGAAAGGCAGAGTTATGGGGAAATAGAGTGGGATATATATATATATGCGTATATATATATATATATCTTCCATCCACTGGTTCACTCCCCAAATGGCCACAACAGCCAGGGCTGAGCAGGGCAAAGTCTGGAACCAGGAGCTCCATCCGGATCTCCCACGCAGGTGCAGGGGCCCAAGCACTTAGGCCATCTTCCACTGCTTTCCCAGGCCATTAGCAGGGTGCTGGATCGGAAGGGGAGCAGCTGGACAAACCAGCACCCATAATGAATCACAGGCAGTAGCATAACCCACTATGCCACAGCAGGGGCCCCACCCGACTTTCCAACCGTGAGAGTGTCTTTCCCCTTGGGGGCAACTGAGGCATGGACTCGTAAGCCATGGGCAGGCCAAGCCCGCGGAAGTGCTGCAGGTTCCCAGCAGCTGGGCAGTCCCACTGGTCAAGGCAGGCTCTCTCTTCCTTATCTATCCTGGTTAGAAGAGCAGGCAGCTGGCTTTTCCAGCAAATTCCACCGGCATCCTCATCGGACACTCTCTGGCGTCCACCGGGCAAGATCTGAAGACAGAGCTCCATTTGGACCGGAGGGAAGGGCAGTGAAATCCCAGCGCTTAGAAAGCTCAGGAGACCAAGGCCCAGACACCTGCTCCAGCAGGTCGGAGGCACGAGTGGTGGCCCCAGCAAACTTCACCTGCACAAGTATCGCCAGCGCCTTGGGGAAGGGCAGGGACATTGGCCCAGCGCAGCTGTGCAGACGGTGCTATTTAAAGCCTCGGCTTTCGCAGCCCCAGAGCTCTGGGCTTAGGCCTTGATTGGAAGGCGGAGAGAAGACAGCAAAACCAAGGAAGAAACCGGATTTGGGGGGAAGCATCAGCAGGTGGCTGGAGGCTGATGCGCACCCGGACTGTGCTAAATGAGCTCATTTTAATAAAATGAGGTCTCTCCATCTCTCTTTGAGTAAATTAAATGTGTTAATTCATGGAGAGTGCTTAGAATAGTGTCCGGCGCAGAGGGCTCACTGGATGGAAGCTGTCATTACTACCATTATCTCCCCATCTACCTATTTATCTAAATGTGCCCAGAGATGGCAAAACGCTCATCTATAATGATAGGTTCCTGCGCAGTGGCAGGATTTATAGCAATTCTGCTTTTACTCGCTTCTTTGTATCTTGCTGTAATCCCTTGAATTCCTTATAATGAGCACATTTATCTTGTGAAAACCCAGCGATCGCTGTGTGTTGACGAAAGTGCAGGCTGTGGACTCAGGCCTCCTAGTGACGTCTGAGCCCAAGCTGCACTGGTTAGCGGCTGTGTTTCTTCGAGCCAAGATTAACCTTCCTGCAGTGTTTTCTCCTGTATAAACCAGCGTACAGGTGTCACCCGCTTCGTTCAGCGGTGGTGAGAACTACAGAAGGTGATCTAGGTGGGGAGGAAGAGGGAGGTCAGCGGTGGCTGCTTTCCCAACAGAGGGTGGGGGGTGGCTGTTTTGCAGGGAATATGGCTTCCTTCACCCGGGCGGTCTCAGCACCAGTGGCACCAGCTTGGGCATCTTATGTGGGACAGTGGACTCACAGCGTTCTCTGTCAAGGCAGAAAACACCCTGAGAAGTCATCCAGTTCCGTAGTCCCCGTTTGGCCAGGGAGGAGGCAGTGCCGAGGTTTTGGACCGTGCGCCATTCTGAGTAGCGGGATGAAATCTCGCGCCAGCCCTCCCCGTCACACCGAGGACAGGAATCACCACTTAGCCCGGCCGCTCCTGAAGCATGCGCCGCTGGCCCCTGCGTCTGGTACTTGATGTCTTGGTTTATGAGACGCACGGCTGCAGTACCACAGTGCTCGTGTGCGAGTGACCCTTACGTTACATTAGTCCCGAGGTGCTATTTTATTACTAGCTGTTGTTGCTTAGCTCTGACTGTACCTAACTGATAACTCAGCTGTGTCATAGGTATTATGTATGTACCAATGGAAAAAACCCAAGGATTCGATACTGCCCACGGTTTCAAGCATCTGCTGCGGGGCTTGGAAATTAGCCCTGTAGGCTGAAGGAGACTTCGGTACCTTCTCCTTCAAGGTCAAAGTTTGGGCCCTTGTGGCAGTGAGAAGCACAAATTATTTCTCCAAAGCTCTGGAGGCTCTCCAGGTAGGTGGGGCCCTTAGACGATCTAGGCAGTAACCATTGATTCTGCGTGCAACGGTTTTTAAAAATATTTATTTAGTTGACAGGCAAAGCGACAGACAAGCGGAGAGAAAGAGAGAGAGAGAAAGAGAGAGAGAGAGAGAGAGAGAGAGATGTCTTTCATCTACTGGTTTAAATCCCCAAATGGCTGCAACAGCCAGGTGTGGGCCAAGCTGAAACCAGGAGCCTAGAACTCCATCGCGTTCTCCCAGTGGGTGGTAGGGGTCCAAGTACTCAGGCCATCCTCAGCTGCTTTCCCAGGTGCATTAGCAGGGAACTGGATTGGAAGCAGAGCAGCTGAGACTCAAACCAGCCCTTCGATATGGGATGCAAGCATTGCAGGTGGCAGCTTAACCTGCTGTACCCCAACGCAGGCATTCTTTATGTCTAAAACAATCCTTCCAGTATTACTATCTAATGCATTCCTTTAGAAATAAATTTGAACTAAAAAGTCCAAATTTTTGTAACTATGGTCCCAGGACTTTTGTCTAGGTGATAGCCACTTTTCTTGCTCTTTTTGAACATCTTAAATTTTCATTAAAATTGTTTTTTAATTAAATTTTTTTCTTGTCCACTTGAAAAGCAAAGGAATAGAGAGATAGGTAGAGATCTTCCATATGCTGGTTCACTCCCCAACTGTCTGCAACAACAGCTGGGGTTGGCCCAGAGGGAAGCCATGAGCCTGGGTGCCCCCAGGAGTGGCGGAGGCCCTGTCACTCAGCCATCCACTGCTCCTCCCCGGGTGCACACCGGCACAGAGCTGGACTCCAACCAGGCACTGGGAGACGGGTCTGAGATCCAGTCAGGGTTTCAACCTCTCTCCCTGGAAGACAGAGTCTTGATGAGTGGTACTGGGGGGACAGATTGTGCCTGGACACTGACTTCCAGTTTTTTGAGGGTCCTAAGTCTCAAGTCAAGCGCATGGGACACACAGCACATTGGCAAAAATGCCTTTTAAAAAAACTCCGTGAATGCCATCAGTATCCCTGGAGCACCTACTGTGTGCCAAGCGCTGCTTCAGGCGTCTGATCCACCCGACAACCCTAGGTCGGGGGGCTCCCGCTGAAAGAGAATGTGGGGGCGAGGGGTCAGGACCCTGACGTGAGGCGGCGCGAGGGTAACCATGGCAACCGTGCACCACCGCGGAAGGCTGGCCTGACCAAGTGACCACGCAGTGACGGTCCGCGGCCAACAGCGACAGCTGCGCGTCGGACCCCTGACGGCAACGGGGGACTGCCAGTTCGAGCCGCAGGCTCACGTTGGGATGAAAATGACGCTGAGGGAGCGAGTCCGCGCGACAGCGAGGGACCCAGGCCCAACACGGACACGCGGATGGAACGGCCGTGACCACAGCGGGAGCTCGACCCGGAGGCCGCAGGCCTGTCGGGCTCGGTCTACACCCGCTTGTGTAGGGGAGGGGCCTCTGACGTAGGACACGCAGTGGGGGACGCGGGGCGACGGACACCCAGCGCCTTCCCTCACAACGCGGCAGCCTCAAGTGCGGCGGAGGGGGCGGGACCAGAATGCCCTCCAGGACCGTGATTCGCCGATACTCCGCCTGGCAGCCTATTACCTCCGAGCGGCGCCAAACCGCCCCACCAATGAGAGTGCGCCTGAGGCGGCGGATCCCGTCCCACCTCCGCCTTGCACGTGTTACGGGTTGTTTGGGAGAAAGTAAAAAGCTTTTTTTACGCCTACTTCTCTGCTATTCTTTGAAATAATGCCCTAACCCTAGAGATACCCCTGCGAGAAGAGGTGGAACAATATTAGCACATTCCCAAGATATGCCGGGGAGGGGGCGTGGCCAAGAAACGAGGTTGGAGACAAGGCAAACAGCCGGCTCACCCGAGTCCTAGGATTGGTGGAGAGCAGGCCCCGCCCTCTCGCGAGACCGCCTCCGGCACGTGACTTGGCGCACGGACTGTCGGGCCTTCCCCTCGGTCTCATCCCCCCCCCTCCGCGCCGGCCTCAAGATGGCCGCCCTCTGGAGTCTGCGCGGCTGTTGAATGGCGAAAGCTTTATTGTTCCCTTTGGGTAGGAGTGTTCGTGTCCTCTATGGCGCTATCAATAAAGAACGGCAGTTTGAATCGGTGCTGAACAGGTAACCATAGAAACGGGCTGGGACTCAACGTGGAGACCCCTTTTGCAACTGAGGCCCGAGAGGCGTCCGACATAAGAGGCTCGCGGAGACCCCTCTGCGTGGCGCACTTCGCGGGGCCCTCCTAAGTCCTGTCCGCCCCCAGTCCGCCCCGGGACGTGGCTCCCCCGGGGCTTCCCCCACGGCGAGCGCAGGCTCGGGCGGGGGGATCGGCCGCGGGGACCCGGTCGGGGCGCTGGGCCGGGCCGGGTCCCGAGGGAGGCCAGCTGGGCCCGACCCTCGGCCTCCCCCCGGGCCCAGCCACATCCGCCCCCTGTCGCCCCGGGTCTCGGTTTCTGCAAGCCGGGACTGAAAACGGTCTTCACGTTTGAAACGGTTGGGGGCGGGGGGAAGAGTATCCGATGTCACTTGTCAGATCGCAGTGTCCGTCAGTGAAGTTTGGTTGGAGCACGGCCACGCTTGTTGTGCGCTTGCGGTCCGGGGGTGCTGCGTGGCCGCCCGGCCGACAGTGCGACAGTGACAGCGCCCGGAGCGAAGCCTGCGCACCCCGCCCCGGGGGAGTCGATGGGCTCGGCGGGGGCCTGGCCGTCCCGCCCGCCCCTCGCGGCCCTCTGGTCTTGGTGACTGTTTGGGGGGGTGCCTGTTTCTGCCGCCTTGTGTAGCAGTCACACCGTCCACACGGAGCCCGCCGCGGGCCGGCTGCTTCTGTCTGCTCGTCCGTAGCTTTGCCGCGGTTTTGGTAGCGCTTCGCGGGTACACGGCGTTTCGCTTTAGAAAAGCAGCCGGGTGCAGGGCCGGAGAGCGGGTGCGGCAGGTGCCCGGGGCCGGGGCCAGACGGCCGTGCTGCGGGCTTGGTTCTGGTTTTCTCCCCCTACAGCTGTATCCGGATCTTAGGATGCTGGTGCAGGCTCAATCGCGAAACTCCTTGGCCGAATAGCACGCGTTTGCCCTTCACCTCCTTTCTGCTGTAGAAATGTTTCTAATCTGGCATTGGTCCCAAACCTAGTTATTCGTCTTTCAGGAGTTTTTTGCTTTTAAGATTTTTTGTGGGGCCAGCGCTGTGGCACAGCGGGTTAACGCCCTGGCCTGAAGCGCCGGCATCCCAAACAGGCGCTGGTTCTAGTCCCAGTTGCTCCTCTTCCAATCCAGCTCTCTGCTATGGCCTGGGAAAGCAGTAGGGGATGGCCCAAGTGCTTGGGCCCCTGCACCCACGTGGGAGACCCAGAGGAAGCTCCTGGCTCCTGGCTTCAGATCGGCGCAGCTCTGGCTGTTGTGGCCATCTGGGGAGTGAACCAGCGGATGGAAGACCTGTCTTTTTGTGTAACACTGGCTTTCAAGTAAATAAATAGATCTTAAAAAAAAAAAAGATTTATTTGTTTATTTGAAAGGCAGAATTACAGAGAGAGTTTCTATCTGCTGGTTCACTTCCCAAATGACAGTGATGGCCGGGGCTGGGCCAGGCTGAAGCCAGGAGCCAGGAGCTGCTTCTGGATCTCCCACGTGGGTGCAGGGGCCCAAGCACTTGGGCCATCTTCCACTGCTTCCCCAGGCGCATTGGCAGGGAACTGGAAGGGAAGTGGAGCAGCTGAGACTTGAACCAGCGCCCATACGGGTGCTGGTGTCAGGTGGTGGCTTTACCTGCTCCGACATAGCACCGGCCCCTCACACTGACACATGGCGCTGAACCCTTCTATCTGCTGACTGTCTCCTGCCAGCTCGGCAGGTCCTCAAGGGCAGGCCCACACCTTACCTGAGGCTTCCAGGTGGGCAGTACAGAAGCAAATCCAGTCACCACTGAGCGGAATGTGACTGCCTGCTGTGCACTAGCTGCCGCTGTGCGGGGCCCTCTGTGCGGGGTGAGCGGGATGGCCCTGAGGCACCCTGTGTCCAGACGGCAACGAAATGACACGTTATTCCCAGCTGGTAGAACAGTGCTGGCAGAGAGACTGGTTGGGAGAGGCACTTTTTACCTGGATCCCCGGGGAAGACGGCTCTTGAGAAGGGAGTTGAGGCTGAAACTTGATGAGTGACAAAAAGTGTAGTGAGGAAGGGAAAGGGAGCGAAGCTGGGAAGAACTCTGCGTCCTGGGGAGTGGGAGAGGGGAGAAGCAGTGGCTGGGCTGTGGTTGATTGTCCCGAGCCCAGTCCCTGTCCCGGCTTTCCTTCCGGGCGGCTGTATGTCCTTCTGATCTTCAGAGCTCATCCTCTCTGTGTGGACAGCGTGGACAGCAGGCCCTCCTCAGAGTCGTGCTGATTAATAGGTTCAGTGTTTGTTTCTTGTTGCTGAATACGTTGCTGAATTCCAAATCTAGCCCCAATAGAAATTTACTTCCAGTATTAAATAATAGGAAAAATCCAGAAGTGTATTACAGACAAAATTTGAAGGAGGGATGGTTTTTCTATTATTGGGGAGAGGAAATCTTATTCTTTTCTTAGTGCCTTTATTTAGAGAGGAACTCTTCCAAATGGGCTTTATTTTTTAAACCAAATTATTCAACTGTGTACAGAGCATTTTTCCGTATTTTAGTGTTTTAAGCTTGAAACTATTTCTTTGCTTCTCCAAAGGTAGAGGTGTTTTCTTAGGGCAGTCCAAGAAAGTGCTGGGTGGGGTGGGTGCCGTGGCACAGGGGTCAGGCTGCTGCCTGGGGCGCTGGTTTCCATGCTGGAGCACTGGTTCCTGTCCCAGCACCTCCACTGCCACTCTGGCTCTCTGCTGATGCACTGCCTGGCTTTGGCCCGCTGGTCGGATCTTGGAGAATAAACCAGCTGTTGGATCCGCCCCTTCTGCTACCAGCTGGCCTTTCGCATAGCAAACAGGAAAGAAAGTGTGAGGCGTCTCCTTGGTGGTCATTTTACAATTTGTTGGCTAGTGATTTCAGGTTTCCTTTAAAGGTTCGCAAAATAACGTCGCATACTTTAAAGCAGTGTTGAATGCTTTGACAATAGGAGCAGACTTTTTGAACAGGTAAAAATAGGATGATGTGTGGGCTCCTGAACGTGAAGAGGCAGCAGTAAATCGAGGGTGCTATACAGAAAGATCAGCAGTGTCAAATTTTGCTTTAAACTGTAACCAGTAACCATTCTGCACATGTCATCCGAAGATACAGTCCAGCGCAGCAGATGGAGCAGGGAGCCGGTCAGAGTGGCATGTTAATGCAATGTTAAACAACAAGCCCCAAATTAAATTGCTATTTCAGGTTTGGGTGGGTCCTTCACATCTGAAGCATTGCAGTCTTACTCTGTGATTTGGGTCTGTTGGGTTCCAACAAGGAGTAGGTGGTAGCACGAGCTTTGAAGGATAATATGAAGCTGCAGGGAGAGCCAGGGCATACCAATTTGTTTTTCAATCTATTTTATTTCAGTTCAAAGCATCCTCACAGACAGGCAGCCCAGGAAAACAAGCCACACTTTGGCAACACTCAGCTGCCTTTGGAGATTGAGGAAGACTGCATATAAGCAAGGTGTGGCTTGCTTTCCTGGGCTGTCTGTCTGCAAGGATGCTTTGAGCTGAAATAAAATAGATTGAAAAACAAATTGGTGTGCCCTGTTGCCTCATATGGAGTATTTACATTAGTCTGCCCGAGTACAGCCCATGCCGGCGCCCTGGGGGAGGGCAGTGGCCCCTCAGCCTCTTTGAGCTCTTCAACAGAGCTAGCTCTTTGATTTTCCCAAGAAAATGGAATTGGGATATGTGGTTTTCTGTCCAGTAGCCTGCCTTCTAAAGCCGTCATCTTGATAATGTGGAGAAGGCAGGCTACTAACCTCATAGACGAAAGAATTAAATATTAAGGGCATTTAAATGCAGAGATGAGATTGTCACTTTCTTGAAGTCTGGCAGAGGGTTGGGTGTTTCATTTGCAGACTGTGCGCAGCTTTGAGACTGGCGTCCCTCCGGGGAGAAAAGAGAAGGGAAAGAAAGCCGGCTTCCCTTATATTGCCCCAGTGTTGCTCCTGAACTCCAAATGCTCAGAACCACGTTGCCAGGAGTTTCATTTCCTTGCATAAAGTAATCCATTAGAGGCTGTCCGCCTCAATCAGAGCTTGTTGAGCTTGGGGTAAATGCTTGAATGCAAGGACCCACGAATCCTTTGACGATGCGGCAGATTTGTGTGAATGGTGTTTTTATGTGCGAGAGACCCTGTTAACCTTAATCGGATCTCAGAGGGGTCCTCGACCCCCCGAAGGTGCAGAGCCAACAGGGAAGCATCGCAGGTGATGCAGGTCCCGCCACCAGTGCCACCAGTCACTGTCCACTGTTCTGTGACCCTGACTTCCCAGTTCTCCTCTGCCTTTAGGCTTTGTTTCCTGTGGAAAGTGGTCCAGCTGGGTATTTGCATAATAAAGATAGCCACCGGGTGGAGTGCCAGAAGTGCCTTGGAGATGAGTTGGGTGGGGTGGGGTGGGTGTGCCGGCCGGTTTCTCCTTCTGACAGGGGCAAGGAGGAGGTGGTAGAAGGTAGGACTTTGTTTCTAGGCATCCACTTGCAGGTGGAGTCAGTTCCTCAGGAAAGCTGGGTGAAAAGGGAAAGAAGAGAAGGAGAAAGGATGATGTGAGGAAGAAGCGAAATCAAGACAGGACGTGTTCCCTGTCAGGGGCACACACCACGCTAAGGACCTGCAGCCTGCCGGGTGACTACGAGAGGGACGACCATGCAGACTTGGGCTTTGTAAGATCACTGGCCCCAGCGCCCCAAGGAGATGAGAGGGGAACAAAGCTGGAAGCCATTGACCAGCCAGCTGGAGGGCTGTTCGAGTAATCCCCATGAGAGATTAGGGTAGCTACCCACCCGGGAGCAGCCTGTGTCCAGCAGAAACCCCTATGTATCTGCCCCCTGTATCTATTTTGAGATAAACTTGTCTCAGCTCTTGACTAATACTGGGACCTTAAAAAAAAAAAAAAAAAAGACAATCTGCAGATGTGATTTCTGGCTTTCTTAGTACCCAAAGGAAGAGAAAGAATGAGATGTCTTTATTTTGGGATTTTTTTTTGTAAAGGTAGACCTCAATAGAAAACTGCTCTAGGCCAGAGTTTGGACCCCACAGTGTTCGAAAGTTAGTTGCTTACATTTAAGCATTGGAGATCTTAATCTCTCTGAGCCCTGGAGACATCTGTATGAGTGACCTCTGCCTTGGGTGCTGGAGTCTGGTCTGGCACCAGATCAAACAATCGGAATGCTTCGCGAAGGAAAGCGCCCGGGAAAGATCAGGGAACTTAAAACCAAGACCTTCCAGTGTAAAGAAGGCTCTGAATACAGGGTGCTTGGACAGACTTTTTTTTTTTAAATGTAAAACCAAAAGCGAACAGTGTGTGATTCTATTTCTGACTTAGAAAATACCGCAACGGGTGCTGTAACCCGCTAGCTTTGCGTTTCTCAGCTTAACTCCTTTAGCTCTCCGACCTGCTGGCCCCGGGAGATGGCGTTGGGGCTTCAGCGTCAGGGAGCCATCGTCTTTCTTCCATCTGATACTTCTGGGTTCCTGGTCCCAGTGCATGGCACCTTGGAGTTGCCAAAGGTAAAAACCTGGGAGTGACCCTATGTTCTTCCCTTTCTTTCACACCCCACCCAGAAATAGCACGCATTTACGTAGCCTGCAGGTCCCTCGGTTGCTCCTCGCTGGTGGGTAGCTACTCTAATCTCTCATCCCGGATTACTCAAACAGTCCTCCAGCGAGCTCCTTGGGGTGCTGGGGCCAGTGATCTTTATAAAGCCCAAGTCTGCACGGGCCGTCCCTCGCACAGTTGCCTGGCTGGCTGGCTGGCCTGCCCCTGGCCTCCTTGCAGTTCCTTGGCTTGGTGTGTGCCACCCTCCCACTCCGACCATGCCTGCCTCTCTCTTGGCACCCTCTCCTCCCCTCTCAGCCTTCTGCTGGGGCCTCTGGGCCTCAGAACTTCGCCACTTCCTGGACCAGGGCACCACATTCCAGGGCTTTGGTGCTGCTGCCTTCCCAGGAGTCCCTCGGCACACTGAACACCCAGTAACGATGCTGTTACCTGCGCTGTTTAGTTGCTGAATGTCTTTTCAGAGTTCTCTGTGCTTCCTTTTGTCCTTAGAATATGTGCTGTGTGAGATGTAAAAGCATGAAAAATTGTTTTGAAGTCCTTGATGTCATCATTTTCTCTTTAGCTAAGCTACCAACTTAATAAGCTTGACAGCTAGGCTCACTTATTTCACAGTTTAAGAATTGCAAGTATCTGATTTTGGTTTTTTCCTATGTAAGCCATTTTTATGATTCCAAATAAAAATGATACATTCATGGAACTTTCTTGTTTCATGTCTGACTCCTTCCTCCTAAGTCTTGCTAACAAAGAATGTTGTAAAAAAAAAAATTTTTTTTTTAAGATTTATTTATTGGCCGGCACCGCAGCTCACTTGGCTAATCCTCCACCTGCAGCGCTGGTACCCCGGGTTCTAATCCCGGTTAGGGCGCTGGATTCTGTTCCGGTTGCTCCTCTTCCAGTCCAGCTCTCTGCTGTGGCCCGGGAAGGCAGTGGAGGATGGCCCAAGTGCTTGGGCCCTGCACCAACATGGGAGACCAGGAGGAAGCACCTGGCTCCTGGCTTTGGATCGGCGCAGCATGCCGGCCGTAGCAGCCATTTGGGGGCTGAACCAACGGAAGGAAGACCTTTCTCTTTGTCTCTCTCTAACTCTTTCCTTTTAAAAAATATTTATTTATGTATTTATTTGAAAGTCAAAGTTACACAGAGAGAGAGGGGTCTTCCATCCAGTGATTCACTCCCCAGTTGGCCGCAATGGCCAGAGCTGTGCTGATCCGAAGCCAGGAGCTTCTTCCAGGTCTCCCACACAGGTTCAGGGGCCCAAAGACTTGGGCCATCCTCTACTGCTTTCCCAGGCCATAGCAGAGAGCTGGATTGGATGTGGAGCCGCCAGGTCTTGAACTGGTACCCATGTGGGATGCTGGTGCTTCAGGCCAGGGCGTTAACCCGCTGCACCACAGCATAGGCCCCAAAATTTGGAGTTTTACCAGTGTGTCAGATGTGATATTTCAGTAGAGTTTCAGTGTGCTCTCATTGTGTGAGGAAGGAGGTCTGCCTGTGTGTGTGGTGTGTTTCAGAACTGCTTTTCCAGTCTGTCATATGCTTGACTATGTGAAAGTTTTACAGTTTTACCTGTCAGAGTTACCCTGTGCTGCTTTGGGTCATGAATCATAGTCAGGAAGTTTGTCCTGCTCTCAGTTTATAAGGAACCCATTCGTGTTCTCCATGTCTGATTTATTTTTTCTCAAAGATTTATTCATTCATTTATTTGAAAGGCAGAGCAACAGAGAGAGAGAGGCAGAGAGGTGTTTTCCATCTGCTGGTTCACTCCTCAAATGGCCACAATGGCCTGGTCTAGGCCAGGCCAAAGCTAGGAGCCAGGAACTCCAGCTGGGTCTCCATTGTGGGTGGCAGGTGCCGTCACCTGCCTTCCTAGGCACGTCAGCAGGAAGTCAGGTCTCACCCAGAGTAGCTGGGACGTAAACCTGCACTCTGATGTGAGAGGCCGAGTTTAAGGAGAGCTGATATCTTTATGATGTGGAGTTTTTCTGTCCTAGATGATGGTCTGTCTTTTCATTTGCTTTTGGCTACTTTCGTGATTTTTCAGGAATGTTTTATGTGCTTACTTACATAGATTCTGAATGTTTGTTGTACTATTTGTTAGGCTTTTATTCTTAGCTTTTAAAAAAGTAATTTCTTTTAGACTCTCTCCAGAACTTCTCAGAAAAGGCGTACACACATACTCAAAACTTTCTTGTATGAGGCCAGCATTCTGGCATAATGGGTTAAGTTGCCACCTGCAAAGCCAGCATCCCATATGGGTGCTGGTTCAAGTCCCGGCGGCTCTACTTCCAATCCAACTCCCTGCTCATGTGCCTGGGAGGGCAGTGGATGATGGCCCAAATCTTGGGCCTCTGCACCCACGTGGGAAATACAGATGAAGCTCTTGGCTCCTGGCTTCTGGCTTTGGCCTGGCCTAGCACCAGTTGTTGTGGTCATTTGGGGAGTGAACCAGCAGATGGAAGACCTCTTTCTGCCACTGCTGCTCAGATACATAAATAAATCTTTTTTTTTTTTTTAAGCCAGTTCGTTTTAGCTCCGTGTAAGGTTATTTTCAGATTCTAAGTTCCAGCTGGCCACGGAGGTAGGCAGGAGTCAAGTATGTTAGTCGTGTCTCTCCTGTTTACTCCCCAAGCCCTCTCTCCAGTTTGCAGTCAGTAAGCTCGCCTGCTTCTCTGATGTGCTCTGCTCTCTGTCTTTCCTATCTCCGGTTTATTAGGATAGTCTGATATTCCCTGATTTTCAAAGGATTGCCACCGTTTTGAGTGCCCAGTAGGATCTAATACATTTAAATTAAAAGTCGGCGACACTAGCTGCTCACTTAGCCTTAGGTTTGGCCCTGTCCTGAAACTTTGAGTGCTCCTCTGAAGGCCTGGCAGTCATTAAATCCGACCACTGCAGACACAGCTGCTCACTCAGCTGGCACTCTGCTGTCAGCTGCCCTCAGTTCCAGTCAGGTTAAAACCAGAGGGAGACTTTCAAAGGTCAAAGTCCAAGAGAGCTGAATAATTGGCCCCTAGAGTTCTGGGGGTTTTTCCTGGGCAGCAAGATGTTGAAGATAAAATTTTCCATGTCTTCCTTTGAACATTTTTGAGCAAATACTGTGGAATCCCACAGGCTCTTTTCCAAAGTTAAAGGCATAGAGAAGTTATTCTCTTCTGCATTTTTTTTCCTTAGCTCCTTAAGATAACCCTCTTGTCATACTCCCTGGTGATGGACGAGGGAAAGATAGAGATGAAAGTAATTCCTACTTCTTCAAAGACAAAAGAGAAAGCTTACAGCATTAGGAGGAGAGGAGAAGGGAGTTCACGCGGATGTACACAGAGGGCTACGGAAGGCCGAGTGATCTGGCGGGTGTAATAGGACAGAACTGCAGGAAGTGGGGTCTGCCTCTGCTCGGTGCCTCTGCTGCTTAACTACAAAGGCGGAGGAACGGGGGATTGGAGCTGACAGCGGGCTCTTCTTCCCAGCCGTGCTGTGCGCGCTGCGAGAGCAGGGATTAGGCTGACTTTCTGCTGTATGTGTTGCCAAGCCGCAGCGAAGGGCATTTGGCTGCGCTCAAGAGCAGATCTGCTGGGTGGACAAGCACACCCTGACCTCTGGCCAGGATGGGGAACTGAGCTTAGGGACCCTGCGGGGATGCACAGGCTCACATGTCCCTCTTTTGTGTTGGTACCGGCTGCGTGGCCATGGACAAGTTGGCATTGGGGGCTTGAGGATTGGGTGCATGGTGCCGCACAAACACACATGGCACAGAATGATGTTACCTGCTCTTGTTTTTTTTTATTTGTTTTCTTTTTAAAGATTTATTTATTTGGAAGGCAGGGTTACAGAGAGGCAGAGGCAGAGAGAGAAAGAGATCTTCCATCCGCTGATTCACTCCCCAAATGGTCACGATGGCTGGAGCTGGGCCGATCAGGAGCCAGGAGCTTCTTCTGGGTCTCCCACGGGGGGATGCAGGGGCCCAAGGACCAGGGCCATCTTCCACTGCTTTTCCAGGCCATAACAGAGAGCTGGATCAGAACTCTAACCGGTGCCCATATGGGATGCCAACACCATAGGCGGTGGTGGCTTTACATGCTGTGCCACAGCACCATTCTACCTACTCTTGTTTAAAAATACCTTTTTTTTTTTTTTTTAATTTATTTGACAAGTAGAGTTAGAGACAGAGAGAGACAGAAAGAAAGGTCTTCCTTCCATTGGTTCACTCCCCAAATGGCCGCCACGACCAGCGCTGCGCCGATCTGAAGCCAGGAGCCAGGTGCTTCTTCCTGGTCTCCCACGCGGGTGCAGGGCCCAAGCACTTGGGCCATCCTCCACTGCCCTCCCAGGACACAGCAGAGAGCTGGACTGGAACAGGAGCAACCAGGACTAGAACCCGGCGCCCATATGGGATGCCAGCGCCGCAGGCGGAGGATTAACCAAGTGAGCCACGGCGCCAGCCCTAAAAATACTTTTTTACTGTCCCTCTGAACAGAGGAGTTGTCCCCAAAGTAGGAGATAGACTGTAGGATGAAGAGCTTCACTGTTTCTTAAATTCTCAAGCGTGGTCGTGTGACTTAGAGGTGAACGTTGTGGCCGTGGAGTCAGACAGTGTGGGTTCATTTACAGACTCTGCCACTCGCTGGCTTTGTGCTTTGGGCAAGTCATTTCATCTCTCTAGGCCTCCGCTTCCTCACTTGAAAGCAGGGTTTATAATAGTAACTGCCTTGCTGGTTTTGCAAAGAATTATCTAAGGCCACCCATGTAAAGTAGCTGGCATAGTGCCTTGGCTATAATGAATGCTGGATGAATGCTGGCTGCTGTGGGGAGGTGACTGCCTTAACCTTCCCCTGTACAACATGACCTCCTCAGAAAAGTCTGTGAGTCTGCATCTACAGAGCCAACCGACTGCAGACAAAAACGCTTGCAAACAAATCACATCTGCACTGAACACTTACAGACTTGGTCCCGTTGTCATTATTCCCTGAGCAATGCAGTATACAACTATTTACATAGCATTTGCATTGTATGAGGTGTTATAAGTCGTCTGAAGATGATTGAAAGTATACGAGAGGGTGTGCATGGGTTATATGTAAATACTGTGCCATTTTGTGAGGGATTTGAGCATCCCTGGATTTTGATATCTGCTGGCTGCTGGAACCAGTCCCCTGGTCTGAGGGATGACTGTGTTCTCATATCAAAGGCCTAGGTAACAGGAAGAGTCTCTTTTCTGTCAATAATGAACTAGAAGATCATAAAATAGTTTACTTCTCAAGGCCTTGGTTTTCTCATCTGTGAAATGCGAGGATTGGGTCAGGTGATTTCAGAAGTTCTTTGGGGACAAGTGTTTGGCCTAGCAGTTAAGATGCCTGTGTCCCATCCTAGTGCCTGAGTTTCGTTTCCTTCCTTCCTTCCTTCCTTCCTTCCTTCCTTCCTTCCTTCCTTCCTTCCTTCTCTCCCTCCCTCCCTCCCTCCCTCCCTCCCTCCCTCCCTCCCTCCCTCCCTTCCTTTTAAAGATTATTTATTTATTTGAAAGTCAGAGTTACACTGAGAGAAGGAGAGGCAGAGAGAGGTCTTCCATCCTCTGGTTCACTCCCCAACTGTCTACAGGGCCAGAGCTGAGCTGACCCAAAGCCAGGAGCCAGGAGCCTCTTCCAGGTCTCCCACACGGGTGCAGGGTCCCAAGGACTTGGGCCATCTTCTACTGCTTTCCAGGCCGTAGCAGAGAGCTGGATCGGAAGTAGAGCAGCTGGGACTAAAACTGGCACCCATATGGGATGCTGGCACTGCAGGCGGCGGCTCCACATGCTACACCACAACACCGGCCCCGAGTGCCCGAGTTTCATACATGGCTCCAGCTCCTCACTTCAGCTTCCTGTTAATGTAAATCTTGAGAGGTAACTCTAATGGCTGAAGTAATTAGGTTCCTATTACACTTGTGGGAGAACTGAATGGAGTTCCTGTTTCCTAGCTTCAGTCTCCACCAGGGGGCAATTAGGAGATGAACTGGTGAATGGGACTCGCTGTCCATCTCTCTGCTTCTCAAATAAATCTCAAAGAAAAACACTATTTCTTAATTTTTTTGAAAAAGATTTACTTTATTTATTTGAAATGCAGAGTGACAGAGGGAAAGACAGATCCTCCAACCACATCATGGGCGGGGCCAGGTTGAAGCCAGGAAAATAGATCTCCATCTGGGTCTGCTACCTGGTGGCAGGGACCCAAGTACTTGGATCATCTTCCACTGCCTTGCCAAGTGAATTAGCAGGGAGTGGGGTTGAAAGCAGAGTAATCGGTGCTTGAACCTAGACTCTGATAGGGAATGCTGACATCATAGACAGATGCTTAACTTCAGTGCTAGCCCCAGTGTTCTGAATTTTCAGTGAACTCAAGTTTGTGTTTGAAATCCCTTTGATTGTACACCAGCACTGTCGTGAAAGGCCTAACTCCCCCACTTTCCCTCTCCTAGCTAACTCCTGTCCTAGATTAGTGGTATGAAGCTAACTGTATGAAATGCAGTTGTCTATGGGTTCTTTCAATTATTTTTATAAAAAGCGCATCATATTTGACCTGCATAGAAAATGTATATAACTAAAAGTGATGAAGCAGAGTGATAAAAACAGATATTTGATAGGTGTAATACTTTTCTTCTTGTTTTAAGATTGTTTATTGGGGTCAGTGCTGTGGCGTAGCAGGTAAAGCTGCCACCTGCAATGCCAGCATCCTATATGGGCGCTGGTTCAAATCCTGGCTGCTCCACTTCCGATCCAGCTCTCTGCTGTGGCCTGGGAAAGCAGGAGAAGGTAGCCCAAGTCCTTGGACCCCTGCACCCACATGGGATACCCAGAAGAGGCTCCTGGCTTCGGATCGGCGCAGCTCTGGCCATTGTAGCCAACTGGGGAGTGAACCAGAGGATGGAAGACCTCTCTCTCCACCTCTCCTTCTCTGTGTAACTCTGACTTTCAAAAAAAAAAAAAAAAAATTTGAGAGACAAAGTGTCAGAGAGATTTTCCATCTACTGGGTCACTTCCCAAATGGCTGCAATGGCCTGGTTTGTATCAGGCTAAAGCCAGGAAGCATGAACTCCATTCTGGTCTCCAGAGGGGTGGTAGAGGCCCAAACACTTGTGCCATCTTGCACTGCCTTCAAGGCACATTAGTAGGAAGCTGGAACAGAAGCAGAGCCCCTGGAACTTGAGCCACCCCTCTGATATGGGATGCCTATATCTCAAATACTACTAACCCGCAGAGCCACAGTGGCTGCCCCTGGCAGGTGTAATTGTGTTTTCTTTCTCAAAAGCAGGATGTTACTGCTGGTAATAATAGTTGACATTTAATCAATATTTACAGTGTTAAATGAACTATTTATGCGTATTGACTCATTTATATAGTCACATTAATTCTTTTTTTAAAAAGATTTATTTTTATTTATTTGAAAGGCAGAGTTAGAGAGAGAGGTAGAGACAGATAGAGAGGTCTTCATTCACTGGTTCACTCCCCAAATGGCTGTGACAGCCGGAGCTGGGCTGATCCGAAGCCAGGAGCCAGGAGCTTCCTCCGGGTCTCCCATGTGGGTGCAGGGGCCCAGGCACTTGAGCCATTCTCTGCTGCTTTCCCAGGTGCATTAGCAGGGAGCTGGATCAGAGGAGGAGCAGCTGGGACTGGAACCGGTGCCCATGTGGAATGCTGGCGCTGCAGGCCAGGGTTTTAACCCGCTGCACCATAGCGCCAGCCTCAGCTTATTAATTCTTGCAACTACCTTGTGAGATAGGCCCTGATATTATTCCTGTTTCACATATATATGAAACTAAGGCCTGGGGAGTGAAGCAGCTTGCCTGGAATCGTGGAGTAGTCAGGGGGCCGGGGCTGGGCCTCATAGCTGGGCTGCCTATCTCTGGAACCTGTGCTCCGGCCTGTTACCATGGAGCACACAGCCTGTGCTGTTGCAGGGCCTGGGAGAGTGTTCAGTTGCCAGCGCCCTCTAATTCTTACAGTGAATGAGGATCTGTGAAGTTTGGTGCTGCGTTAATGTGTGGTCTGGCCTTATTCTCCACTAAAGAAAAGTGAATTCTGGTCATTAGGGTGATGAAAACCCAGAACCCAACCATGCTTTCAGGTCAAAGCAAAATGCCTGTCAGCACCAATGACAAAGCCATGGGTCTTTTTTTATCACCTAAGAGGTTGGATTTGAAAGCATTGAAGTGATGATTGCTTGTTGAGACTCTGGACTGCAGGAAGGAAAGTTGGCATTAAGTATAAAGCAGTCCCAATCCCCAGTCGCTCATTAGATGGATGTCTTGCTCAGGAGACTTTGCAGCCTTGTCTGAAGAGTAATCGTGGATGAGCTAGTGGCTCAGGGCAGCAGAGTTCGGGACGGTACCTAAATCTCTCAAAGCCTCCTTCTGTTGTAATAGCCTTCAGAAATCACTGTTCCTCTGAATTAGTCAAAGATAAGAGAGCATAAACAGTTTGTCATGATGGACATTTTGATGTTTTGCCTCATTGTATTTTATGGAATGTTTCAAAGGAAGAGTTTCATTAGAAATTGAGAGAATCTGGAAAAAGAAGTGAGTTGACTAGAATGGTTTTTACAGGTTCCTCAAAAGACAAATGCTGGCTACCACCATCTTCTCCATGTCTCTTCTTCCTTGAGAGTCTGGTTGCGAGGCGGCGGTGGGGTTGGTGATGGATGGAAGCAGCTTATTAATTTACTGAGCACTTATTATGTCCCATGCTGTAGGTGTGTTAACCTGTTCAGTCTTTGAACAGCCCACGTGAGACAGGGACCATTAGCACCTTTTTTTTTTTTTTTTTTTTTGACAGGCAGAGTGGACAGTGAGAGAGACAGACAGAGAGAAAGGTCTTCCTTTGCCGTTGGTTCACCCTCCAATGGCCGCTGCGGCTGGCGTGCTGCGGCCGGTGCACCGTGCTGATCTGAAGGCAGGAGCCAGGTGCTTCTCCTGGTCTCCCATGGGGTGCAGGGCCCAAGGACTTGGGCCATCCTCCACTGCACTCCCTGGCCACAGCAGAGAGCTGGCCTGGAAGAGGGGCAACCGGGACAGAATCCGGCACCCCGACCGGGACTAGAACCCGGTGTGCCGGCGCCACAGGCGGAGGATTAGTCTAGTGAGCCGCGGCGCCGGCCATTAGCACCCTATTTTATAGATGAGGAAACTGAGCCCCATATAGGTTAGGTAATTTGTCTGATAGCATACAGTTTGTAACTGGACACTGAAAGTTCCCGCCCAGTTAGTCTGGTTCCAGTTCAATCTTTAACCCCTAGGCTGTCCTGTGCTCTAGATAGCCATGGACTTTCTTCTCCAGGAAGTGTGCAGTGAGACAACATTGAATGTAATTTAAAAACTAGCCTCTGGCCAGCGCCACAACTCACTAGGCTAATCCTCCGCCTTGCGGCGCTGGCACACCGGATTCTGTCCTGGTTGCCCCTCTTCCAGGCCAGCTCTCTGCTGTGGCCAGGGAGTGCAGTGGAGGATGGCCCAAGTGCTTGGGCCCTGCACCCCATGGGAGACCAGGAGAAGTACCTGGCCCCTGCCATCGGATCAGCACGGTGCGCCGGCTGCAGTGCGCTGGCTGCGGTGGCCATTGGAGGGTAAACCAACGGCAAAGGAAGACCTTTCTCTCTGTCTCTCTCTCTCACTGTCCGCTCTGCCTGTCCAAAAAAAAAAAAAGAAAAGAAAAAAACTAGTCTCCTAGCTTACCACATGCTCCCTCCTCCACACGCGCTTCGCCGTGGCCCACCGCCTTCAGATGCCTGGTTGATGGGGTGCTAGTCCTGATCGTGAGCCCCCGAATGGCATTTACTGAGAATGGAAAGGGAGGCAATCCCCTGAAAAGTCTGTGGTTATTTTGGAAAAGAACTTTGGTGTTTTAAGAAGGAGGGAGGAGCCAAACACACGGATATAACTTTGTGAGTGTTGTTGGCGGAATACCAACCCCCAACTCTGTGCAGAGTGTCTATGCCCTAGTCCCCAGAACCTGTGAATATGTTACTTAGAGTTATAGTAGAGGAGTCTTTGCAGGTGAAAGAAAGGTTATCAACCTTAAAATAGGGAGATTATCTTGAATTGCCTAATCACATGAGCCTTTGAAAGTGAGAACTTTCTCCTGGCTGCATCAGATGCAGGGGAAGAGAACAGTGAAGAGGTTTGAAGCAGAGTTCAGCATGTTGTTGCTGGCTTCAAGGTGGAGGCGATGGAGGGTTTCAGCACTACAGCCATAAGAGACCAAATTCTGCCTTTAACCTGAATAAATGTGGAAGTGGACTCTTCCCCAGAACCCCCAGTAAGAATGCAGCCCTGCCAACAGCTTGACTTTGCCTTTGAGACCAGAATCCCAGGCTGTGCCCACCTGGACTTCTGAACCACAGGTCTGTCAGTTAATAAATGGTTGCTTTACACTGATAAAAACAATTAAGTAAATAGCATGTGGATTCCTCTACCCCTACTCAGTTCATGGACTTGGATTTGAACCCCACCCTAGACTTATCTTACTGTGCTTGGTCCATAGTAGGAGCTAAATAAATGTTTAATGGGTGATAGTATGTTGGAAATGGCACTAGCTTTTAAACCAGACCTGCTTAGGTTTTTGTTAAATGTCCTAGTTATTGCATGTTTACAAAAGCAAATTTGAATCCTATGAGGAAGAAAATAAGTCTCCATAATGACACTGCATAGGGATAACTGCTGTTAGCATTTTGGTATGCTTTCTGTATCTGTTATATAACTGTGTATATGTGTTCACACATATTTTTAAACCAAGTTGGTATTACACATAAATTCATTTGCATGCTAGTTGTTTTCCTGTAGTATATGGAGAGCATTTCTTCACATTATGAGTATTAAAATCTTCTAGGGCCCTGCATTGTGGCTCAATGGGTTAAGCCTCCCCTGTGATGCCAGCATCCCATATGGGCGCCAGTTCAAGTCCCAGAAGCAGCAGAAGATGGTCAAGTCCTTGGGCCCCTGCACCTTTGTGGGAGACCTGGAAGGGGCTCCTGGCTTCAGTAGCCCAGCTCTGGCTGTTGCAGCCATTTGGAAAGTAAACCAGCAGACAGAAGATCTCTCTCTCTCTCTAACTCTGCCTGTCAAATAAATAAATTAAAAAATCATCAAGTGCCCATTTTTAAAAAGCTATATTTAGGTATGTTTTTAAGTGTACAGTTTAAAAGTCAGTATTGGGGTGGGAGGAGCGTTTGGCTCAGGAGTTAAGACACCACTTGGGATAACGACATCCCATATCAAAATGCCTGAATTGAGTCCTAGCTCAGCTTCCAGTCCAACTTCCTGCTAACGCCTACCCTAGGAGGTGGGGTCCCTGCATAACCAGGGAAGCCCAGATTGCGATAGGGTCCCTGCAGACCATGGAAGCCCAGGTTGAGCTCCAGGCTCCTGGCCCAGCCCTGGCTGTCGCAGGCATCTGGGGAGTGAACCAGAGGATGGACGCTATGCCTGCTCTCCCTCTTTTCCTCCGTTTCAAGTAAAAACTAATTTTTGAGAAATAAATGAAAGGCTAAGTACAATCACCACTTTCTAATTCCCAAATATCTTCGATTCCTTCAAAAAGCCCTTACCTGTTAGCAGCTGCTCATTTCCTTCACCCCACAGCCGGTGGCAACCACTGATCTACTTTCTGTCTCTATGGCTTTGCCTGTTCTGTACATTTCATATGAAGGAAACGGAATACTATGTAGCCTTTTGTATCTGTTAATACATAGCATAATGTTTTCAAGATGCATTCACGAGGATGGAGTTCTGGCCTAGTGGTTAAGATGCTGCTGGGACATCTGTACCCTGGGTTTGAGGTCCAGCTCTGCTTCGATTCTAGCTGCCTGCCAGTGATACCCTGGGAGGCAGCGAGTGATGGTTCCAGCACTTGGATCTCTGCTACCCACGTGAGAGACCTACATTGAGTTTCAGCCTCCTGGCTTTGGCCTGGCCCACCCCCAGCTCTTGAGGGTGTTTGGGGACTGAACTAGTGGGTGGAAAATCTCTGTATGTCTTTGCCTTTCAGTTTTATTCATGTTAGAGCATGTGTCAATACAATACTCCTTTTTGTGGCTGAATAATATTTCTTTGTATGGATAGACAACATTTTGTGCATTCATCAGATGAACGTTTAAATTGTTTTCACTTTCTGGCTGTTGATGCTTGATGCTCCACTGAATATTAATGTACAAGTTCTGCATGGACAAGTGCTTCCATTGCACCTGATACCCAGGAGTGGGATTGTCGGCCCCTGGTAACTTGGAGGAACTGCCAGGTTGTTGGCCACCGTGTCTGCACCTCTCTGCATTCCTGCCAGCAGTTCTGTGAGAGTTCCACTTTCTTGCTGGTGCCGCGGCTCACTAGGCTAATCCTCCACCTTGCGGCGCCAGCACACCAGGTTCTAGTCCCGGTCGGGGCGCCGGATTCTGTCCCGGTTGCCCCTCTTCCAGGCCAGCTCTCTGCTGTGGCCAGGGAGTGCAGTGGAGGATGGCCCAAGTCCTTGGGCCCTGCACCCCATGGGAGACCAGGAGAAGCACCTGGCTCCTGCCATCGGATCAGCGCGGTGCACCGGCCGCAGCACGCCAGCCGCAGCAGCCATTGGAGGGTGAACCAACGGCAAAGGAAGACCTTTCTCTCTGTCTGTCTCTCTCACTGTCCACTCTGCCTGTCAAAAAAAAAAAAAAAAAAAAAGTTTCATTTTCTCGACGTCCTTAGCAGTGCTTGTATTTTCTGTTTTTGTTTATTATGCCTGTCCCAGTAGGTATGAAGTAATAGCTCAGTAAGATTTTTAAAAATTTATTTGAAAGGTTGAGAGACAGAGACAGAGGTCTTCCATCCTCTGGTTCATTCCCCAAATGCCCACAATGGACTCAGCCAGGCGGAAGCCAGGAGCCTGGAACTCAGTTTGCTCTGTCCCATGGGAGGCAGGTGCCCAAGTACTTAAGCCATCCTCACCTGTCTCCCAGAGGATATGTTACTAGGAAGCTGGAATCAGAAGCAGTGTCCCAGACAGTGTCTTAGCGCTGTGCCAGATGTCTGCTCCTCATGATTCTGATTTGCATTTTCCTAATGACAAATGCTATTGGACACCTTTTCATGAGCTTCTTGGTTCTTTTGTCAGTCTTCTTTGGGAGATGTCTATTTAGCTCCTTTGTCCATTTTAAAATTGGCTTATTCTTTTATTGTTGAATTATAGCTTCTGGCTTATAGGTAATTCTAGATAGTACATTCTTATTAGATATATAATGAAAATTATATTAAATATATGATATTAGATATATATTAGATAGATAATGAAAATTAGATATATAATGAATTCTGAATACTAGCTTCTGGCTTATAAATAATTCTAGATAGTACATTCTTATTAGATATATAATGAAAATATTTGTCTCCATTTTGTGATTGTCTTTTCTCCTTTAATGATAGTGTCTTCAATACACAAAGTTTTTAAATTTGATCAAGTCCAATTAATTTATTCTTTGGTTAATTATCCTTTAGATAGCATATAGAGAGACCCATTTTTAATGGCTGTGTAATGTTCTATAACATGGCTGTATACCATGTTTATTTAAAGACCTGGCACAGATTTCAGCTTCCAGTTTGTTTTGCTTACCATTAGTGCTGTTGCCCCGAATCCAGCCTAAGTATGCATAAGTGTTTCATTGCATCTCTATTTCCATCTTGATAGATCCTTAAAAATGGCTCTTAAAGAGATAAACATTAAAAGAAAAAATTCTCTGCCCTATTATGGATTTCTCATTTTTTTTAAAGATAATTTCTTTGAAAGGCAGAGTGACAGAAAAGAGGGAGAGACAGGAAAAAGTGAGATTATTCATCCAATGGTTTGCTCCCCAAATGGCCACGGCGTCCAGGGCTGGACCAGGCTGAAGCCAGGAGCCTGGAACTCCATCCAGGTCTCCCACATGAATGCAGCGTCCACTGCTTTCCTTGGCACTTTAACAGGATCTGGGTCAGACATCAAGCAGCCAGGACATGAACTGGCACCCATAGGGATGGCAGCACCCTAGGCGGCAACTTAACCCACTGTGCCACAACACCAGCCTGGATTTCTCATTGTCTATCAGTAATTATACAACAGGTACAAAACAGTCACTGTGATAAAATGGTCAAACAGTGCAAGTCGACCATACCCCTCCCCACTCCCAAATTCTCATGTCTCTCTCCCAGGGCATTTTCATAGCTACAGATGAGCAGATTACTTCCCTGAAAGATCTTGCCAGCTTCTACTGCCGTGAGTGTTGTGTGCACACCTGTCTCATTCCTTCCTCTTCTGCAGTATTAATGCAGGTAGTATTTCTTCTCCTCATGGCACACTGAGTGTTTACTGTTGACAGTCACTGCACTGAAGCAGTTCAGATGTCTTCCCTCATTTCACTGTCACAGCAAACCTCTGAAGACCAGGGCTCGCGGTGATTAAAGTGCCCTGCCCAGGGTCGCTGAGTAGCGTTCAGGTTCCTGAATGCCAAATCAGTCTGTGATCCAAACCACTGCTTTGCAGTTCACTATTATGACTGAAAACTTTTCTAATTCTGATTTTTATTCTCATAAGGAATCATTTCATATATTTTTGGCATTGGTACGTACATTTTTTAGAAGTTTTAATAGGTGGTGAGTGGGCTGAGGGAAGGCAGAGTAACACGTGAAAGAAGTGGGTGGGAGAAAGGAGGGGAGGGAACAGACAGGAGGGAATAAAGACTAAGTCTGCCACCTCCTGCGCATGGGAGATGACCCTGAAGGCGACTGGAGGGGGATAAGTTTGAAGGGGCTTCATTGGACTTAGGCTTCTTAAAGGAACAAGTCATTCTGATCTGCTATAGAGAGAAGCCCAGAGCACGAAAAGAGAACACCTGTGGTCAGGTCAACAGGAGGTACTCCTTGCATTCTGAGAGAGACTAAAAAAATAGGTCAGTGCTATCAGATACCTGCCAAAGGTTTTCTCATAGACAAAGCAGAGTCCAGCAATGTGCCTAAATTAGAGGCTGGAGCCACAGCCCAGTCCAGGAACTTGGCAAGGGAAGGTACAAGACAGGATGTCACTTGGCAGTATGTGCTAACCCTTAGACTCTCCCTGCCAGTTAGGGGGCCAAGCATTTAATGGCAAAGACCGATGCTCCAGGCTTCTACTAAATGTTGCTTCCATCCAGCCAACTCTCCGTGCTCTCTCCTATGATTTCTGGAAAGCTTTCTGATGATATTTGATCTTGCCACTTGAATTATTGAACAGACACTGCAAAGAATAGGCATATTTCACCTTTTGAATTAATGAATTAATTTTTGAATTGTATTCTTCAGAGTTTAGATAGAGTATAATCCTACCTCCGCAGGCCTAATTAACTGTGAAACTAACAGGAGGGTGTCTGTATCTGCAAGGTTGGCAACCAAGCTAGACCTTCTGGCAAGTAAGTTGGAGCTGTCCTAAGAAGTCTCTTGGCAGCCAGCCAGCCAGCTGGCCTGTTCCAGCAGTGCTCCTTCGAGGTGCCCACCTCCTCCATCCGTCTTTAGCAGAACCCAGCAGCAGAAGCTACAAGGAGCCTCGAGTGCAGCTCTGTCGGCCGTCGGCAGGACGTCTCTGATGGTGAGGGGGCTGTGGAATGATGGCAGTGAGGATAAGGTCTTAGTTAAGAGCAGGGAGCCTTTGGGCTCTGCTGCAACTTGCCAGCCGTGTGGTCTTTGGCAAATTGCATAACCTTGCTGGCCATTCGTTTCTCACCTGTAAAATAGGGGTAATAATGGTATCTACCTCACAGGGTTGTTGGGGGAGTTAAATGAGAAAGTCGATGGAAAGTGCTTAACCCATGCAGACATTGCGACTGTGTAGAGCAGGGATGACCTTGCCAATGGCATCTGAGAGGTTCAAGAACATGAAAAAGAGCTGAGAGCAGTGGACTGGGCACAGAAGGTGTTGCCTCCTAGTCACCGTGTTGGTGTGGGGATATCTGAAGACATGACACTCGTAATAGATGAGGTGGACAGCAGTTTATCATCACATCTGCCCACTGCCTGGGGGAGGAAGGTACTACCCACCACACAGGGCCACATGAGGTGATGCCCTTAAGAGCAGACTAAACAGCCAGGGGTAGTACCTAGAGGGTGAAGTGCCCCTGGTTCCTGCCAGAGGATTTGATTGGCTTGTTTGAAAAATTTTAGGGGCTGGCAGGGAGCTGTCAGGGTGGGCATGAATTGCACCTGCTTCTTTTTTTTTTTTTTTTTTTTTTTTTTTTTTTGACAGGCAGAGTGGACAGTGAGGAGAGAGAGAGAGAGAGAGAAAGGTCTTCCTTTGCCGTTGGTTCACTCTCCAATGGCCGCCTTGGCCGGCGCACTGCGCTGATCCAATGGCAGGAGCCAGGTACTTCTCCTGGTCTCCCATGGGGTGCAGGGCCCAAGCACCTGGGCCATCCTCCACTGCACTCTCTGGCCACAGCAGAGAGCTGGCCTGGAAGAGGGGCAACCGGGACAGAATCCGGCGCCCCAACCGGGACTAGAACCTGGTGTGCTGGCGCCGCTAGGCGGAGGATTAGCCTAGTGAGCCGCGGCGCCGGCTCACCTGCTTCTTTTGATAGGAAGATTGTTTGACCAGGCTGCCTCACCCGCAGGAACAAAGAGGGGAAGGAGTACTTTGGCTATGCTGTTTGCTGCCCAATTTCAAGGCAGATGTCAAGGCAGCACACAATAATAGAGTTTTAATTGTAGACTTTACACCGCAAAGGAGAATACTGGCCATGTAGGGCTGTGTCGTGTGGCTTTCAGAGGATCTGGGTAGGAGGCTGTGGAATAGAAGTAGAGTTGTCTGATTCTGTAGGGGAAGACAGATGGCACAGTGGCCAGAAAGAAAATGTCACAGTAGGTCATACATAGTTTCGTGAGCCAAGATCTCTTCACTGCATACATTTATTGATTGGCTTTGCCATCCTAGTTTTCTAAGCCTTAACCAGGTCCAGGTGACCAGTTCACTCTAATCAGAAGCAGTTTGACCCGGGATAGGGGCTTGTTGGGTCTAGTAACTTGGACAGGAGCCAAGGAAGCTGGTCTGACCTTGGAAGAACAGGTTTTTGGAATGTATTCCAAAGGCATTTGGATTGGTACTATGAGGCCATGGAGCTGTTTGCCTAGGGCCTGGTTATTAGACTCCTCCACGTCTCATAGATGTGGTCTCAAGAGTTACTGTGGAGTTTTTCTTACTGGAGCCAAGGGCAGGTGCAAAAGGAAGGGATTTAAAAATGAGGACCTTTTAGAAGTGAGGGGTTGCTTAAGACTTGCTTGATAATTATATGTGATTTAAGAATATGCAATGGGGACTGGCACTGTGGCGAAGTAGGCTAAGCCTCCACCTGCAGTGCCGGCATTCCATATGGGCACCAGTTGGTGTCCTGGCTGCTCCTCTTCCAATCCAGCTCTCTGCTATGGCCTGGGAAAGCAGTAAAAGATGACCCAAGTCCTTGGGTCCCTGCACCTGCGTGGGAGACCCAGAAGAAGCTCCTAGCTCCTGGCTTTGGAGCAGCCCAGCTCCAGCCCTTGTGGCCATTTGGGGAGTGAACCAATGGATGGAAGACCTTTCTGTCTGTCTCTCCCTCTTTGTAACTCTACCTCCCAAATAAATAAATAAAATCTTTAAAAAAAAAAAGAAAAGAAAAGAAAAGAACATGCAGTGTTGGTCTGGTGTTGTGGTGTTGCCTGCAACACTGGCATCCCATAGCTGCACTGGTTCCTGTACTAGCCGCTTCACTTCTGCTCCAGCTCCCTGCTAATGGCCTGGGAAAAGCAATGGAAGATGGCCCAAGTGCTTGGGCCCCTGCTACCCACTGGGAGACATGGATAAAGCTCCTGGCTTCAGCTTGGCCCAGCTCTGGCCATTGCCACCATCTGGAGAGTGAGCCAGCAGATGGAAGATCGATCTGTTTGTCCTCCTCTTAAGTCAGCCTTTCAAATAAATAAATTTTTTTTAAATTTATTTGACAGCTAGAGTTATAGACAGTGAGAGAGAAAGAGAGACAGAAAGGTCTCCCTTCTGTTGGTTCACTCCCCAAATGGCCACAACAGCCGGCGCTGCGATGATCCGAAGCCAGCAGCCAGGTGCTTCCTCCTGGTCTCCCATGTGGGTGGAGGGACCAAGCACTTGGGTCATCCTCCACTGCCCTCCCGGGCCACAGCAGAGAGCTGGACTGGAAGAGGAGCTGCTGGAACCAGAACCCGGCGCCCATATGGTTTGCCAGCGCCGCAGGCGGAGGATCAACCAAGTGAGCCATGGCGCCAGCCCCTAAATAAATTTTTTTTAAAAATGCAATGTCACACAGTATTTGGCTACTCACAGGGTTCCTTGGACCAACAGCATTTTTGTCACCTGGAGCTTATTATTGTTTGTGGGGTTATTTTTGGTTTTTGTTTTTGAGAGAATTTCTGTCCATTAGTTCATTCCCCAAATGCCTGCATCAGCCAGAACCAAAACCAAGAGAGGAAACTCAGTCCGTTTCTCTATGTGGGTGGCAGGAACCCAATTGCTTGAGCCATCTCCACTGCCTGTGTTGGTTGAGTCAGGAGCTGGGACTGGCATTGGATCCAAGTACTCCAGTGTGGAATATGGACACCTTAACAGCTAGGCAATACGCCGTGGACAAGCAGTAACTCGAGTCCCACCCCAGGTGATTCTTATGCACATTAGAGTTTGAGAAATTATTCCAGCAGATAAAAGAGCATGAGCTTTCAGGTTGAACCAGATGAAAATATTAGTTCCTCTATTGCTCTGCTGTGTGTCCTTGAATCTTACTCGATCTCTCCACTATCAGGGAAGTAATTGGGTTTAACCCTCTTGCTAGGTTGTCAGTATTAAAGGAAGTAATATGTAAAAAGCACTTAGAACATAGTAAGTTTTTATCAGTAGCTATTAGTGGCTATTTGGTAAATAATATCTTCGTATGATGTGGCAGAATATGAAAGCGAGCAGATCCTTAGGGCCCACTCTGCTGTAGGTATGGACTGGTAATTGAGAAATGTCGTCTCCTGAGTGGGCGGGGAGTGGATGTGGCTGGTTCCCTGGCCAGTGCCCTCGGGGTGAGACTGTGAGTGCTTATATTCAGTTAGCAAGAGGCGACAGCTGCACCTCTTCATAGCTGCTGAGCTCCTGGACGGGAGAATTACCTGCAGAAGGGGAGTAATTAAGTCTTCGCAGCCAGGGAGACCTGTGTGTCGTACTTGGAAAAGCCGTGGCTTAGGAACTGAGACTTGTGCTGACCACAGATTCTGCCTTTCATTAGCTCTGTGGCCTTCACCAAGGCATTTACCATCTCTGGGCCTTAGCCCTTATCTGTAAAATGGGGTTCTAAATGGAGTTCTAAATCCCAGTGTGCAAAGAGGGTATTATCTTAGCATTTTTTTGCTTTATAAAAAGATGTTTCAGTTCTTTCAATGTCTTTAGTATATATAGAACTACTCAATTTCATATATACAGAACAATGGATATATAGATATAAAGGAATATTGAAATTTTCTGTTTTTTTCTTGTGTCCATTTTATTATTTTTTTTTATAAAGATTTATTATTTGAAAGGCAGAGTTACAGAGAGAGAGAGAGAGAGAGGAAGATCTTACACATGGGTGCAGAGTCCCAAATACTTGGACCGTCTTCTGCTGCCTTCCCAGGTGCATTAGCAGGGAGCTGGATTGGAAGTGGAGTACCAGGACTGGAATCAGCACCTTCATGGCATGGCAGCCTCACAGGCTGCAGCTTGACCTGCACCACAGTGATGGTCCCTCCTGTGTCCATGCAATAGTTTGTTAAAAGATAGTTTATCTGTTTCATTTAAATTTTATTTTTGCCTTTTTTTTTTTTTTTTTTAGAAATAGGCAAAGGACTTGAAAAGGCATTTTTCCTTTTTTTTTTTTTTAAGATTTTATTTATTTATTTGAGAGGTAGAATTACAGACAGTGAGAGGGAGAGACAGAGAGAAAGGTCTTCCATCTGTTGGTTCACTCCCCAAATGACTGCAACAGCTGGAGCTGTGCTGAGCTGAAGCCAGGAGCCAGGACTTATTCCAGGTCTCCACGCAGGTGCAGGGGCCCAGGCACCTGGATCATCTTCTGCTGCTTCCCCAGGCCACAGCAGGGCGCTGGATCGGAAGAGGAGGAGCCAGGACTAGAACTGGTTATTTATTTATTTATTTGAAAGGCAGAGTTCTGTTCTTCCGTCTGCTGGTTCACTCCCCAAATGGCTGCAATGGTTGGGACAGGGTCAGACCAAAGCCAGGAACCAGGTTCATCCAGGTCTCCCACTTGGATAGCAAGGGCTCAAGCACTGCTTTTCCCAGGCCGTTAGCAGGGAGCTGGATTGGAAGTGGAGCAGCCAGAATACGAACTTGCAGCCATATGGGATGCCTGCATCACAGGCAGTGGCTTTACCTGCTATGCTGACTCCTTTGCCTTTTTTTTTTTTTTTTTTTTTAAGATTTATTTATTTATTTGAAAGGCGGGGTTGCAGAGAGAGAGAGAGAGAGAGGTCTTCCATCCATTGACTCACTCCCCAAATGGCTGCAATAGCTGGAGCTGGGCCAATCTGAAGCCAGGATCTAGGAGCTTTTTTTTCAGGTCTCCCATGCGGGTGCAGGGGCCCAAGTACTTAGGCCATCTTCTGCTTTCCCAGGCCACAACAGACAGCTGGATTGGAAGTGGAGCAGCTGGGATTTGAACCGGTGCCCATATAGGATGTTGGCACTTCAGGCAGTGGCTTTACTCATTACACCACAGTGCTGGCCCCCCTTTTTGTTTTAAAATATTTACAAATAATACAGAAAAGTATAAAGAAGAGTTCAATGAGTACACAGACATTTAACAGTTTTTAACATGTTGCCACTTCACTTCATATGTTAATATTATATGTACATATGCATACTTTTTCTTGAAAGGAATATTAATATCATTCAACGTGTGATTCATGACAAAGATGATAAAGTGAGGAAAGAAGGGTATGTTACTATAAGGGGTGTAATTCAGTGAGGATAACATTTATAAATAAATAGCAAATAATATATCCACACATTTTTATACTATGTGTGTATGGATGTGTGTACTGTGTGTGTACGTATGTATATATACATATACGGGTACACACGCACGCGCGCACACACACACACATATATAATGTATATAAAATCCCTTACTTGGTGTCTGCATAAGAGTTTCCAGATCCCTGCAGGTGAATTTCATGTCTGACTGAGCCCCTTAGAATCTTCGGAGCTTTTCTGACTGCCTGGACTTGCAGCGGCCAGAATGCGCCTCAGGAAAGTGTGCAGGCCATTTAGACACTGCTCTAAACCTTGGGCCTGGACCAGAATAGCCTTGCATTTAGGATGAAGTGATGGTGACAAATGATGGCAACCTAGAAACAGACACAACAGTACATGTGGAAGGCACTGCCAGGAACCCAGGAGTGTAAAACACACACGTCTGTTTCCCTTTTACACGGTACCGTTCTGCCTGTCAGACCTTCAGCATAAGAGAAGACCAAATGACAGCTGCTTTTGAACTTGAGAAATCTGGGCCTGCTAAAAGCTCCAGTCACCCTTTTCTAACCTCTCCAATCCTCCTTGCGTTCTCAGAAATAATTGCTAGGGGTTCTCTTTTAACTTGGCTGATATTCCTCAGATACCTTACATTTTAAATCATCTTTTTGTGTGCAGCAAATCCCCCATTTCTTGTCTCTGAATGTGTGATCTTTGCTCTAATTATGTTGAGAGTGCCTGTTATTTCACCTGACTCTGGTTGTTTGTGAGATGCTAAACAGCCATGGGGTTAAAGCAGACGAGGATCAGAGAGCAGCTCAGAGCAGCTCGGCCTCTCAGGACCTCAGTTTCCTCCCTTAAAAAGGAAGGGGATTGCACTGAGGTCATGTGGTCATGCAATGAGAGTACGTGATTGATAAAGTAATGACTCCTGTTCAGTGAAAGCGATGAATAGGGCTCTCAAAGGTCCCTTCTAGCTCTCTGGTTCTCAGAGCCCAGGCGTCAGGTAGAAGTAAAGATTTTGTTCAGATGGCAGGGATTATCGCTAGCCACAATTAAAAAAACAAAACAAAACAAAACAAAACAACCTTTAAACAGGTATGCATCAAGTGAGGCCAGAAGACCGACGATGTCTCAGACCATGGGATAGATGTACCCAAGGAGAGAGCAGAGTCATTGGGGGACCTGGAATTGAGGACCCTTGATCAAGAATAAGAATGGCTTTTGTCCTTTGGAGATTGAAATTCAGAAATCCGCAGCTTTTGCTCCATGGACCTTCCGTCGTCGTTCACTGGTAGCCGGTCTGTCTATGCCTGTTCTTCCTGGAGCTCATCTCTTTCCTTCTCGGGGCATGCCCCCGTCACTGACAGTGCTGTTGCTGGGTGTCTGCAGCTCCTGCCTCACAAAGCAGGCATGAAGTTTCTCTGCTCATTATCTGGCCTTGTACTGCGCACTTCCTCTTGCGTGGGTGCTTTAGGAAATGGGCTGTAGTCAGCCCAGTTTCCAGGAGAGGGGTGGCAGCTACTCATTGGTGCCTCTGAGATGCCAGGTGCGGTGCCACCTGCCCATGCAAATGTGCTGTTTGCTGCACACATGCCAAGGATGCCTCTTCTGGAACCAGGTGTGTGCTTCTCCTTGTGTGCGTGGCGCTTTACCTTTTTGCCTTTGCCTGTTGAAATTGTCCCTAATTTGGAATTAGCAGTTCCCGCTCTTTCCCTTTCCCTGCCACTCACTGCTGTCATTCTGATTTTTCTCTCCTCTTCCTTTCCCTCTTCTCATCTCTTGAAGAGTTTGTTTTTGGTCATTCTGGTGTGAAGTCAGTTTTATTAGCAGCTCCCGGTCTTGTTTTGTGTTTCACTTGCTCTCACACAGCACCTAGAATGTGCTGAGTAAATGAAGGGCAGTTGACTCATAAATGGTTACTGGTTGACCTCTGTGTGTTGCTGGCTGGAGACAGTAAATTGGAGAAAAGCACTAAGAGCCCCGTACCTCCAGTAGTGGCTGCAGAGGCCTTGCTTGAGTGCCTTGCTTGGGGACTTGTCAGCAGTGTGGATCGCAGAACATCTGCTTATTTAATTAGGCGATGTACATCGAGGCTGAATCTTGAGTGTTGTCTTCTTTCCTGTTCACTAAAGGGATTCCATGTTTCCTACAACCTATGACTTAGTTTTCACTTGGGCTTTTCATAGCTTTCGTCTCCGGTTTCGATTTTTGGTAACTCAGAGAACACTCAAACTTTTTGGAATTCTTTTTGGAAGTGGACAGAATAAAAATTTAAATAAATATTCTTTGTGCTCCTTTTAGAAAGCTGGCCTAGTTTCTACTTTGTGTTGAATTCCCATTTGTGTTTTGGGTCATTATGCAGCACTTGGTTCAGCCAATTAAGTTTCTTCTTTCTAAGTGTCTTTATTCTGTATCAGTATAGTCTTTTCTTGAGGCTTTAATATTGTTCCTTTGAGGAATATCCATCGTTCTGGTTCTCTTTTGTTGCTTAAACATTCTTCCCATGGGACCTTTGACAATTTTCCAGGCCTAGCAATTTTCATAAGTGCTTAATAACATAATTTAGGTTGTCTCTGTCTGTACGTGAAGCTGTAGGACTTAGTGCAACCTGCAGAGCCTACTATAGTTTCTTGCCTCTGGAAAGCACACTGACTGCATCACATCTGGTGCTGAATTTTATCTTCTCCATTTCGCTTCCTTGCAGAGGGAGAAGCACAGTAAGATATGTTAGAGGCTTTTACATTTCAGCTGTACGATCAGCAAGATACAGTCTCTGTGGTATATTTCACCAGCTCCCAAACCACTAGTGGATCCCGCATGTTTATTTAATGATGGAAGTTTGTACCTGACTGTGGTCTATAAAGATTGTATAGTTTAACTATTGATTTACACACACACACACACACACACACATTTCAGTCAGATGGCTGTTTCAAAACTGTTCAATGCAGTTGATTTCATAGCCTCTCTTTGCGACAGTGGTAGTGCTAACACAGTGCTTAATACATGTGTGGCACTCTTAAGTGTAAACACACCCATACTGCTGAGTAATGTGCAGCTGTCTTGAAAAACCCAGGGAGTCTGCCTGTTAACAAGGGTTAACTGTCTCTATTGTGAGCACTAGTACATTTGGGTTCTAACCAGGGTTAACTGTCTCTGTTGTGAGCACTAGTACATTTGGGTTCTAACCAGGGTTAACTGTCTCTGTTGTGAGCACTAGTACATTTGGGTTTATCTCTGCTATCTTGCTTTCTATTTGCTGCACTTTTCTTGCCTGCCTTTTTTCCTTTTCCCACTTACTACCGGGTTATTCATTTTTTAGTTTTATACCTCTTATTTGTATTTATTTATTTATCTTATTTTCCCGTATACGCTTACATGTTAATAAACACATCACTTAAAAGACTAAAACTAATTATTTTTGTCATCCTCTTGACTTTTAGACTGCTCTGACTCTAGTCTGCTTCTCTCCTCCATTTTGTTGATTTTTAGTTCCAGAGAAGCAGTGGCTTACAAGGTTTGATAAATAGTATAGACTACAGTGCCAGACTGCCTGATTTTGAATCCCATTGTGACACACAAATTGTGTGATCCTGGGTGAGTTGGGTAAGTTATGTAACCTCTCTGTGTTACGATCTTATCTGAAAATGAGGATGATAAATAAGAGCACCAATTTTGTAGGGTTTTTGAAAGGATTAAACAAACGAATGTATGCGAGCACTTAGAACAGTACCTGGCAATAGGAAGCAGTCAACACGTGGTAGCAGCTCTGGTGGCCATTATTATTCCTTGTTTCTAACCCTCCCCTTCCCCTATCAGTTTTAAACAGTCTGGGCATCTAGATAAAGTAATTTTTATTAAGATATAATTAGCAGTACAGCGATCTTTTTTTATTTAAGATTTATTTTTTTACTTGAGAGGCAGTTACAGACAGAGGGAGGGACAGAGAGGTCAGTCTTCCATTTGCTAGTTCGCTCCCTAAATGGCCGCAATGGCTGGAGGTGGACCGATCCGAAACCAGGAGCCAGGAGCTTCTTCCAGCTCTCCCATGGGTGTGCAGGGGCCCAAGCATTTGGGCCATCTTCTACTGCTTTCTCAGGCCATTAACAGGGAGCTGGATCAGAAGTGGAACATCCGGGACTCAAATTGGCACCCATATGGGGTGCTGACACTGCAGGCAGATGCTTAACCTAGCATATCACAGCACCAGCCCCAGTACAGTGATCTTAAGTGTTCTATTTGGAGAGCTTGTAACTGCCACACCAAAATAAGGAATTGAACATTTCCATTCTCTCAACTCCTTTCAAATCTCTTCCCAAACCATCCCTAACACTTCCACAGTTGCTGTCAGATTTTTATTACAATAGATTATTTTTATCTGTATTTCTTAGTTTATTGTGTATTTCCTGTTAAGTTGGATCATATGGTATTTCCTCTTTTGTGTATTTTCCTTCTTTGAGAATGACATTTATGATAGTCATCCATGTTGTTGCATATTTAGTAGTTCATTCTTTGTTATAGAAATGACTGAACAGTTATTCAAGGAGTTAGACCATTTTTCATTCTACCAAGGATATTTCAGAGTTTGATACTCAGCCTTCTCATCAACATCTGGTGCTGTCAGTCTTTCTGATTTTAACCATTTTAGTGAGTTTGGTATTTAGCAGTTTCTTTGCTTGCTGCTTCCAAGTTTTTCCTTACACACTATTTGTTCTGGTTCAGTTTTCTTCTTCCGGTGTCATTGAGTGACACTGAGTCTTTTTGAAACTCAGTTTCAAAAGATAGTTTCTTATCATATAGATAGGTGGCTGATTAGTATTTCCCATAATGTTTGAAAACTATTTTCTTCTGACATCTATTGTTATTAATGGAAAGTTTGTATCAGTCTAGTTGTCATTTTCCTGTGTTATCTTTTCTCTTTGTTTGCTTGCATTTTTTTCCGTTGATGCTCTGAAGTTTTCATTCTAAAGACTTGTGTCTGTTTTTAGTTCTAGAAAGTTCTCAGACATTATGTCTTCAATTTACTTCTCCTATGTGTTCTCCCTTGTCTCTGTCTGGAACGTCTGTCTGTTCAGTGCATGTTTAACCTACTCATTCTGTCTTCCCTGTCCTCATGCCTCTCGGATTTTCCGTGCTTCTAACTGTTCTACCTTCTGCTACCTTCTGAGCAGTTTCCTCAGACTTTCTCCTAATCACTGATTTTTTTCATTAGGTGTTTTTAATCTATTTTATGCATCAGTAGATGCATTTCCTTGACTTGTTTTTTTAGTCCTGGAAGGTTTTTTTTTTAATATTTATTTATATATTTATTTGAGAGGCAGAGTTACAGACAGTGAGAGGGAGAGACAGAAAAAAATCTTCCTTCTGCTGGTTTACTCCCCAGATGGCCACAACAGCCAGAGCTGCACCAATCCAAAGCCAGGAGCTGGGTACCTCCTCCTGGTCTCCCATGTGGGTGCAGGGGCCCAAGCACCTGGGCCATCTTCCACTGCTTTCCCAGGCCATAGCAGAGAGCTGGATTGGAAGAGGGGCAGCTGGGACCCAAACCATCACCCATGTGGGATGCCAGCGCCGTAGGCAGAGGATTAACCTACCGCGCCACGGCGCTGGCCCTTTGGTTCTTTTTCACATCTGTCTATTCTTTTCTCCTCCTGTTTTTTCCTTTATTATGACTTCCCTTCATTTTATCTGTTTATTAAAATAAAACATGAATAATTTGTAGTATTTTATAGTATTCTATAGTTTTTACCATTCTCAGTTCTTGGAGATGCTGTTTCCCCTGTTTTCTGCATGGAATGACTTTTCTTGGTGAATTTGCAAATCTTACTTCATCATGTGACTTTTTATGTCCTTTAAAGGAGAAGGCTTTGCCGGCGCCGGGGCTCAATAGGCTAATCCTCCGCCTTGCGGCGCCGGCACACCGGGTTCTAGTCCCAGTCGGGGCACCCGATTCTGTCCCGGCTGCCCCTCTTCCAGGCCAGCTCTCTGCTGTGGCCCGGGAGTGCAGTGGAGGATGGCCCAAGTACTTGGGCCCTGCACCCCATGGGAGACCAGGAGAAGCACCTGGCTCCTGGCTCCTGCCTTTGGATAGGCGCGGTGCGCCGGTCGCAGCGCACCGGCCATTGGAGGGTGAACCAGTGGCAAAAGGAAGACCTTTCTCTCTCTCTCTCTCCTCACTGTCCACTCTGCCTGTTTAAAAAAAAAATAAAGGAGAAGGCTTGGGGAACCTCTTGTGACTTTAGCATTCGTCTATCTGATTAGAACCTCTCACATCGTATCTTCCTCTCATCCCTACGTCCTGTTCCTGTCCCTTGCCCCCTTTACGGGCACTCAGTCTAATGTATTTGATAACACATTTGTCTTTGATAGTATGTGTAGCCTTATCCAGTACATAGTATTATTTTTGATATGTTATGCTCTAGGCTTCATCTCATTTCTTATTTTTTTCACTTGTGCTGGGTCTTTAAGATCTTTCCATGTTCCTGAGTGAATAGCAAGCTGTCCTCCTCTCTGGTGATACCCTGTGTTCCATAGCATACATCGTACACATTGATTATTCATTCTTTTGGTGAACTTCCTGACCATATTTTTTTATGGACCTTTAGGAGAATTTTTCTAGGATGTGTCAGCAGGAGGACAATTCCTTTTTTTTTTTTTTTTTTGTTTTGTTTTGTTTTGTTTAGGATTTATTTATTTATTTGGAAGGTGGAGTTGCAGAGAGAGAGAGAGAGAAGTCTTTCATCTGCTAGTTCAATCCTCAAATGGCTGCAGCGGCCAGAGCTGGGCCATTCTGAAGCCAGAAACCAGGAGCTTCTTCCAGGTCTCATATGTGGGTGCTGGGAACCAAGGACTTGGGCCATCTTCTACTGCTTTCCCAGGCCATAGCAGAGAGCTGGATCAGAAGTGGAGCAGTCCAGACTTGAACCAGTACCTGTATGGGACGCTGGTATTGAAGGCGGTGGCTTTACCCGCTATCCCACAGTGCCAGCCCCATAAATAAATCTTAAAAAAAAAAAAAAAGAAAAGAAAAATTTTAGCATGAATACCTCTGTATGGTGTGGGCCTACATTTTAGATTTTTTTGTGGAAATGTTTTTTCTTCTTCAAGCCCTAGACAGTTAGCAACATCTGTGTCTGTTTCCCTGCACCAGGGAGCAGGGATTTGTCAGACTGCACACAGTGGAGGAATAGGTGTGTGAGGCCCTGGGCTTTTTGCAAGATCTCAGTTCTAACTTGCCCACCTTCTACCTGCTTGGAGCTACGTCTCCAGTTTCCTTGTGAGCATGACTGTTTCCTCCTTCAAGCTCAGAGTCTGTATAGGAATTTAAAGCCTCTGTGGACCACCATGGTCTCAGCTGCCACTTACTGTTGTAACTTTGATATTGGTGTCTCTTTCATTTCAGGTGCCTGGGGATTTCATTTTTAAAAAATCTTGGCTATGTATTTTAAAAGCATTTTTTAATGCTTTATCCAGCATTTCTATGTGTTTGAGGTGGGAGGAAAGAATGTTTGCATCAGCTCAGCATGCCGTTTTGCTAAAAGTCTGCTCTTTAATTAGTATTCCTATTAATCACAATAAAATTTCAACTTCCAGCCTTGCCAGTTTACATTCATCGTGTAGCCCTTGACCGCCCTTGAATGTTTTCAGCCTTTGCTACCCTGTTTCCTTCTGTTGCTCAAGTTTATATCTGTGTTTTTAATATCTTACGTATTGGTAAGCCAAAAGTGGTTCAGTATTTTTTAACCCTTTCCAGCTATACATTCTGCTATAAAGTTATTCCATTTTCTCTTTTTTTTTCCCCCCTTAAAGATTTATCTATTTACTTGAAAGGCAGAGTTACAGAGAGAGAGAGGTCTTCCGTCCACTGCTTCACTCCCAAATGGCCACATTGGCCAGAGTTGGGCTGACCCAAAGCCAGGAGCCAGCAGCTTCTTCTGGGTCTCCCATGTGGGTGCAAGGGCCCAAGGACTTAAACCATCTTCTGCTGCTTTCCTAGGCCAGAGCAGAGAGCTGGATCCAAAGTGGTACAGCTGCAGCTTGAACCGGCACCCATGTGGGATGCCGGCACTGCAAGCTTCAGCTGTACCCACTGCGCCACAGCTCTCCTAATGTAGTTGTTGAAAATGTTAAATAGCTCTGACTGCAAGTACCTGTAGTTAATGCTTAAAACAGCTCCCTGGTGTGTCTTACTTTTTAACCTGATGGAAGATGTGGATACCCTCCCTGGAAAAATGACCATAAAGCAGAATTTAGTGTGCCATGAAAATATAATCCCGTCTCTTGTTTCTTATTAATAAGAATGTTCAGACAGATGTCCAGGAAAGTCTGTTGGTTTACTATAATCCATAAGGCCTGATTCTTGTGAAAGGAAATTCACACTATGTTGATAGGATTTGTGAGTAAAGTGATCAGTGGTTGTCAGGGGTTTAGGGGGATGGAGGAGGAGGTACATTGGTCTTACTTATTCACATCAGTGCCTTTCTAGTAGTTTATGCTTTCTATTAGTTGCAAACTAAATTCATGCTCTAATTTTTTGTTAAAATATTAAATGTTTAAATAAGCTTATTTTAAAAATTTTGGTTACTCCTTTACTTAGATAGGTACTACCTTTGCTTATTTTAAGTTTTATGGAAATTTTTTTCTCTCTCCATAAGTACCAAGAGATAGAAATTTCGGCCGGCGCCGCGGCTCACTAGGCTAATCCTCCACCTAGTGGCGCTGGCACACGGGATTCTAGTCCCTGTCGGGGTGCCAGATTCTTTCCCAGTTGCCCCTCTTCCAGGCCAGCTCTCTGCTGTGGCCCGGGAAGGCAGTGGAGGATGGCCCAAGTACTTGGGCCCTGCACCCACGGGAGACCAGGAGAAGTACTTGGCTCCTGCCATCGGATCAGCGCGGTACGCCGGCCGCAGCGCGCCGGCCGTGGCAGCCATTGGAGGGTGAACCAATGGCAAAGGAAGACCTTTCTCTCTGTCTCTCTCTCTCTCACTGTCCACTCTGCCTGTCAAAAAAAAAAAAAAAAAAAAAAAAAGATAGAAATTTCAGTCCTGTTCTTGCTTTTTTTTTCCCAAACATTTTGCTGGTTGACTTTTTTTTTTTTTTTAAGATTTATTTATTAATTTGAAAGAGTTACGAAGAGTTAGAGGCAGAGAGTGAGCCAGATGGCCCCAACAGTTGGAGCTGCGCTGATCTGAAGCCAGGAGCCAGGAGCTTCTTCTGAGTCTCCCATGCGATTTCAGGGGCCCAAGCACTTGGACCATCCTCTGCTGCCTTCCCAGGCCATAGCAGAGAGCTGGATGGGAAGTAGAGCAGCTGGGACTTGAACCTGCGCCCATATGAGATGCCGGCACTGCAGGAAGCAGCTTTACCTGCAATGCCACAGCGCCAGCACCTGTTCCTGAGTCTGCCTACTGTTCCTGAGTCTGCCTACTGTTCTGGCAAGTCATTTAGCTATTAGGACTATGTTTTTCATCTGTTTAAATCTATCTATCTATCTATCTATATATATGTATATATACATACACACACACAGTCTGATAATACAGATATTAAAACAAACTACTAAACAGAGGGCAGGATGTTCTCAAAGCTCCTCTTCGGGCAAGCTTAAAAAACTACATAAATTCATGAGTACCAACAGTGTTCAGGTACAGTGGTATAGATGAAGTTTGAGGTTGTCAGGATGGAAAAGTTTATATGCATTTTAGGGAATTTTTATTGTAATGGCTTACTTTCTTTTTTTTTTAGAGCAGTTTTAGGTACACAGAAAATCTGAATGGAAAGCACAAAGGGTTCCTGTTTAGTCCGCATTCTGTACGCCATGTACAGCCTCCACCACTGTCAGCATCTTTATTACCCACATATTGACACATCGTTATTACCCAAAGTCCACAGTTTACATGAGGGTTCCCTGTTAGTGTTGTGAATTCTCTGGGTTTTGACAAATGTCTCGTGGCCTGTATGTACCATTATATTCATGCAGAATAATTTCATGCCCTGGAAATCTCTTTTTTACTTCATCGTTCCTCCCTCGCTGAGCAGCCCAAACACTGATCTTTTCACTGTCCGCGTAGTTCTGCCTTTTCCAGAACATCACGTGGTGGGAATCACACAATGTGTAGTCTTTTCAGACTGGCTTTTCACTTAGTAACGCGCATTTATGCTTCTTCTGTGTCTTGTCTTGGCTTCACAGCACATTTCTGTTTAGTGCTGACTAATATTCCATTGTCTGGTTATACCACAGTTCATTTACCTGTTTACCTCCTTCTTAGTTGCTTCCAAATTTTGGAAACTATGAAGAAAGCTACTGTAAACATCACGTGCAGGCTTTTGTGTAAAGTAAGTCTCCAGCTCCTTTGAGTAAATACCACGCAGTGAGATTGCCGCGTTGTGTGGGAGAAGTATGTTCAGTTTTGTAGGAAGCTGCCAAGCTGCCTTCCTAAGTGTAGGTGTGTTGCTTTGCCGTCTCAGCAGCTTTCGGTGTCACGACTGATGGTCTGTGTGCCCACGGCGTAGTCGTCACTTGGTGTTGCTGTGTTTGCAGTTCTGGCCAGTCCAGTAGGGGTGCAGTGGAATCTTCGCTGGTTTGACTTTCAGTTTCCTGTTGATACACAGTGTGGGACAGCTTTTCGTGTGCTCACCTGCCATCTGTGTGTCTTCTTTGGTGAAGAATCTTTCTTCTGTTCACATTTTTTACAGATTCTTAAAATCAGGTTGTTCATTTTCTTGTTGATTTTTAAGAGTTCTCTGTATATTTCGGTAACAGTCTTTTATCAGATGAATCTTTTGTAAATATTTTTCCCCATCTGTGGCTTATCTTCTTATTTTCTTGACTTTGCTTGTTACAGAAGTTTTTATTTTATTATAATGAAGTTCAGCTTATCAATTGTTTCTTTCATGGATTATGCCTTTGCTGCTATACCTAAAGAATTGTCCCCACACCTAAAGTCAGCTTGGTTTTCCCCTGTGTTATATTCTAGGAGTTTACAGTTTTATAATTTTACATTTAGGTCACGGATACATTTTGAGTTAATTTTTGAGAAGGGAATAGGTCTGTGTCTAGTTTCGTATTTTCCTATGTGAATGTCTAGTTGTTCCAATACCATTTGTGGAAAAAGACCATTTTTGCTTCTTTGTCAAAGATCATTTGACTTAAGGCAGCATTGTGGTACAGCGGTTTAAGCTGCTGCCTGTTACACCAACATCTCTTATCAATAGGAGTGCCGTTTCAAGTCCTGGCTGCTGCACTTCTTGATCTACCTATATGCTAGTGTATTTGGGAAGGCAGCCGAAGATGGTCCAAGTGTTTGGGCCCCTGCCACCCATGTGAAAAGACATGGATGGAGTTCCTGGCTTCTGGCATCTGCCTGACCCAGTCTCTGCTCCCTGTAGTATGATTTTTTTTTTTTTTTTAAGATTTTATTTATCTGAGAGGTAAAGTTAGAGATAGGGAAAGACAGAGAGAAAGGTCTTCCGTCTGTTGGTTTACTCTACTCCCCAAATGGCTGCAACTGCTGGAGCTGGGCCGATCTGAAGCCAGGAGCCAGGATGTTCTTCCAGGTCTGCGACATGAGTGCAAGGCCCCAAGCACTCTGGCCATCTACCACTGCTTTCCCTGGGCCATAAGCAGAGAGCTGGAGTGGAAGAGGAGCAACCGGGAAGTGACCCGGCGCCCTTTGGGGAGGCTGGTGTTGCAGGCAGAGGCTTAACCCACTATGCCACAGCGCCAGGCCTTGCAGTAAGTCAGGTTGCATCAGTCCTCCAACTTTGTCCTGCGGTATCCTGTTGGTTAGTATGTCTTTTGCCTTACCATATGAACTGTAAAATCAGTTTGTTGAGAGCCACAAAGTAAATTGCTGGGATTGTGTTGAATCTGTACATCAAATTGTGAGGAACTGACATCTTAACAGAACTGTGTCTTTCTATCCAAGAACATGGAATGTATCTGTTTTAGTTAGTTCTTTGAGTTCTTTCATCAGAGTTTTGTAGTTTTCCTCATGTAGTTTTTGGGCATATTTTGTTAGGTTTTACCTAAGTAGTTTTACTTTGGTGATGCTTTTAAATTTCAGACTTTTTGTTCACCTCTAGGTTGTTGGAAAGCAGTTGACTTTTTTATATTAACTTTGTATCCTGCAGCCTTACTGTAATTTCTTATTAATTCCAGGAGGAAATATTCTCTTAGATTTCCTGTGTAGACCACCATCTCATCTGCAAACAAAGAGAGATATCTTTCTTCTGAATTTTTATACCTTTTATTTCCTGTACTTGTTGCATTAGCTGGGACTTCCCAGACAATATTGAAAAGCAGTTATGTGAAGGAATATCTTTGCTGTGTTGTTGATCTTAGCAGGAAAACTTTTAGTTTCTTGCCATTAAGTAAGTGTCAACTGTAGGTTTCCTATAGATACTCTTTATCAAGTTCCCCTCTATTTTCTAATTTGCAGAAAGTCTTTATCATGGATGGGCATGGGGTGATATCAGGTGCTTCATTTCTGATATGATGTTCTTGACTGCTAGAATTTCTTATTCTTAGAATTTCCGTATTTCCATTTGCATTATCCGTCTCTTCTTGGGGTTTTCCACTTTTTCCATTAAACCCCTTACTTAGTATATTAATCATACTGTTAAGAAATTCCTAGTCTAGAGGTTAGTTTTGGGGTGTAGCAGGTTAAACTGCTGCACTTTGGATCCAGCGCCCTGTTAATGCACCTGTGAAAGCAGGGGAAGAGGACCCAGAAACTTGGGTCCCTGCACCCGCATGGGAAACCTGGGTGAACTCCCGTCTCGCGGCGTCAGCCTGGCCCGGCCCTGGCCACTGTGGCCATTTGCAAAGTGCACCAGCAGATGGAAGAAGATGTTTCTCTGCCTCTCCTTCCTCTCTCTCTAACTGGCTTTCAAACAAATAAATAAGTCTCTAAAAAAAAATCCAGTCTGATAATTCTAACATTCCTGCTATGTCAGAGTCTGGTTCTGATGCTCACCTCTTCAAACCACACTGTCTGCCTTTTAGTATGCCTTGTAACTTTTTTGTTGAAAGCTGACGTGCTGTACTGCATGCACGGAGCTGCTGCAGATGGCTGTAGGAATGTAGCAGCCAGGGGTTGGGGAGAATATCCTGTAGTCCACAATTAGGATGATTAGGTCTCGCCTTTTTTATTCTTTTTAATTTTTTTTATTTGAAAGGCAGACTGACAGGGCGGTGGGGGGAGAGAAGGGAGAAAGAAAGTAAGTCAATCCTCCATCTGATGGCTCACTCCCCATAAGCCAAGAGCAAGGAGCCCCATCCAGGTCTCCCACATGGGAGGCAGAGGTCCAAGTACTTGGGCCATTTTCTGCTACCTTCCCATGCACATTAGTGGGGAGCTGGATCAGAAGCAGAGCAGCTGGGACTGGAACCAGCACTCCAATTCGGGGTGCCAGTGTTGAGTGGTGCCCTAGCCCTCTGCATCACAATGCAGGCCCCAGGTCTCAGTCTTTTGGTGAGCCTATGTCCCTACACAGTGACCAGTGCTTTCGGGGTTTTTGCCCCATAGTTTGGCTTTTGGGCAGAGACCTAATGATAGTGAGAGAGCAAACCATGCACACTGGGGGAGGGAGGCGTGTGGGCATTTGGCCCAGTAATTAAGATACCAGCTAAGACCCCTGGGTCCCCTCTCAGAGTGCCTGGGGTAGAAACTTGACTCTGGTTTCTGACTTCCTTCCTACTAATGCAAATCCTAGGAGGCCATGGTAATGGCTCAGGTAATTGGACTTCTGCCACTCATTGGGAGACCTGAATTGAGTTCCTGGCTCCTAGCCCAGGGCTGTTGTGGGCATTTTGGGGCATAAGCCAGTGGATGGGAGCTTGCATTCTTTCTCCCTCCCCACCCCCATCTCAAATAAGTAAATACTTTTTAAAGTTCATGGAATATGTATATGTAAAAACTATATCAATCTCAAAAAAAATTTTATGCCAAAATAAACTTCCTTTTTCCATGAACTTTTATAATTACCCTCATTTAAGAAGCAACTTGGAGACTGAAGCATGCCTGGGAGCAGGCTAGGTGGTAGATGAGGATAGAAAGCTGAAGACAGCCAGAGCATGAAGGAGTTGGTAGATCGTTATGAGAACCTTGAATTTTCCCCTAAGACTGTCTTTTGTGCAGCGTGACAGATTTGGCCATGACTGCAGGATGGAAGTTAGGGCAAGGTACGGAGCAGGAGACTGGTGAGGAGACTAGCCAGCAGTGGGTAGTGATTAGTGATTGAATTTTTTTTACATTTTTTTTGAAGGTAGAGCCAGTAGAAAATAAAAAGGATTGGATATAGGCTATTAGAATTAAAAAAAAATTCTGGGACTACAGATGACTTCTAGATTTTTAGTCTGAACAACTAGGACATAATTGTGAACTGAGGAAGATGGTAGGAGAGTTTTGGGCGTCTTAGGTTTCAGAAACCTCTTGGGTTGAGTAGGTAGATGGAAGTATCATCTGGGGTTCAGCGGGGAGGACTGAGGAGCAGACAGAAGCCCAACAGCTGTGAGCATTGCGTGATATTTCTAAGTGATAGAATCAGATGAGAGAGAAGCTGAAAGGTGGATGAGTGAGTTTGGAGGCCAAGTTGACACCAAGGGAAACTTGAGAAGGTGTGGCTAGTGAGTGGAGTCGAATCCGCGCACAGTGTGTTTTCCAGGGCGGGAATGGTGACATCCGGCCAATGCTGTGGACAGATCGAGGAAGCGGAGGACGTCATCATAAGTTTGTGCCTACATGTTTGTCACCTCCATTGGGCTGAGAGCTCCTAGGGGCCAGGATTGGCATCTGGAGTGTGGCTGCAGCTTTGAAGTCACTGAAGTGTGGCACTCAGGTTTTTTGTTTTTGTTTTTGTTTTGTTTTGTTTTGACAAGCAGAGTGGACAGTGAGAGAGAGACAGAGAGAACAGTCTTCCTTTACCGTTGGTTCATCCTCTAATGGCCACTGCGGCCGGCGCACCGCGCTGATCCGAAGGCAGGAGCCAGGTGCTTTTCCTGGTCTCCCATGGGGTGCAGGGCCCAAGCACTTGGGCCATCCTCCACTGCACTCCCGGGCCACAGCAGAGAGCTGGACTGAAAGAGGAGCAACAGGGACAGAATCTGGCGCCCCAACCGGGACTAGAACCCGGGTGCTGGTGCCGCAGGTGGAGGATTAGCCTAGTGAGCCGCAGCGCCGGCCGGCACTCAGTTTTACTGTCTGCTTTCTCTTATGCGCTTCGTTCTGTCCCTGTGCACTTTAGTCACATCTGTAAAATGGGGAGGAAACAGGACCTTTGCTGTTGAGTCGTGCAGATCACACGTGTAAAGCACAAACGAGCCCCTCCCACGTAGACACCTGCTAATAGCCGTTACTTCAGCAAACCTGGCGCACTGCCCCTCCCTGTGGAGCAACGTTTGTTGAATGAAGGAGTGAAATTAGCTTTTGTCTGTTGAGCATTTCATTCAAGGTGTTCTCTGTGAACTTGTAACACGGTGTTGTGGCTTTCCCCAGGACTGATCCTCACCGCAAACTCTGGCAGGAGAGAGGAAGAGAGGGCCTAGGGGCCGGGCTGACGCCATGGAGCTCCCCAACTACAGCCGGCAGCTGCTGCAGCAGCTCTACACCCTGTGCAAGGAGCAGCAGTTCTGTGACTGCACCATTTCCATCGGGACCATTTACTTCAGGGCCCACAAGCTCGTCCTGGCTGCAGCCAGCCTCCTGTTCAAAACCCTGCTGGACAACACAGACACCATCTCCATTGATGCGAGTGTGGTGAGCCCTGAGGAGTTTGCCCTCTTGTTGGAGATGATGTATACTGGCAGACTGCCTGTGGGCAAGCACAACTTCTCCAAAATCATCTCCTTAGCCGACAGCCTCCAGATGTTCGATGTGGCCGTGAGTTGTAAAAACCTTCTGACCAGCCTCGTGAGCTGCTCTGTCCAGGGCCAGGTGGTGAGGGATGTGTCTCCGCCAGCCTCCGAACCGCCCAGGAAGGAATCGGAGAAGTCTGAAGTAGAAGTTCTTTCCTCTACAGAACCTCCTCCCGCCGAGGTGTCTGCCACGGCTGGGGGCCCTGTGAAAGCTGAGGCAGAGGAAGCAGCCCCTGCAGCTCCACAGGACACCGGGGTGGACCCTGCCAGTGGTCAGGAGACGGTGGGTGGCGCAGGAGCTCCAGTGGAGCCTTCTCCGACCGCTGAAAGTCGTTGCCCGTCCCCTGTTGTCCAGACCTTTAGTGAGGCAGAGGAGGCAAGCACCGAGCCAGGTAACACTCGCTTACTTATTGCTTTGTTTTCTGTCAGTTATGAGGTTCCATGATCTTTATTAGCTTTTGTTTGTTTCATTGATAAATTTACCCAATACTTCTTTGAGGCAGGAAACCAAGATGGAGTACAGTGCCTTACTGGGGCGTTCTTTTAAAAGTGCCTGTGTTTTCCACGGTTGAGAGGCTGGAGGTGAACTACAGCACGCAAAAGCAGGATTGAAATTTCTGCTGATGATCCGTGCTGCTACCAGGCTGAGGAGAGGACAGAGGAGGGAGCTGGGAGAGGGGCTGGGACACAGCTGCGACCTGAGCGTCCTCAGACAGCTTCAGCTTTTCAGCTGCTTCACGGGATTAGTGACTGACTTATTTTATTGTGTTCTACCTCAGAATGTGAGAGGCAGCGCTGCCACCTGGATTTCCTTCTGGAAAATGAAAGTGTCTTCTCAGACGCAGTCTTGGTTACTCAGGATGTTTTAAAAAGACTAGAAGAATGTTCAGAAATTAAAGGCCCGCAGAAGGAGGTAGGCATCTCTGAGCTTTATTTGTTTGCTGGTTTCATGTTCTCAGGATATTATTTTAGTTTGCTATTGGAGGAAATGCACACTACTGTGGGGCTGCAGGTGTTGTAAGCTTTAAATTTTCTGACCTCCTTCAAGGGCAGTCTTGCAAAGTACAAGGCAGAATACTCGCCCAGTGAAGTGCAGGGCATGAACATCTCTAATCCAGAGACCCGCAGTCTGGAAAGCTCTAAAGCCGGAAACTTGCTGAGTGTCCTGTGGGCGCCTTGCAGAGGGTTTGGGTTTGGTTGTTTTTTTTTTTTTTTTTAAGATTTATTTCTTTTTTTATTTGAGAGGCAGAATTAGAGAGACAGGGAGAGAGAGGTCTTCCATCTGCTGGTTCACTTCCCAAATGGCCACAACAGCTGGAGCTGAGCCAATCCGACACCAGGAGCCAGGATCTTCTTCCAGGCCTCCCAGCGGATGCAGGGGCCCGAGAACTTAGGCCATCTTCCACTGCTTTCCCAAGCCACAGCCGAGAGCTGGATTGGAAGAGAGCAGCCGAGACACGAACCAGCGCCCACATGGTGCCACGGGCAGAGCCACAGTGCCAGCCCCTGGGTTTGGATTTTCAGACAGAGTTACTGAAGGAGTAAAGCTTGTACAGATATTCCAAAGTCCAAAATTTGAAATGATGCTGTTCCTGAGCATTCTGGATAAGGGGTATTCTACCCGTTTTGCTCACCATGCAAACCCCAGCTGGCAGTTAGTTTTGTTCCGGAATTCTTCTTTGATGATACCATTCTTTCATAATTAAGTGGGCACTATTTTTTAGTTCTGTTTTATGGATGAGAAAACTTTCTCAAAGAGTTGACACAGGAACAGACATTTATCCTAGTGGTTAAGACACTCTTGTGCCACGTTGGAGTCCCTGGGTTTAATTCCCAGCTCCTGACTCCAGCTTCCTGTTACAGTGCACCCTGGGAGGCAGTGGTGATGGTTCAAGTAGTTGAGTTCCTGACAGCCATATGGGAGACCTAGATTACATTCCCAGCTTTGGCCCTGGCTTAGCCTTTGGTGTTGTGGGCATTTAGGCAAGTGAACCAGCAGATGGGAGTTCTCTCTGTCTCCCTGCTTCTCAAATAAAATTTAAAATTAAAAACAAAAAAACAAAAACAAAAAAAAAGCAGTGATGTAACTTGGCAGATATCACAGGCAGAGCTCCTGAGACTCTGAGCCAGAATTCAGACCTAAGCGTCTGCCTTCAGAGCTGTTCCCTTCTGAGTTGTACTGCATCCCAGCAGGGCAGAGATGGTACATGTGGCAAGAAGGTTTCAGAATTGCCTGACAGAACTGCCCGCTGGTTATCAGGCTGTGTTTCTTAGCTGACCTTTCGGTTTTTAGTGACTCAGTTGAGACACTGTACCTGTTATGCTGAAGGACATTAAGTTTTTTTTATATTTTGCACTTGCTTGTCCTCCTAACTGTTCATCATTTTTGTTGCTTTGTTATTATTGTTGTTTTCCTTGATAGGTTACAGCCTTATCTCCTCATTTTCTCTCTTAAGGTTTCCTCTCGCTTTCCTTTGGCTACAGAGAAGCAACATTATTCCCTAGATTAGCAGGATCGAATTATTAACATCACCTCTATACTTACTTGAACTGTGTCTTGGAAATTTTTTCCTAACACTAGTACCTAAAAGTGCCTGACATATAATAGGCGCTCAAGAAATGTCTGTTATACATGGATGGACTCATTCAACATTTCTTTCTTTTTTCCCAGTTCTTGTTCTAATCTTTTGATGGCAATGACATTAATAGTACTTTGAAAGAGCAGAGATTCTCTGTTGGTGATCATTATAGGCTTATGCTGTTTCTTCTCCGGTTTTAGAGGTCAGAGTAAGAGCTCTACAGACTACTTGGCTGCTGTGTTTAAAATTGATTCTGTTAGAGTCCATAATAAATCTTTCAACTCCAGAAAGAAAAAAGGGAAAAGATGCTTTAAGAACATCAGATTACATTAAGTATGGAGTTGGGGAGGTGCCACTTTGCACTTAGGCACTCCACTTCTCTGGCACTTTTAGCTTCATAGCAGCTTGCTTGCCATGCAGGAGTCGGGGCCTCCGTGAAGTACGTAGCCTGAGAAGTTGTGATATATGCCCTGGAACCATCTCCACAATGAAGCAGCACCGCGAAGAGTTTCTTCGTCATGCCCCTCCTGCCGCCTTTCAGTTAGCCATCTTCCCAGTAACCACTGATCTTTCTGTCACTGTAGACTAGACTAGTTTGTGTTTTCTGGGGTGTTACATAGATGGGATCATGGAATATGTCTTCATTGACTTCTCTAATGCAGCATAGTTACTTTGAGATCCATCCAAGCTGTTGTGTGTTCATTCCTTCTTATTGCTGGGCAGTGTTCCATTGTGAGGACATAGCATTCTTACCCGGCTCTACCAATTACTGGCATTGTGACCTTGAACAACTGAGTCTTTATAGGCCTTACTTCCTAATTTATAAAAATCCTGCATAGAGGATCACAGTAAATTAATCAAGATTACTTAATGGGTCAGCATGGTGGCGCAGCAGGTAAAGCCACAGCTTGCAATGCTGGCATCCCATACCAGAGCGCTCTGCTGCCAATCTGACTCTTGCTAACGTGCCTGGGATAGTAGAGGAAGATGATGCAGGTGTTCGGACACCTGCCACTCACGTGGGAGACCCAAATGGAGTTCTGGCTCCTGGCTTCAATCTGAACCAGCACCAGCCATTGCGGCCATTTTGGGAGTGAACCAGCAAATGGAAGATCTCTACATCTCTCCCTCTTTCTCTGTCATTCTGTCTTTTAAATAAATAAATCTTAAAAAAAAAAAAAAAGATTATTTATACAACACTCACAGTAAAATTCCAGGCACACAGTAGCAGCTAAGTAGCAACTGTTGTTGATTTAGTAGCTCTGTACTTTTGGACCTAATAGACCTCAAAATGCCCATTTTCCCCAATGCCTTTTAATATCTTATTCCATGGTCATCTTTTCTGACACAGGAGATGATCTGCTGCTACTTCAAGCTTAATTTGTAAGGCGTACTTCAAATAGGCGCCACCACGCACTCGGAAGCAGCTCTCTGTGCTGCAGGGACATTGTCTGGTATGAGGTGAAGCTGTGAGTCTGTAGCACAGTGGTGCAGTGATGTTCAGTATTGCCTGGTGTGCTTGTTAAAATGTGAGTCTCCATGGCCTGATTTCCAGAACCCAGTCTTTACCTTGTGGTGGAGTTTGGGAATCTAAAAATTTGAGATTTATTGATTTATTTGAAAGGCAGAGCTAGAGAGGCAGAAGCAGAGAGAGGACTTCCATCCGCTGGTTCACTCCCCAGATGGCCACAACACCCAGAGCTGCGCCGATCCGAAGCCGGGAGCTTCTTCCAGGTCTCCCATGTGGGTGCAGGGGCCCAAGGACCTGGGCCATCTTGTACTGCTTTTCCAGGCCATAGCAGAGAGCTGGATCGGAAGTGGAGCAGCCGGGACACAAACCGGTACCCATGTGGGATGCCAGCACTGCAGGCAGCAGCTTTACCCGCTACACCACAGCGCCTGCCCGGGAATCTAACAAATCTTTAACAAATTTCCCTGGGTTGCTGGTTGTGGTGTCATCTGCAGACCACTCTTTGAGAAGCAGTGCTGGAGAGGTTAACAGCTTAACAGAGCTCTTAGTGTGCATCTTCTGGTACTTCCTGGTGTTGTGGGAGGCCATGGAATACTCATGTTTTCACAAGTGTTGCTTCCCCTTGACCCTGCTGATGTTTACTGAGCAATTGCTCTGTACCAGGAAAGTAAATGTAAGACTCAATCCCTGTCCTTACGGTGTCTTGATGGCAAGGAAGTCCTGCGATTCTTTGTGGGGATGCGTGTGCAGCAGTCGTAGGAGACCTCGGTGACGACAGTAGTAAGGACTGTGCACTGGGAGCAGCCTAATTTTGAGTCAGTACAATTTTAAAGGTTGTTTGAAGATTTTTGTTTGTTTTTCTAATTATACAGTTTTAGCTCCCAAATGGCTTTGAATGATTTGTTGGTGGTTGGCAGCAGTTGGTGGCGGTTGTCAGGGTCGTCATGAGAACGTAACTTGAGAGTCAGTAAAGGAGCCTCCCAAGGGATACAGCATTTTGGAGCTTGTGAAGGCTCGGAGTGACGGGGGCTGTGGCTGAGGTGGGTCAAATAGCCAGTTTCTTTTCTGAACAGTAGATGGGCAGGGGCTGGTGGCCTGGATTGAGTTTAGGGAGATGTGAACCAGTGTCGTGATTACTTTATGTCCTGAGATAAGTGATGAAAGGTGGCAAAGCCACTCCCTGAGCAGTGACTGCAGCAGCACGAGAAGAGGCTGAGCTGTGTGGATCATGTGAAAGCAAAGCCAGAACTGATGAAGGAAAGGGCTCATGGGAAATGCCTCTGCCTTGTCCATCTTGGCATAACATCCCCTGCCCATTAGAAAAAGCGAGGAGTGAACTGGGAGGCTCTGACTAAGCCGAGTGAAGCTGATGTGAAGCCAAGCTCAGATCTCCTTCCGTCTTTGTGCTGGGACTTTGCATTGTCGTCCTTCTTTCCTCCTAACCGTATCCTTGCTTGTAATGAATTGCATATAAAGCAAAGTGGATCTTGGACTAGAATAAGGGGGTAACTTTTCCTACTATTGGTTTCTGTGCTGTTTAACTCACTTTTTACCTAAAGTTCTAGAAAAACTCCCAGGGCTGAAGACCTAGTGATATTTTTTTCTCCTTCAACTTTATTTCAAAAGCAAACAAGTGTCTTCTAGGTAAATCTGGTGTTTTCAACCATTTCACTGCTTGGGAGGTTTGTCCAGTGTTATAGGCCTCTCTTTTGAGGACTGTATTCACTGGCAGAGTTGGGTAACCCTCTTAAGAGTGAGCTAATGGGATTGGTTATGCAAGTCTATGAGAGGTGAAAATAAGTTGTGGTTTTTCTCAACCTCCTCTCTGTCAGTTATTAAGTCTGGAGATATGCAGCCATAGATAGAAGAGCTAATGGTTTTATGGCCAAGGGATTCCATTCAATTAAACATTCATTGGATACCTACTGTGTCCCAGTCTCCATAACTAATCATTGAGCAGTGGTACAGATTATCTAGATATTTCCCAGTGTTCAAAGTCAATGCTGAATCTATAAGTCCAAAAGAATGCAGTCTAAAAGGATTTGATTCCACTCCACATCTGGGAGCTAGGACTGAGTGAAAGGGGGTTCAGGTCTAGGGAGTGTGCAGTTTCATCCAGACTGCTCTACACTGTCCTTGAAACCTTCGGCAAGTGACTCAAGCTCTCTGTGTGTCTGAAGTGGAGTGACACCACTGCAGTGTCGGACGGTGCTGAGTGACCGTGCTCAGGTGCTTCTCGCCATTGCCTGACCCTCCGCATTCTGGGAGCCTGGGTCAGCAGGCAGAGACTGGAACTCACGCAGCTGCCAGGGCAGGAAGCGCACGTTTGGGGGAAGCAGGTACATCACCCAGAAGCCTCGAGTTGAGGGGACACCAAGTGGTTCCTCCCAGATTTACCCCTGTATTTATACATGAGTATTTTATTTGTGTGACCATACATTAACTTGAATTTATGAAAGTCCCTGTAAGTCCAGAGAGTCAGAGGAGTTCCAAATGTGTGGGGAAAGAACTGAGCCACTTTGGCAGACTCCATTTTGGTTCCGCTCCTGGAGTTCGTTAACATGATTCAGCCTGTCACAGTGTGTGACGCCCTTCTGTTTAGGCAGAGATACTCTTTCTGAAAAGGGCTTACTCCATCGTGGAGCCCCAGTCAGCATGGGCGGCCAGTGGAGTAATAACGGTAATGCTGGGTCTGGTGTGGGTGCCCAGAAGGTTCTGGAACAAAGACTGGAGAGCAGAACTGTGCCAGCAGCTGACTGCTCCCTCCTGGCCCTTTCATCGGCCCACTCCTGCTTCTCTTCCCAGATGGTCACCCTCGCATCACTGCTGTGCAGTGAAGTTAACAAATGTTTTAATTTCACTGCTGAGTAGTTCTGCAGAAGGGATAATAAGAAGCACATCAGATGCCACCATTGATGAAGGCGGCTCTTCCCCACTAGCTCGAATAATAACGCCAGACAAATTGGATAAGGAGAGAGCTGGGCTTGGATTACTCAGAGAACTTCAAGTAAAAAGAAAGCAGCCTAGGGCAGGCTGAGAAAGCCATGTGCTGGACCTGTTCAGGTGCACAAGCAGACGCAGGAAGTGAGGGGGAAACAGAGGAGGAAGCGTGTGTACTAGGGCTGTTACACGGGGTGGGTCCGCCTTACGATCTGTAACTGTAATTCATCAATTACTCCGAAAACAGCGCGTTTCGTACCTCACAGTTCCTGAGGGTCGGGATACGGGTGAAGCCTGGCTGAGTGCTCTGACTCAGCCCCTGTAGGGCTGCCTTCCAGGATGGCAGCTTGCCTGCCAAGGCTCAGCTGGGGAGTATCTCTTCCTTTTCCATTCTCAAGGCTGTTGGCTGAACACACAGTCCCCTGCCATGTGGGCCTCTACCTCAGTCAGCTCACAGTATGGCCGCTTGGCTTCTCCAAGAGCATGGGCAGAGAAGCACGTGCATGGAGATGTGCAAGATGGAAGTCATGATGGCCTGACCTCACAAGTGGCATCCTGGGGTTGGCATAGCGATACAGCAGGCTAAGGTACCACCCGTGACACTGGCATCCCATATGGCACTGGTTCAAGTCCCGGCTGCTCCACTTCTGATCTCGCTCCCTGCTGATGCACCTGGGAAAGCAGCAGAAGATGGCCCAAGTCTTTGAGCCCCTGTCACCCATGTGAGAGACCAGAATAGGGTTCCAGGCTCCTGGCTGCAGCCTGACCCAGCCCCTGCCATTGTGATCATTTGGGGAATGAACCAATGGATAGAAGATCTCTCTTTCTCCCCTTGACTGTCCTTCTCTCTCTCTGTAACTCTTTCAAATAAATCTTTAAAAAAAAAATAGTATCCCATTACTCGTGCAGTCTTGCCAGTCAGCCCGTAGGCATGGATGAATACGGAGGTGGAAGTCCCCCAGAGCCATTTTGGAGTCTGCTATCTCAGGGCCGCACCACATGAGCAACAAAAAGGTGCTCTAAGGAGACAATAGATCAGCTGATAAAAGCATGAACATTGAATTAATTTGACTAAAGGGGATTAACCATTTAAATGATATTCGTGGGGCTGGTGTTATGGCACAGCGAGTAAGCCACCTCCTGCAATACTGGCATCCCATATGGGCACTGGTTTGATTTGTGTCCCAGCTGCTCCACTTCTGATCCAGCTCCCTGCTAATGGCCTGGGAAAAGCAGTGGAAGGTGGTGCAAAAGTTTGGGCCCCTGCTACCAAATGTGGGAGACCCTGACTTTGTGGCATAGCAGGTATAGCCAACACCCGTGACACCTGCATCCCATGTGGACGTAGGTTCGAGTCCCAGATGTTCCACTTCCGATTCAGATCCCTGCTGATGGCCTGGGAAAGCAGCAGATGATGACCCAAGTATCTGGGCTCCTGCCACTCATGTGGGAGACTGGGATGAAGCTCCTGACCTCTAGCTTTGGCCTGGCCCAGTCCTGGCCGTTGTGGCCATCTGGGAAGTGATCAGCAGATGAAGATTTCTGTCTTTCCCCTCTCTCTGACTTTCAAACAAATAAATACATTTTTTAATGATATCCTCGTTTCTTTTTTTTTTTTTCTTTTTGATAGAGAAAAATGAGTTAACTTAGGTTCATGTAAGTTACCCCAATGAAATCTTAATGTGGACCATTAAACTATATTTTATCTAAGCTAACTTTTGGAGATGACCACAAACATAAAAAACTTTATTATTTATGTGTTTATCCAGAAAGTAGAGAGAGAAAAAGAGAGATCCATCTTCATTTGCTGGTTCACTCCCCAAATGCCCTGGACAGCCAGGGCTGGGCCAGGCCAAGTCCAAGAACCAGGAGCTCCATCAGCATCTCCCTTCCGGGTGGGGTGGCCTCCTTCCCATTTGTGTGAGAGAGAGTCTGTCAGACCAAAGAGAGGAATGCTGACTGGAATGTTTTTGCCACTAGGCTAGTTGATATTGTAGTACCAGGCAGAAGCATCCAGACGGGGAGCTGGGTTTTACATGTGGCCCTGAGACCTCTGGAGCACGAGGCATGGCCTGCAGGAACCAGTTTGTGCAGATTGAAATGGGGGTGGGTGTTGGAGCCTGTTTTGAAGGTCACCTGCAGAAGGTAAAAGTTACAGCTGTGCCTGTGGGGCTGGCGCTGTGGCGCAGTGGGTTAACGCCCTGGCCTGAAGCGCCGGCATACCATATGGGTGCCGGTTTGAGATCCGGCTGCTCCTTTTCCGATCCAACTCTCTGCTGTGGCCTGGGAAACAGTGGAGGATGGCCCAAGTCCTTGGGCCCTGCACCTGTGTGGGGGACCCAGAAGAAGCTCCTGGCTCCTGGCTTCGGATCGGCGCAGCTCCGGCTGTTGCGGCCAATTGGGGAGTGAACCAGCAGATGGAAGACCTCTTTCTCTCTCTGCCTCTCCTTTCTCTGTGTAATTCTGACTTTCAAATAAATAAGTAAATCTTTAAAAAAAAAAAAAAGCTGTACATGTTAGAGATTTTTAAGAGAGAAGTACAAAGGGAGAAACAATGAAGGATCCAGATGAATCACAGGAGCTGCCTGTGGTTATGCGTTTGGAAGAACCAGCGAGGATGGCTGCAGAGGAGTGAGCGGGCTTACCCAGGACGCCCACGAGGGCAGAGCAGAACGGTGCTAGAGGCAATAGGAATGCCACGTGCCGCAGAAAGATCAAGCGGTCCAGGCCAGAGGCAAGGCCTGCTGTGTAGACTGTTGCTTAAGAAATTCTGAAGCCCCTTCAGATTGGAAGTGATTAACATGGGGTACTTAATATGTGAGTTGTATGTGCTTAGAACTGACAGCTACAAGCCCACATGTTGTTAGCCTTAATTATTACAGAATTTATCTGAAAGTAGTAAGACCCATGTCTTTCTAAATTGTCATTCATATTATAAATGATTTAAGTGTGCTTTTTTCATAAATTGTGAGATTTTAATTGCATTCTCAAATAATAAAATGACAGCTTATCAAATTTGAAATTCAGATATCTTTGTCCAAGAAATACTCAAAATGTCATAAGATCCACAGAGGTATAATTAGGAAAGACATGCATGAAGTTTGTTAAAAATTCACCAAACTTCTATTAGGCGGCAGGCTGTGCTAGTGGCTGAGCATACAGAGCTCTGGAATATACAAGCCCTGTCATGAAGAACTCTAGGAGGAGGGAACAATAGGCAAGTTACTGTCCTAGCGCATGACAAATCGGAATCAGGAGCAGCGACAAAGAGGGGAAGCCTGTGTGTGGGAAAGGCTCCCCGGCCGAGGTGACCCTGAGCAAGGTCCATGCCGCGAGTCAGGGTCTCCCTGAGGACAGAGTGGGAGCCTGAGACAGCAGGAGTGGGGGAGAAAGTGCCTGTGGGGTTCTTATTCCTGGCTAATGTCTCTCTCCTTTGTTCCACAGACCCTAGTGGAATGTCTTAGGGGTGAAGGACATTCAGCATTTCAGAGAATCCTGAATAAAGTAAGAGAGGAGAGCCTGGATGCTTCGACTGTTGTGGCCCTGTTGAGGCTGTGCCAGGATTCTAATCCTGCAGTCAAGACAGCTCTGTTACACAGAACACCCAAAGATGCAGAAACAGGGCTTCCCACAGGTGGGTGCTGTAATGTTCATTCCTTCCAAAGGTGCCTGCCTCCAGTGGCTTAGTCACTAAGTGGCTTCCATATGCATTCTGGGCCCAGTTCTAGAAGCTGCATGTTAAATATCTACAAACTAAATTTGAGTCTCCATTTATAGCCCCTGGTTAACTAGTCTCTTACCTTAACATTGGAGAATACCAGCCGTGTTCTGCCTTTCAGAAGCCACATAGCCAAATCCGTGGCTTGAGTGTCCAGGGTGAGCTGGTTCACTGACAGCACTTAACGGCGGGTGCTTCTCTCATTTGGGTTAGGTACAAAGCAGTGGCCTTGCCAACCAAAAGTTAACCTCTGGCTGCCTCTCCAGCTTTGTGCTTCGACAGATAAATGAAACATTTTTCCTTTCATAGAGTTTAAACAGAATAATAAAGTGTTTTCCTCTCTAAAAGCAATTCTGCATTCAGGTGCTCAGAATAGGCTGAGAATCACTTTACTATTCTGTTAGATCTCTTGACAAACCATGCTGTCATTTTCTTCAAATTGACTAGCTTCTCTTGTGTGTCTCTAATTCTTTCTCCCCCAGGGAGCACGGAGCAGGGAAAGACCTTGTCTGTCCTATTACTAGAACACAAAGAGGGCCTGATACAGTGTGTGACACAGCTGAGGCCCATTATGGAGTTCCTGGAAACAGCCAAGGAGGGATTCCTGCCCTGCACTGAGAAAAGGGTAACTGTCAAGTAGCTCCTCCCCCTTCCTCACTCATACAGCACTTCAAAAAATAAACAAGTGAACACCAGGTCTGCCGCACATAGCACTTTTGACCTTGGTATTTTGTGCCTGGTATATAGTCAATACCTCGGAATCCAGACCCTTCGTGTCCCTTGCAGCAGCCTCGAGAGCTGTGCACGTTGCAGCAGTGGTTAACACTTCGCTGGATGCAGGCAGACCAGTACGCGATTCTCCTGCTCACACTCGGGGAAGTTTTGTTATAAACAGGCACACAAGAGTTAAAGTGTGAGGCACATTTGTCATTATGATGACACGCTTCCTCTTTACAGAAATGACCCTATGTAGAAAATTGGGAAACAAGCAAATAAGAAAAATTCAAATTTCACTACTCAGAGATAATCACTGCCACCATTTGGAGCGAGTGTCCCCACTCTTCCTTGTTTGAGTCATCTTGGGACGAGTTTATACAGAACACAGGGCTTCCTAACTGGGTTTTGAATTTAGTATGTTAGTACGTTTCTATTTCAATATGTACAATGTGGATTTTTGTAGCTGTGTCATATTCTAATGGGTATACCGTAATTCACTAATTCCTTATCGTTGGGCTTTTGTTTTTTAATTTCTTTGCCATTATACTTGGTACTCCACAAAACATCATTGCAAACATATCTTTGTGTGCAAGCTTCTCAACTTAGTTCCTTAGAATAATTTCCCAGAAGTAGCATTTTGGAAAGAGAGGATAACATTTCCCGCTGCTGGGTGCCTGCTGCCAGACTGCCCTTCAGGAAGGTTGGACCGATTTGCTCTCCCCCCAGCTAGCATCTGAAATCCTCATAAAACTGCTGGCGGGACTGCACAGTGCAACTAGATAACTGTAGTTGTTGGTGCTATTGATTTCAACTTTGTGCTAAAAATATTTTTATATCTGGAAGGGAAGAATAGGGATAGAGGACTGTTGTGGCATCAATTCTTAAAACTGGGGAGGGGGGTGACTTAAATATTTAGCAGCGAAGAAGTTGAGAAAACACTAATATAGCTGAGTGCTGGATTCATAGGACTGGATCCCAGATTTTATTTTTCTCTGATCTTCTATTGCGTGTGTGTGTGTGTGTAAATGGAAACATTTAATCTCAAAACTGTTTTTCAAATTATGTTTTGAACTCTCTATGTTATTTGAATGTCTTAGAGAAAAATGATACAGAGAAGAGATTGCACTCCTCTTTTCTCCTTTGCTTCAGATTGCCCTTTCAGGCACTCAGTTTATGTAAGTTGCTTATAGCTGTCGTGGTACCTGATTCCCTGTTTAGTGAGTTCATTCAATTACTCATTCAAACCCTTTCCTTATTAGCTAGATTGAATGTGTCCTTTGAACTGTTTCATTATCTTGGTGAAATGGCATTCATAGATAGAGCCCAAACTTAGCCTTGTTGTCTGAGCGAGAGAGACCACACTGTCATTTTCTCTGTCACTTTCAGTTTACTTGACACAAAAAGCTGAAAGAGAAGAACTTGATTTAGTTATAAATCACAAAAACACTTCTTAAGATTGGGGTTCCACCAGATCTTCATTAAGCTATTCCTTCTCGTGAAAATTGAAGCAAACTGATAAAATGGGAGTGTAGAGGTGAATGTTGATTGAATAGCCAGAGTACTTTACATCATCTGAAAGTATAACTGGGCTTTCTAGAACTTAATTCCATGATGAAATTATGCTGCTTATGGGTGCCCTGTCTCTTATCCTTAAATGCTTTGGTTTCTTTTTGTAAGAAACAGTAAATAGAAATGTTTTTATGTCAGGACTGGAAACAGACATAAAAAAAATAGGAATTACTATAGTTTCTGTTTATTGCTGACTGTGTGCCAAGCAATATATTGAGGACATTTAAAAATTCGTATTTCTTTTAATTTTACCTGAAAGAAATCTTCCATCTTCGGCTTCACTCCCCAAGTGCCTACGTAAGCCAGGGACTAGGCCTGGCCAAAGCAGGCACCTTGAACTCAATTCAGGTAACTTCATTCCGTGCCAAATGCCAGCCCCTATTGAGGACCTTTTGTTGTTATTATTTTTTTTCTTAGAATTTATTTATTTATTTGGAAAGCAAAGTTTCAGAGAGAGAGAGAGAAGTATCTTCATCTACTGATTCACTCTCCAAATGGCTGCAAATCTGAGAAGGGCTAGTTTGAAGCCAGGAGCCAGGAACTCCATCCAGGTCTCCCTTGTGGGTGGCAGGGACCCAAGTACTTGGTCCATCTTCTGCTGCTTCCCATGCACATTAAGTCATGGATTTTATTTTCACCTGAAATATGAGGAGACAGAAGCGTAGGGAGGTTAAGGAACTCACCCGAGTTCAGCAGGGACCTGGGCTTCTCATCAGAGCACAGCTTCTTAACCCCTGCGTTTCGACTCCCAGTGGTATCAACGCTGCTGTTACCTCTTGAAGATCACACATGTCCATGGCGTTGCTCTAGCCTGTGCCACAGCAGCTTCGTGTTACGGAACCCCCATAACAGCTGTGCAAGAGTTGGTATTGCTACTTCTTTTGCAAATGAGGAAAGTAAGGCTCAAAGAATTAAATAACTTGCCCAAGGTCACACAAACAATAAATAATAGAACTAGGGTTTCAACTGGATCTGACTGTAAGGCCCATAAATGCTTACTGGCTGCCTCATGTATATCAGGTTATGGCTTAGGAACTAAGATTTCGCACTGAAATTGGTATAATTTTTAGATATAAGCTGTTAAATTATGATTCATTTAGTTAATCTACTGTATATTTAGACCTTAAAGAGCATGATTTTCTGTACTGACAAGGAATATAACAACTAGATATATTGTGTGTGTGCACACGCGTATGTATGGAAAACCAATTTAGTTTTAAGAGGTAAATGCATTATCTTATAGTGAGAGTTAATTTGATAATGGCAGCCTCTAGCATGCTGCCATGACTGATTGGCTTGACTTGTTCTCCTGAGAGCTCACATCCCAAGGGCAAGCTCATAGTTCAGTTGCTTTGGATCTGTGGAGTATAAGTATGAAAATAGTCCCCTGCTTTATCGAATCCATGAGAGTTAGAGAGAGCCAAGCCATACATAGCCCATTGTAGTCTGATAAGAAATAGTCCTCTTATAATAGGAAAACATCTGTGAAATATCTCGTGGGTTTGTGTGTGTGTGTGTATGTGTTATTTTTTACCTTTTGCTAGAGCCCTATGCCCTTTGGACTGAGAAAATCCCCTTGCATACCAGAGGAGAGCAGGGGGTAGCATTGTTGAATTAAGACTGATGCATGTGGCCATTGAGAACGCAAGGAGTGGGCAATAAACAGCTCACAAGGAAAATAATCCAGAAAGGCCGTCTGTTAATGCAGTACGCAGATTATCTGGGAATTCAAATTACCACTCTGATACGGTAAAAGGAAATAAAATAATAGAATTGCTGTGATTATAACCTACACCAGTATCTTTTTTGTTTTTTTTTGTTTTGTTTTGTTTTGTTTTAGATTTTTTGACAGGCAGAGTGGACAGTGAGAGGTGGACAGTGAGAGAGAGACAGAGAGAGAGGTCTTCCTTTTGCCGTTGGTTCACCCTCCAATGGCCGCCGCGGCCGGCGCGCTGCGTCTGGCGCACCACGCTGATCTGATGGCAGGAGCCAGGTGCTTTTGCTGGTCTCCCATGCGGGTGCAGGGCCCAAGCACTTGGGCCATCCTCCACTGCACTCCCTGGCCACAGCAGAGAGCTGGCCTGGAAGAGGGGCAACCGGGACTAGAACCCCGTGTGCCGGCACCGCAAGGCGGAGGATTAGCCTATTGAGCCACGGCGCCGGCCCTACACCAGTATCTTGAACTTTACTGAGCAGAGACTGAAAAGCGTTGTAAGTATATTAATTAATTGCCAGTCTCTGTTTCTTCTGAAGAACCAGGTTGGATGTAAAGCTCCCTGCAGGGTCCTGCAGGCTGCGTGTAAGAATATTTCCACAAAACGCAAGCAAGTAAAAAAGCATCTGCACTGATCTGCCATTGAGAAAGGTTTCCGTAGTGCGATTTGGAGAATTTTTTCGATTGTTGTTGAAATGGAATAAGGAAGAGACTGGAAAAAAATAATGCTATAGGCCATGGGGGGAGGATGGTGGAGACAGAGTGTCCCATAATGCCAGCTTGCTGGGGTTTCCAGTGGAGTGTCAGATACATTTCCAATTGCCATCACTGGTGTCTGGATGATTGCTTGCCACTGCAGGTGATTCTGAATTGCTGTGAGGGCGGAACACCCAAGGAGACGATAGAAAATTTGTTGCACAGAATGTCTGAAGAGAAGACCCTGACTGCTGAGAGCGTGGTAAAACTCCTCCAGGCCGTGAGGATGACGTTCCCAAACTTGGGCCTTCTGCTGGAGAATTTGCAGAGGTTAGCTGCTCTGCCCAGTGCCACAGGTACTCGTTAATTGTTGACTCTCTGGGCTGGAACTACTGCTGCAGAAAATTATGGCTCACAGCACCCTTTTGGCTCCGTGCTGGGGGAGATAAGATAATATTCAGAAATGTCATTGCAAAACAGAAGCTAGCTATCAAAATCAGCAATTCTCAATATTGCCAAAATTAAGAGCTGAAATTGAGGATGACTTTTCTCCCTCATGGTGCTTCTCTGGTTCTGTTGACTAACATACAGCTTCCCCAGGATCTTCCAGGATCACCTGTGAAAGGCAAAGGAGCAGTCTCACAGGCTGAGCGTTTGGAGGAGCCGGGTAGACAGATGTGAGCAGCAGAGACTCAAAAGCTTGGTTGCCCCATACCCACTTGACAGCTGCCTGGTTGCAGCAGTCCCAGAACTGACTTCTGTCTGTGTCCATTCAGCTGGGGGAAAGGAACCCACATCCCATCCCTTAGATAGACTGCCGGTTGAGCCATTCTGTCCTACCCTAGAACAGTTAGGACCGAGGTGGATTTCAGGAGAAGGCTATTCGGGAAGGGAAAGAACTTTCTTCTAACTTACACTCGTTCAAATTGGAATAACTCAAGAAGTAAAGAAGCAAATGACCTAAATCCTATTAAAGTATGTCAGTATCAACATTTTGACATGTTTGATCTATTGCATTATTTCTATAGTATTGAAATTCTACCATATTTTTACTCTTAGGATTTCCCTCATTAAACAATACAATTCTGTTTTTCTGGCAGTTGTTTACTTCCCATCATAAGGATGTGTATGCAGACACACATAAGAATGTGTATGCAAAATATGGGTTCATTTTATAGCTGTGTGACCCTGAGCAAGTGACTTAACCTTTCTGGACCTCATTTTCTCTGTGAAATGGGGATAAGTTGGTGCCTATCGCACTCATCCTATATGTGCCTGCTATGAGATAGTTCTTGGGAAACATTTGGCCCAGTGCCTGGCACAGAGTGGGCACTGAGATGAGCGTTAGCTGTTAGTATCCTGGTCATCACCACAGACATATGCAATTCCAGTTGTCATTGTATGTGGTTTGTTTTGTTTATGCCTTCAGATAATTTCTTAAGATTTGGTTTCTAGTAGAGTTGCTGGGACAAAGAGGTGAAAAAATTTTTTAAATATCTACAAACCGGGCCGGCGCCGCGGCTCACTAGGCTAATCCTCCGCCTAGCGGCGCCGGCACACCGGGTTCTAGTCCCGGTCGGGGCGCCGGATTCTGTCCCGGTTGCCCCTCTTCCAGGCCAGCCCTCTGCTGTGGCCAGGGAGTGCAGTGGAGGATGGCCCAGGTGCTTGGGCCCTGCACCCCATGGGAGACCAGGAAAAGCACCTGGCTCCTGGCTCCTGCCATCGGATCAGCGCGGTGCGCCGGCCGCAGCGCGCTGGCCGCGGCGGCCATTGGAGGGTGAACCAACGGCAAAGGAAGACCTTTCTCTCTGTCTCTCTCTCTCACTGTCCACTCTGCCTGTCAAAAAAAAAAAAAAATATCTACAAACCTAAGGGAAACTTGGCTTTTCTTCACTTTGAAATAAACATGACCTCTTAAATGGGAATCCCTACCAGACTGGCTCCAAGGACGTTGAGCAGAACTTGGGTCAGCCTCACGCCCCGTCTCTGCCTGCTGTATTTTGGAGTGCCACACGGGTGCTTTCCCTCGGGCCGCACCCGTGTGAGTGACACTCCTTGAATCCGCCCATCTGATCTCAGTAACGCAGCCTTCTAACTACCCCGCTGTGGGCAGTTCCCAGCTTCTCCCACCAGGCACCAACTTTCAGAGTGTTAGTGGTTTTATGATTAAGTTAGAGCAGAGGCATCTGGCTCCAGCTGTGTGAGGCCTCAGCTGGGAGTTGGGCTCAGCTCTGCAGAGGAGACAGCTCGCGGGCAGGTTTCTCTTCCTCTCTCGTCGGTAACATCCCGGAGTCTTCTGTAGGAGACACTGAGGAGGCTTTGTCGCATCACGCGTTGTTTTGGTCACATCTTCACAGGCCAGTCGAGCCCTGATGATTATGGGACAGAGCTGTTGAGACGGTATCAGGAAAACCTCTCTGAGATTTTCACAGACAACCAGATGTTACTAAAGATGATCTCACATGTGAGGGGTTTAGCCCCTGGAGAAAGAGAGGTGAGCGGGGCTGGGGAGAGGGGATGTAAAGTGGAATGAGAGGGAAACAACAAAAATAAACAAGAATGTACACGGGGGCTTCAGACAGTTCGTTTCCTGAAACTGCATGGATTTCAAACTTTGCACCAAAACAAACATCTTCTAATTCCATCTTCCATAAACTTTTCACCCTTATGCTTCTGTTCCCATAAATGTACATGCACAGCTGTGTTGAGAAATACTGAGTAGAGAAGGAATCATAGAAATTAACTCAGTTTCTAAGGTAGGGTAGCAACTAGGGTGGTTGTCTTGCCTGTGGTGATGAGGAGAGGCACTGAGAAGCAGGAATGGAGACCTCCGTCCTGCATGGGAGGTCTCAGGTTGAGGGAGGTGAAAGAAGTTGGAAACTGCCCTCCCCCACCACCAGAACACCTGCACTGCCGGCCAGTCTCCAGGCTGGCAGCCCTGCAGCGGGCCGGGTGTGACTGCGTCTCTCATGTGCGTGTGTGCTGCATCTTGAAGGTCATGGAGGAGCTTGTGAAACGTGACCGTGGTTCAGGGGGATTCAGCTCCCTGACGTCAGCAGTTCTAGAAAAGCAGACCCTCTCTGCGACAGCCATTTGGCAGTTGCTGCTGGTGGCTCAGGAAACCAAGTCCTGCCCGTTGAACCTGCTCATGGAACAAGTACGAAGGGAGCCTGGTGCAGACGCCTTCTTCCGGGCAGGTGAGTTACCTGACCTCTGCGTGGTGTTGCCTCCACCAGAGATTATCATCCGCCTGCTCCCCCGCGGTCGTTGTCCACATCTCGGCCCTGATTCAGGGACTGGCAGTTTTGTTCCAGCTCACCGTAGTTTGTAAATTTAAAGGAACAAAAAAGCCGTTGTAAACTCTAAACTTACATTCGCTATTGTATTCTGATTGCCTTGCTATATGGGAGGCAGGTGAAGTGTGTTCTCCTTATGAAGAGCTGAGGGAAGGAGCTGAGCTCTTAACGATCCCTCAATCCCCTTTCTTGCAGTGACCGCTCCAGAAAGTGCTGCCTTAGAAGCAGTCGTGAGGCACAGCGGATTGATCAGAGAGGCCATCCAGCAAAGGCTGGAGCTCAAGTCCCTCACCCTGGAGCAGCAGCGCCTGGCGGAGGCTGTGAACGAGGTGTGAGGGGGGACAAGCAGGTCACGGTCCAGGGTGCTGGCCAAGTGGGTGTCTGGGGCTGCCTTCGTTCCTGCTTGCTTGGGGACCGTGCTTGCACAGCCCCGGCTCTGTGCTCAGCCTCGTGCTCAGCCGGTGTCAGAACCGCCTGACTCCTTTAGACCTACCAAATCTAAGAGCCGAGGGAGCCTGGGCTCCAGGAGGGTAATTCACATGTCTAGCATGCTCCAGCAGGTAAGAGATGAAGCTGGGACTTTTTGTCCCCCAGAAAGATTTATTTATTTATTTGAAAGGCAGGGTGATGAAATGGGAGACACAGAAATCTTCCGTCTGCTGGTTTGATTCCCAAATGCCTGAGAGAGGCAGGCCTGGGCAAGGCCAAAACCTGGAGCCGGGAGCTCTCCCTTCGGGTGCAGGGACCCAGTACTTGGGGCATCACCTATGCCACAGGCGCATAGCAGGGAGCGGAGGAGGCAGGGCTGTCTCCGGCACTCCTGTGTAGGTTCAAGCTTCCGCTGAGCCCACTGTGTCACGGTGCCTGCACCTGAAGCCAGGACTCATCCAGGGCCATGTGCCTCAAATCTGGACTCGTTTCGTTCGTCTAAACCTAGGTAAACTCAAGGTACACAAGGACAGTGTTCTCCAGCGTGTTGTAAGCAGCGTCTTCTCTCAGATAAGGGGAAATGAAATTGATCGTATTACACCTTCTATTCTGGCTCCTAAAAAGAGCCAAGATAAACACAGAACAAAGCTTTTTCCCATATGGGGTAGCAAATAATGCCAACTCATTTTCTGTAAGGCTTCTCACAATGTGGCCAGCACCAGAAAAGCCAGGTGGGGCTGGAGGGGAATCCAGGGATGTCCAGACCAGGATCACATGCATCTCAAGGAGAGAAGAAGCAAGGAACACAGAATTACACTGCGAGTTCGCCTGTGGTGCCCTTCTGGCCCAGGCAGGCATGGGAGTGCCGAAGGCTGGTTTCTGACTCTTTGCCTAGCCACACCTTGGTCTGACTCTTGAAGCTGACAAAGATGGCTTGTGTTTCTTCGGGACATCAGACGAAAGAGTCATCTGCGAGACTCCCCCATGCCACACACGTCGAAGATGGAGCTTCTCGGCTGAGGGGTTTTAACCTCACTAATTAGTTTCATGGCTGCCTTTGGGGACATTGGGTTTATTTAGACAGACTTGAAAAGAGCAGAAATAAAGTATCTTCCAAAATGAAAATTCCATTTGGCCATCTGTGGGTGGACTAGCTTTGTTTTCTCAGTGTACTGAATTTGCTGATAGCTCTAACTTTCTGAAAGAGGATGGCTTTGAAATTATATTCTTGCTCTCTTTAAAGCCCCTATTTGAACCTTCTTTGAAACACTGTTTCATTATGAAAGAAAATAATGTCCGTATTTGGGGCCAGTGCTATGGCACAGCAGGTTAAGCTACCACCTGTGGTACTGGCATCCTATATGGCACTGGTTCATAGCCTGACTGCTCTATTTCTGATCCAGCTCCCTGCTAATGCACCTGGGAAAGCAGCAGAGGATGGCTCAAGTACTTGGGCGTCTGTACCCACGTGGGATACCCAGATGAAATTCTGGCTCCTAGCTTCAGCCTGGCCCAGTTCTGGCTGCTTGTCCATTTGGGGAGTAAACCAGCAAATGGAAGATACTTCTCTGTCTCTCTCTCACTCTCACTCTCACTCTCACTCTCTTTCTTTCCCTCTCTCTAACTCTGCCTTTCTAATCATCTTTCCTTCTCTCTAACTCTGCCTTTCTAATCAATCAGTCAATAAATTTTTTAAAAGGGGAGAGGTCCCTCTACATATCTAAAATTTTGAAGTTAGTGATTGTACAGAATCACTTCCACACATGAAGACAATTGTCTATTATGAAAAATTATCCTGGGGCCGGTGCTGTGGTGCAGTGGGTTAACACCCTGGCCTGAAGTACCGGCATCCCATATAAGCGGTGGTTCGAGACCTGGCTGCTCCACATCCGATCCAGCTCTCTGCTGTGGCCTGGGAAAGCAGTAGAAGATGGCCCAAGTCCTTGGGCCCCTGCACCTGTGTGGGAGACCCGGAAAAACTCCTGGCTCCTGGCTTTGGATCATCGCAGCTCTGGCCGTTGTGCGCAATTGGGGAGTGAACCAGCAGATGGAAGACTTCTCTCTCTGCCTCTCCTCTCTCTATGTAATTCTGACTTTCAAATAAATAAATAAATCTTTTAAAACAAATTATCCTGAGCTTCAAAATGGAAGCACCCCAGTTCCATAATTTTCCCCGGTTTCATATTGAGCTCCGGCAGAGCCCTGAGGAGCGCTGTCTCTGAGAAGTGTTTCATGGACACCTCCACGCTCCCCTGCTTGTGTCTGCAGGTGCTCGCGCGTTGGTCTGGGTCTGTGCTCCATTTGTGGTTTGCTACTTTCCCTGGTGTTTTTTGTGAAAGCAGGTTCTCTACTACATTTATCATAAGAAATATAAACTCCTTAGAGATTTAGTGGTGCCTTCCTGCTTTCCTGCTATTAGTGCTTTTTTTTTTTTTTCCTAAGTTGAAAACCATGGAGAAATCTGCTGATATTAACCCAGCACTTTGTCTTTGGTGTTCGTCTAGACTCTGAGTGTTTCCTCTGAGACAGCCAGCCCTGAAGCCTCCCTGAAAACGGTGCTGAGCAGAGCCACGGACAAGTCAGTCTCCGTCACTGAAATATGTCACCTCCTGTGCACTGTCCATAAATCTTCTCCAGGCCTGCAGCCCGTCATGCAGGAGTTAGCGTCGCTGGGTAAGGAACAGAGTGGGGCTGGGGGCCTGTGAGGCTCCCGGGCTGTTTGTCTCTTTAATGAGGAAAGAGGCAGTGGTTCACGTAAGGGCTCCTCACTGCCTTAAGTCACTTGGTGTTTCACGTGCTCCCAGTCCCAGCCGCCGGAGACACAGGTGAAAGATGATGCTGTTTGTGTTTACTGGAAAAGTACAGGTGACAGTGATGCACTCTGCAGTCCCCAGTGTCCTCTAAGAGTGTATTAGCAAAGTTCTAGAGGAAAATAGAAACAGATTTCCAGAGCCACAACATCTCTCTCCTGTGTAGGTTTCCTTACTAAGGAAGACGGAGAGAAGGGAGCGTGGGAGGTGAGCAACAAAGTTCACCTGGAAGCCAGCAACAAAGAAGATGCAGGGGCGGCGGAGCCAGCAGCAGACGCCCGGCGGTCTGGGGGACAGAACGGTCAGGGAGAGGCTGGCTCCTCGCCAGAACCTGCGGGGAAAGACACCTCTGCCTCCCCGGACGCTGCCAAGAAGAGCTTCGTGTGTAAGGCCTGCGACAAAAGCTTCCACTTCTACTGCCGCCTGAAGGTGCATGAGAAGCGCTGCCGGGCGGCCAGGAGCAAGCAGGTGCAGTGCAAGGAGTGCAGCGAGACCAGGGAGTCCAAGAAGGACCTGGAGCGGCACCAGCTCGAGGTCCATGGTGCCAGCGGCGAGGCTGAGGTCCCCAAGAAGAAGAAGAAAAGGCTCCCGGTGACCTGTGACCTCTGTGGGAGGGAGTTCGCCCACGCGTCAGGTACAGTCGGGGCTGACATCCTCTGGATGTCGTACTTGGGTTCCAGGCCTTGCCTCCAATGTGTGCAGTGAGGAACACGGAGGGGCCCCACAGACACAGGCGCCCAGCTCGTCTGGCGGCAGGGCAGTGTCGGCACGACAGCATGGCCGTGGGAGCAGCCCTGCGCTTCGGTCGCCCTGCCTGTTAAGCGGCTACCCTGACACCACTTCCTTTCTCAGGAGTTAGAGTAGAACACCAGTACAGCACTCAGAGTAGGATTAGCCCGCAGTAACTGGTGGCTGTTATTAGTCATGCTTGTAACCAGCTGTTCAGTGCCTGGCCTGCACATTTCCATGTACTTGTCCCTTCATGATAAACGAGTCACAGAAACCACGGGCTGTACATCAGAACTATTTGCCACGTCCCAGATGTTGGATAAGCGTAGTGAAATTTACGAGGTTTGTTTCCCTCTTTCCGGGTGGCTAGGTCCTGTTTAAGAGGGACAGCAGGGTGGGGGACGATAAGCCCAGCATCGCTGTCTGCCTGATCTCACTAGGAGGGAGGCTGGGTGGTAGGCAGACCAGCAGCGTGGCTATGTGAGGGAGGAGCTGGCACGGCCTGGCCCCCAGGTTCATGTTTGCTTCCTTCTGCGGCCTGGCCTGTGACAGAATTGGGCGTCCCCATGCTGGCCCCGTGACGTGGATTCCTGTGTGTTTTCTGGTCCCTGGCCCAACCCTCCCCCTCCCCTCACCCCAGGCATGCAGTACCACAAGCTGACGGAGCACTTTGATGAGAAACCTTTCTCGTGCGAGGAGTGTGGCGCCAAGTTTGCCGCCAATTCTACCCTGAAGAACCACCTGCGCCTTCACACCGGGGACCGCCCGTTCATGTGCAAACACTGCCTCATGACCTTCACCCAAGCCTCTGCCCTGGCCTACCACACCAAGAAGAAACACTCAGAAGGTGAGGCGTGGGCGAGCCCCTCGCTGCTCCTGGAGTGGCTCTCCTGAGCTGCCCGAGCACCCATTTGGAATCGGGCTAAAAACAAAACCAGAACTGAGCCTCCAGACACACAGACAACTAGGAACACGTGTGTGCACAGGCGTGTGAAATGCTTACTGTGAGAGTTTCTGAACAAAGACTGGCTCCCCTGGTATTACCGTGTTACTGTTCTAGGGTTCACATACAGCCAGGAATTCTAGGAGCTTTGAGATGAACTTGAGCATGGGACAGACCTTGATTGAGCTCCTGCTGTGGATCAGGTGATGCCAGGTACTGAGCCCCTCAGCTGGAATCTGCTCTCACAGCTGGCGTCTCAGCGGGCAGGGAGTACTGAGACAGTCACGGGCAGGTGGTGATGGGATTGGTGCCCGGGCAGCAGGGCAGAGTGGAGTGGGCATTTCTGGTGCAGCTGGAGGAAGGGCGGTGCGGTGCGTGGAAGCATAAGGGACAGTGCTGTCGTCCAGGGATGGACACAGCAGCCTTCTCACCGGTCTCCTTTGCTCAGGACTTGAAAAAGTACCCGCTGCCTCTGCTCAGAACCCTGCCTGGCTTCTCATCTCCGTGTGGAAGTCACAACCCCTACAGCTGCCTGCCAGGCCCTCCCTGATTGTCCCTCGATTCCCTCCTCGCTTCTCTTGGGCTGACCGCTGTTCCCACACTCTGCTGCCCGTTTGCACCTCCTTGCGAGGCCTCAGACCTGCCAGGCACTGGCTCCAGGACCTCTGCTCCTGCCAGTCCCTCTCTGGGACAGCTCCCTGCAGCCGCCTGCGTGCGTGCTTCCTTCCTTGCCTCCAAGTCCGCATTCACGCCGTCCGTGCCTTCCTCGACCCCTAGGGGAATCTCGGCACCCAGCCCCTTTCCTTGCATTAAATTTTTGCCATAGTACTTATCATGTGACATAGTATCCATTTATTTCAGGTCCAGTCTTCCCCTACTAAAAGGCAAGCTTTGTGAAGGGAGGCCTATTAGTTTTCTTTTTCCCTGCTGCTGTGTTGGGTGAACTTAGAATGACATTTGGTAATAGTAGGCCTTGATAAATACTTGCATCTGAGTGCATTTCCTGAGCACTGTTGCAGGCATGGGGCTGATGTAGATACTCTCACAGGGGATGAGACTGGCCATAAACAAACAGCTGTGTGATATAAATTCAGCTGGAGTCATTGCTGCGGGGGAACACAGAGCAGGGTAAGCCAGTGGGATGCAGGGTGGAGGCGCTGGCACTCTCTGGGGGCCTCAGAGGGCTGGCTTTGGAACAGAAACCCAAGTGGGGTGAGAGGGGTAGCCAGGGGAAGACCTAGAAGCACATCATGAGTGCAGAGCCCTCTCCTTGCAGGAAATGAGCTGGCCTTGCTTGAGAGGCCATGGAAAACTAGGAGGAGCTAGAGCAGAGGCAGGGAGGCAGAGTGGTGGAAGTTAGGCCAGAGAGATCACCAGAGCCAGGTCCCCGAAGGGCCCAGCAAGCCCAGGTGTGAGGACCTTTGGTTTTTCTGTGAAGCGTGTCCGTTACTGCTGCTGCTGTAGCAAGTGCAGTCTCTGGCTGTTCTGGAGGTCTTGCAAGGCTGAAATCAAAGTGTCAGCAAAGCTGTGTTCCTCCTGGACGCCGGAAGAGAGATTGGTTCCTTGCCTTTCTGTCTTCTAGAGGTTGCCTGCATGCCGTGGCTGCAGGCCCCATCACTGCTACAGCTGCTTCACGAGCGCCTAGCTCAGTCCCCGCCATGAAGGCCTTGGCTGTGTGTCATGGATTTCAGGGATCATTTGGGGGCCAGTATTTTGTCTTCCATGGGAAGCCATAGGAAAACCTAAGCACAGTCCTGATGGGATGTGATTTACCTCCTCACAGGTTGAATCTGGCTGACAGTAAACTGTTAGGCTAGGGCAAGAGGATGGGCTCAGCAGGGAGATGAGAGGCTGTTGCATAAGTCCAGTGAGGAGAAGTTTCCAGACATTGAAGTTTAGGATCTCTGGGAAAGTAGAAGTGACGGGACTCCGGAAATAGATGCGCAGGGAAGGTGGGAATTAAGGATGGCTTTGGAGTTTGGGGCATAAGCAACTACGTGTATGACGCTGCTGTTTACTGAGGTGGGAGAAACTGGGGGGAGGGGGGGAGGCTTATAGGAGGGTGGGGATACGGCATCAGGAAATATGTTTGGGATATAATGAATCTGGGAGACTTGCCAGCCCTCACATACAGCAGTAAAGCAGTAGGGATTGGATATGTGTGTTTGGAGTCGGGAAATGTGGGAGCTGTCGTTGTGGATGGCCAGTGGGGCTGTGAGATGAGCACACCCAGAAAATGATGCCACCCGGAAGGTCACGGACTGAGCCCCAGACTTTTCAGTAATTGCAGCTCTTCACTCAAGAGCCCCTTTTTTCTACACAGTCCTATCTCTGTGCTTAGTAGGTCGAAAATAAAATGAGGCTGACTGCTCCAGGAGAAGGGGACCCTTAGTGGGGCGCCCTTCGACCCAGCGCTGTTTGCGATGCTCTTCTCCAGACTCACTGGGTGCCTGGGTTACAGTCTCATCGCGTGCGTGAGAAATGGAGTGACACTGCACAGGCAGTCGCTGGAAGGAAGCTTTCATTCTTCTCGGAATCCACACCTTAGCTGTGTGTGCAGCTGTGGTGCTGCACTGTATGTGTGTCAAGGGAATCCAAGCCCATGCGTTTCTGAACATAGGATATCTCTTGGCTGGGAGAGGAGTGGCCTGAGAACCAGACGGGTCCTCCTGTGTGGTGAGAACTGTGTCTGAGGAGTGTGCGACAGCTCAGCCTGCTCATCCAGTGTGCTGCAGACCACCTGGTGTTTCAGGGCCCCTCCCAGGAGGCGTGGCGTAGAATCTGCTTTTCTGTAGGAGTGCCGGGAATGGTGCATGCTGCTCTAACCGCTCATTTGTATTTGCAGGGAAGATGTACGCCTGCCAGTACTGTGATGCCGTGTTCGCCCAGTCCATTGAGCTGTCCCGCCACGTGAGGACGCACACCGGGGACAAGCCCTATGTCTGCAGGGACTGTGGCAAGGGCTTCCGGCAAGCCAATGGCCTCTCCATCCACCTGCACACCTTCCACAGTATGTCCCGAGATCGTGCGTTGGCGGGCGCTCAGCGGCAGCTGGGACGGAGGTGTCACCACCAGCACCGGGTCCCTTTCAGTCCTTCCCCTCCCGTGTTTCCCTGCAGAACCCAGAGTCCCTCATCCTGTTTTTGAGGAGGCTTGTTCTGCCTCAGCGCCGTGCGCCACGCATCGCGCTCTGTGCAGCGGGTCTCCTTGTCTTCCTCTTGGGCCTCCTTGACTGACAAGTCACGTGTGAAGGCTTTCTTGCCTTTGTAGCTGCGGGGCTTGCAGACACGGGAATGCCTCTGGTAGTCGCCACACTGCCGTGTCCTCCCCACCCCCGCCCGCTTCCGTCCTGGGCTCATCCCGTTGCCGTGCGGAAGAATCCCAGGCACTCTGCAAGGCGCGTCCACCATCGCAGGTGGTCGCTTGCCCAGTGTTCCCTTGTGAATTTGCTCATAGTGTGACCTGCTCCTATCCTCCACTCCTCCTGCTAGAACTCACACAGACAAGAACACACTCTCATTCAAAACACAGCACACAGGGAGGAAAAAGAAGCTCTGTGATTCCTATTTCACGCTCAGGACGTTGTGGGGGCGCTGTGTGTCTGGCCACGCGGCGTTCTCTGTAGCCGAGTGTAATCAGCACAGCCCAGCAGGGTGCTAGGAACTCAGACTGAAATCACACAGGCGTGGGCTTGAATCTTGACCCTGCTACTTAACTTCCTGGAGACCTTAAACAACTTTTCCTTTATAAGCCTCTTAGAGTCCTTCTGTAAGCCGAAGCAAATAATAGTGCTGTCCCCTTGGATGGCTGTAAGAATTAAACGAGATAGTTTACGTGGAACATGGAGTTCCCTGCCTGACAGAAAATGCTCACCAAACACCAGGCCTATTGATGACAAGAGCAGCCCCGTCGGGTGCCGTTTGTGTGTTTCGCACACCCGTCTCTCACCCCGCTTCCCACACACCACTTTCTAGCTGTTGGCAGATACAGCGTCTCACAGCGTGTGCTTATGTGAACCGTCCAAGTCCGTCACCAGCCAGCCAGCGGGGACTTGGCTGCAGCTTCTGTGTGCCCCGCACGTGGCTGGGTGCTAGACACTGCGGGGGAACATAAAGTGCGGCCCCTATTCCCCAGGGAGGTTGCAAGCCTACCTAGAAAATCCAGGCACAGTAAACTTGCGATGACTGAGATCCAGCACTGCCATTCTGATGTCTTCCAGCCTCTGTAAATGACGTCTGCTTCCACTATGTGGGGTCAGGAGAGGGGAAGACACTACTCATTTTCAGAATGGAGAAGGGCCCAGAGTACTTGGCTGTGCCCAGAATCTATCAGCAGCAGCAGACCCGGCATCTAGCCCCCCCCCCCGGTCCCCCACCATTCCTCAGGACAGATCGCTGCTTGTGAAACCTGTATCAGAGTCTTAACAGGCAGTGTAGGGGCCCGCGCCGTGTGCTGGGGTCGGCATCCCATGCAGCAGCGCCTGTTCCCGTCCTGGGTACCCTGCGCTTCTGATGCAGCTCCCTGCTCGGCTGCCTGGGGGGGCGCGGACTCAAGTCCTTGGGTTCCTGCCACCCATAGGAGGGACCTGAAGGGAGTCTTGGGCTTGGCCTAACCCTGGCGGCTGTGGGCAGTGAATGGAACCAGTGAATGGAAGATCTCTCTGTGTCTCACCCTCTCTGTCCCTCTGCCTTTCAAATAGATAAATAAGTCCTTGAAAAGAGAACAGCAGTGTAAACAGATTCCAGGAGCTCGCATCCACAGGGCAGCTAGCTCACGACACCAGAGGTTCGTGTCAGGATTGCGGAATTACTCTGCGCATATGCAAGACTGGCTCCATAGGCTGAGCCCTTGTAGATGGAGGGTTTTATTAGTAGGACATCTAGCTTTCTGTTTCTGTTGCTTAACAAAACAAAACAAAGGCTGAAGTTGGTTGTCATGAGGGTGGCAAATGTGTTCTTTCGCTGGGCCAGGTCTCTCTGGGAGGGCTCCCTGAGGACTTGCTGGTCCCGGTGAGCTGTGGCACAGAGCAGGGACTTGCAGGGCGAAGCCAGGACTGTTGCCAAGTTCAGTCATTTCCGAGTTGTGCCCTTGGGCAAGGTACTCGCTTGCCTCTCCAAACCCCGGGTTCCTAATCTGTGAAGTAGGGATGAGAATGGACCCTAGCCAGAGGGTCCTTGGAAGGATTCAGTGCGGTAATGTGACAGAGCACTTAGACAACGCCTGTCACAAACCACTCATTAAACCGTATCTGTGCAAACGATTCGATGGTGGAGCCTAACTTGAGCAAGGAGAGGTTTCTCTGGTCAGACTCTGCAGACCAAGGGCACAGTGATGCTCTGGGCGGTGGGTGAAAAACAGTGCCCACTGCAACAGGGGTGACCTATCCGTGCTTAGAGGAAGCCCAGCTCCCGGGATGAAGGTGGGGGAGTCGAACTGTGCTGCACCGACTTCTCGTCCTGGGAGCCAGTGGTCCCGGGCGCCATCTAAGCAGTCTCAGGCCTGTTGCCAGGCAAAGCAGTCGCATGGCACTGACTGCCATCTGTGGTGTTCTTTTTCCTTCTGCCTCTTCCCTGCATGGATGTCCCTCGCGGAACCAGACATAGAAGACCCCTATGACTGCAAGAAATGCCGGATGAGCTTCCCCACGCTGCAGGACCACCGGAAGCACATCCACGAGGTGCACTCCAAGGAGTACCACCCCTGCCCCACGTGCGGCAAGATCTTCAGTGCACCCTCCATGCTGGAGCGGCACATGGTGACCCACGTCGGGGGGAAGCCCTTCAGCTGTGGCATTTGCAACAAGGCCTACCAGGTGACCGCCGGGGCCACTGGCAGCTCTCCCCCAACCCCTGCCCCCGGTTCCATGAGGGTCTAGAGGAGATCGAGGCCAGGTGAGGCCAGGGTGGGGGCTGTCACAGCAGCACAGCGTTCCACGCCCCTTGGTCTGAGTTTCAGCCTTGTCGTCAACTGAGTGCTGTTTATCTCACATTCCACAGAACGTGCTGGCCCCTGTGTCATGGTACAGGAGAGGATGATTCCTGAAATTACCTTGGGTTTAGCACCACTTCTGTTTGGTTGGTTGGTTGGTTTTTTTCTTAAACTCCTGAGAAGGGGTCTACATTTTTACCTTGGAATTTGGTATCTTATTAACAGGAAACCATATACAAGGATACTTCAAAAAAAAAAAAAAAAAAAAACCTTGGGGAAAAAAGTTTATTATGGTGCAAAGAAATTTTGAAATTCACGCATAGTTTTTCATAATGCACATTTTCATAAGCTTCTTAAAGATTTTGTTCTATTTATTTGGAAGGCAGAGTGACAGACAGCTCTTCCAAATGGCCAAAACAGCCAGGCCTGGGCCAGGCTGAAGCCAGGAACCTAGAATGCCTTCAAGTTCTCCCACGTGGATAGCAAGGGGGCCCTAAGCACTAGGGCCATCTGCTGCTGCTTTTCCAAATGCATTAGCAGTGAGCTGGGTCAAAGCTAAAAGCCAAGACTCGACCCAGAGCTGCAGCTTAACCTGCTGTGCCCCAACACCAGCCTCCTCAATTTTTTTTTTTTGGCAGAAAAATAAACTTATCTTTTCATTTAGTTTCCTACTAACTTCTTGAAGTACCCCCAGAGGGCTAAAAAGGAAGCACGTCTCCCAGAAACGGTCAGAGAGAGAGGAGCGGTCGCTGCTGGCACCTGTGAGACCTGCCTGCAGATAAGACTGCTGCTCACTCCAGCTCAGCAGAAACGGCCGCTAACTCTGGGCCACGCCTCGTGCTGCGCGGCGGCTGTTCAGAGCTGGATCAGACCCGGGCGGGTGTGGGCCGGCTGTTCCAGGGCTGCACGGGAGCCTGGGAAGGGAGGCCCTCCCTCTCGTGCTCCTTCTGCAGGTTGCCCTGCCGCACTCCCGGTCAGAGCTGCAGCCCAGTGGTGAAGAACACAGGTGTCCCCTGGAAGGCCAGGGTTTAACCCTGGAGCTGCTCGCTGATCGTGTGACCTTGGGGAATCATTTAATCAGACAGTGCCCCAGCTTCCGCCTACTGGCAGGACCCTGACACTTGCCTTGTGGACTTGCTGCCAGGTGTGAGGCTTAATGAAGGACCAGGCCGCTGCGGTGGCCTCTTGAGATCGGGTGGTTGCCTTGTTTTCACAAGCGTGGGCACTCAGTATGTTGGGTAAGAGAGTGCGACTCTAGTTGCGTGAGCTCACCTCAGAACGTTTCTCTCTCACAAGGACCAGGGGAGCTCTCCAGGTTGCTGGAACTTTTCTAAGACCTAACATTTGCCAAATCTCTTGCAGCAATTATCTGGTCTGTGGTACCACAATCGGACCCACCACCCTGACGTGTTTGCCGCTCAGAACCACCGGTCTTCCAAGTTCTCGTCCCTGCAGTGCAGCTCCTGTGACAAAGCCTTTCCCAACACCATCGAGCACAAGAAGCACATCAAAGCAGAGCACGCAGGTGAGGTGTGGTGCCACCGACCGAGTGCGCAGGGCCAGGTAGCGTAGCGTCCTGGGCTCTCTGGAAGCCCTGCCCTCGCGCGGTCCGGTGTGCTGGGCTGGGGCTGACGGAGGCAGCCCTGGAAACCTCGCGCATGGGAGCTCCTCTAGCCCCTGCACGCGGGAAGGGGGTCGGCTTGGCAGCGGTCCGGCCCGGCTGGGTCTAGGTGCTCGGCCTTGGCAAGGGACTCGCTTTTCCGAACCTGCTTGCTCCTCTTCAGGATAGCGTTATTCATCCCTACCTGGCAGGTGAGTCTGGGGATAATCCCAAGCTCTCAGTGTGTCCTACATGCCAGGCACTAGCCGAACACTCCCGGTGTGTGTTCTCGTGTCCCCCTCACAACCCTCTTCACGTCCAGGCAGTCCGGGGCAGGCCCAGTGCTGTCCCCAGGCTCTGTCTGCACGCGTCTCCCCTAGGGATACAGCCCTGTACCCCCAGCCTTCGGAGCCGTCCTCTGTTCTTTGCCATCACTTCTTTCTCTTTCTCCACCTCCCAGATATGAAGTTCCACGAATGTGACCAGTGTAAGGAGCTCTTCCCCACGCCAGCTTTGCTGCAGGTTCACGTCAAGTGCCAGCATTCAGGTTGGTTCCCCTTTCCCATATTCCTGAACTAGACTGCCTGGGCGGGAGTCGCATCACCACCACTACCCACAGCTGTGCGGCCCGGGCTGCGGCACTCCCCTGACTTCTATGCTTCGTTTTCTCATCTAGAAAATGGGGACGGTTTTAATACCCACCTCATAAGGTAACAGGAAAACCCGAGCTCGTCCGTGAATGTCATTGTCATTGCCTATTTCATCGGATCTACAGGGCCAGGTGCACATTTTTAATGAACCGTGAAGAAAACACAACTGCTGTCAATTAAATTATGTTTTCTTATCACTTAGCACATGTAGGTTATCTAAATGTTTTGGACTAATTTAATATTGATTTCTTTTTCCAGATGTATTTATTTATTTGTTTATTTGGAAGGTGGCATTACAGAGAAGGAGAAGCAAAGGCAGAGAGAGAGAGGTCTTCCATCCACTGGTTCAATCCCCAAATGGCTGCAACCACCGGGGCTGGGCCAGACCAAAGCCAGGAGCCACGAGCTTCATCTTGGTCTCCCACAAGGGTGCAAGGATCCAAGCACGTGGGCCATCTTCCTCTGGCTTTACCAGGAGCATTAGCAGCGATCTGGGTCAGAAGTGGAGCAGCCAGGACTTGAACCAGCACCCATATGGAATGCTGGCCCTGCAGACAGTGGCTTAACCTGGTGCACCACAGCACGAGCCCCTTGACATAGATTTTTATCATGTCACTTACTCGTGTGTGCACATAAAAAGGAAAACGTGGGGCCCGCGCTGTGGTGCAGCGGGTTAAGCCACTGTCTGCAGTGCCGGCATCCCATATGGGCTCCAGTTCTAGTCCCGGTTGCTCCGCTTCCGATCCAGCTCTCTGCTATGGCCTGGGAAAGCAGTGGAAGATGGCCCAGATGCTTAGGCCCCTGCACCCGTGTGGGAGACTCGGAAGAAGCTCCTGGCTGTTGGCTTTGGATTGATGCAGCTCTAGCCGTTGTGGCCAATTGGGGAGTGAACCAGCAGATGGAAGGCCTCTGTAACTCTGCCTTTCAAATAAATAAAAATAATTTTTTAAAGGAAAACGTAAGAAATAAATTGATTATGGAAAGAAACCAGCTCCTCAGAGTGGGTGCAGTTCTGACTGCCGGTGGTGGAGCGCGGGGAGCAGATTTGGTGAGGGCTGAAGGCCGCTGGTTTTAGTCTCTTGAATGAGAGGTCGAACGAATCGGCTTTGGATTCCTGCTTTGGCAATGAACTGAGCCTTCATCGCTTACCTCCTCCCTCCGAAAGCATCGTGTCCCCTGAGGTAAAGGCCTGCCCCAGGCCGTGGACGCCTGTCCTGCAGGTCGCAGTCTGCCGCTCCGGCGTTCAGGCATGCGTGGCCGTTGAGAGTTGCGCCAGGTGCCACCTTGCCCAGAGCACTCGCGAGGCACCTGTTGCAGAGACGCTGGAGTGTGCTTGTCAGGTGTGGTGAAGCAGAGCACCGTCGGCATCGCCGTCGGCAGTGGGAGCCGTGCCGGGCCTCGGAGGGTGCGGCCTGACCAGTGCTAACGAAACGCCGTGCCGGGGCCGCTCCCCTGCGTCGGCCCTTCCAGGATTCCAAGCTTCAGAGCCGCAAAGCCGGGGTCTGCTGCGTAGCCTCAGTCTCTGCGCCTTCGTCTCGCCTCTCCCCGTTCCTGTTTCTCCAAGGATCCCATCCGCGACCTGCCCTTCCGTCTCCCCCTGCAGGGTCCCAGCCATTCAGGTGCTTGTACTGCTCGGCGACTTTCCGCTTCCCCGGGGCGCTGCAGCACCACGTCACCACCGAGCACTTCAAGCAGTCGGAGAGCACCTTCCCCTGTGAGCTGTGCGGGGAGCTCTTCACCTCCCAGGCCCAGCGCGACGGTCACTTGGAGTCTGAGCACCCAAAGGTGATGGGCGCCGAAACCCAGGCAGCTGCCTCCCAGGTGGTACAGGTGAGTAAGGCCCTCAACTGCACAGAAAGCTGGCGTGGGCCCCGGGGCTTCTCTGGCGGGAGCGCTGGGGCTCTTTCAGGGTCCCTTGAGAGATTGCCCCACCAGGGAGAACTTGTAGAGGTTTTTTCTCACCGTCCACAGCCTTCCCACCTCCTGAGGAACACGGCAGGGGACAGTCGGGGGTGGTCGTGGGGAGGGTCGCAGGAAGTCGTGGGGAAGGGCGGTCAAGCCTGTGCTGGTCAGGGACCACCTGCAGCACAGACCCTTGGGCAGCTCCCCTGCGCTGGACACAGCACACATTGTCACCCCTGGGCTGCCCCCTCTACCTGGGCAAAAATAACCCACCTCTTCTTGATGAAAAACCTGCCTCCGCAGCCCGTGTAATCCAGCCTCTCTCTGCCCCCAGGTCCTCGTTTACTCTTCCCAACTCCAAAGACAGGGCGGAAAGGAAGCGGGCTGGGTTCTGTGGGTTGCAGTGGGTTAGAGAGGAACCGGAAACTGAGGGAGGTCTGAGTCTGGCCGTCCCACTGTCCAGTGCCCTGGGTCAGTCGCTTTCAGCCCTGTCCTCACAGGCCCTTGGAGGGGCAGAGATGTGGCCAGGGGGGCAGCGCTGCAGGCTGCTCATCAGCCAGCACCATTCCGCTTTGTTTTTTTGTAAGATGCCCTCTGAGAAAAAGGAAGGGAGGAGGCTTCGTTCCTTTAAAAATAAAAACAAAAAAACAGTCCGCGAACTCCCCTCCTGGTGAATTATCAGTTGGACATCACCCTTGCTCCCTCCGCTCCGGTTCACAGAGGAGCAGCGCAGTTGTCCTCACCGTGCCCTCCGGGGGCACCTGCCTCGTAAACCTCACCGCATCTCGTTGTTCTGGGGTGCACAGGTCAGAGGCTAGAGTTTGTCCACATTCTCTGCCTTCTCAGGCCCTCCGTCTGCTGGCTTCCACGGACAGCCTCGGCCGAGCAGAGGCCCGGAGGCGCCACCCTTGGCAAGCCAAGGCCTCTGGTAGCCACTCGTGTCCGTGCTTCGAGCATGAGACCAGCCACCCTCAGTAGCATTCCTCTCACACGGCACTTGGGGCTGCAGTGAATCCTCGAGACAGGGAAACCCAGGGCGAGAAACGGAGCCTGTGTTCACTGGCGTGTAATCATAGCGTCCCGGCGCCCTGCGACGGCGTACTGAGCAAAATTACAGCAATTTCGTGCGCAGTTATTTAAATGGTGTGCCTGCCTTCTCTTTTGCATCGCTGGTGTGTTGGGCTTGCCTCTTCCCATTAGGCATGTGTAATTGCTCTCCTCAGGTGAAGACATAAATATCATCATTACAGCCTGGGATGGGACCGTGTACATTCTGGGGCGCTAGCCACGGCCACTGCCAGAGCAGCCTCCCGGCCTTCCCTTTCAGGTGATCCAGACCGCAGAGCCCGCGGCTTCGGCAGAGCAGGTGATCACGCTGGAGGAGGCCCAGCTGGCCGGGTCGCAGGTGTTTGTGACGCTGCCGGAGTCTCAGACACCTCAGACCAGCTCTGAGCTCGTGGCCGTGACTGTGGAGGACTTGCTGGACGGCACCGTGACCCTGATCTGTGGAGAAGCCAAGTGAGTGGCTGTCGTCCAGGGGAGGGGCTCCTGCGTGTGCACCAGAGACAGCCCGGTAGCTGCCATCTGCCCCGCGTCCCCGGCTGTCCTGAGCCTACGGCCAACCAGAGCGGCTCCCTTGGAAAGCACGCGGAGCATCGTTGTTCCCGTGGAGCCCACACGTCTGACACCACCATCTGCCACAGCAGGCAGCCTGTGCCTTTGGCCTCTGAGACACCGCCAGATCCCCTGCCAAGGACAGCTTCCAAAACCCAGGGCACGAGCAGTGGGGCGTGCCGTGTGCCGGCAGTGCTTGGTGGCAGAATGGCAGTTAGAAATGCTGCCAGTGCCTCCAGCCAGCCCATCCTGGGCCCCGGCTTTGAGCTCACGTGCCCCTGCCCCCCACCTGGGTCGGGCTTCCCCTGCACCCAGAAGCTGTGCCCAGCGTGGTGGTACAGGGAGGTCTTTCCCTGGCAGGAGGGACAGCTCTTCCAGACAGAGCCCTTGGGGTGTTCCTGCCGCCTGGCTGTAATGGAGACCATCTGGGGCCGGAGACAGTCCCCACCTTTCCAGTATTTCCATCGTGGTGTCCCTTCCTGAAGGCGGCGCCCGCAGTCTCCCCTGCATGCTCAGCCTCATCCTCTTCCTGCACTCAGAGGCCGACACCTCCGCCTGCCTTGCAGGCCGTGCGTCCTCACAGGCCGTGCGTCCTGCCGTGAGGAGCGGTTAGTGCTGGCTGCGGGCCGCCGCTGCCACAGGGCACCGAGCCTTTGGAGTCGGAATTTCATGAAGCTTTCTTATCTTTAGTTCCTAAGATATAATCTGATAATTAATGGTTCGTGGAAGCCATTACGAAGTGCAATTGGATGGATGGTTCCCCGTTTAGAGAGAATCACTAGCCTTCTTCTTTCCTCGAAGCCAAAGGTTGCAATGTGCAGGCGTGTTTACACCAGGCAGGCCTCCCTGCCACACAGTGTGGCTGGACTCCCGGGAGGGGTGTTCTGATCTGGCCACCAGCCCTGGAGCCTGAGACTGGCAGAGACAGGCCCGGCTCGTGGCAGGGCTCAGTGTGGGCGGGGCTGCGCTGTGCCAGGGCAGGCCGCAGAGCCTTCCCGCTGACCACCGTGTGCACAGGCAGCTGGCCCCCACAGAGCTTCCGCAGAGGGCTCAGCCAGCGCTCCCCAGGCAGCCGCTGGCCTCTGGCCTGTCCCTGTGTTGATAGGCAAATCGCTTGGGCTATCAGTTCAGAATCTCCCGATTCTGAAGTAAGTGAAGTGTTAAAGAGAGTCGGCCTCAGAAGCCAGGGACTGACCAGAAGATGGTGCTCAAGCCTTTAAGACTTTGCCTCCCTGCAAAGACCTTGCTGCTGCGACTAGGGCTGCCCGTCTCCTTAGGGCTTAGCCCTGGGAGCCACCGGAAGCCCTCACATGGCAAGTGGCAGCAGGTAAAGCCCGCTGAAAGGCAGGGGGAGCACATGCGTCCAGGCCTTGGCACCAAGCCCAGCGCACAAGGCTGCAGCTCCTCGCACAGCACGGCGCGAGTGTGGCTCAGACTCCAGCCAGAAAACGAACGGAAGCAGAAAGTCAGCTGCCGAGGGCCTGCAGGGGACAGTGACCTTGGCTGAAGGGCTGCTGGACGGAGGGCTCTGCTGGAGATCCACGGCGGGGCCGGGCCCTGACTCCCCGGAGTGGCAGCTTGCGGGGTGGGGCCAGTGGAGAGGCGGGACTTGCTGAGACCTCAGGGGCCCTCAGTGCGGGGCGGGGCCCAGTGCGGGTCTGGTCGGAGTGCAGGGAGGGCCCGCCTGAATCAGCTACTGGCCCCACTGCGCCCCTGCCTCTGCCTCTGCCGGCTGAGTTCACAGTCGCCCCCTGGAGAAGCCCAGGCATGGGTTCCATTGCGCTTGTTCCACTCTGCTTGGCCGTTTTATTCATTTCTTGCGCTTCTGCCCAAGAGACCTTCTGATTGCCTCATTCCGGAGGCGCTGCCCGTGCAGCCCAGCTGAGGCATTGCAGGGCTGTGGAGAAGTCTGCCGACGTTTTGGGACCCGTGGATTGGTTCCGTCGGCCTCCAGCCTTCGTGGCTCCCAGAGCCCGGGATCCACTGTGAGGAGGGAACGGTGGTCAGCGTCGTAGCTGGAGCCCTGCTGTGGGAGCAGTGAGTCAGCTGCGCAGCAGGAGCTGTCCTCACGGTGACGTGCGAACAGGTGGCTCAAGCACAGGGGCCCCGCAGGAATGTGAGGCCCTTACTGACCTGGTCCCTGAGCCGGGCCAGGAACCAGAGGACCGCAGTGGGGCGGGCTGTGTGGGGCGTTCCGCTTTGCACTGCCTCCGGAGGCGCCCCAGCCTCGTCCCCCGGGCGAGCGCTGGTGGTGAGGGGCTGAGAGGTGGGCGGTGCCTGGGGACACGAAGTCTGTCCTCTGCCCGCAGGCTCAGGTGGACCGCAGAATCAGGAGCGGTGAGGGCGTCCTGGGAGGTCCTCCGAGCCCGCGCTGCTGCCTGGCGGCCAGCACAGTGGACGGGCTGGGGCTGTGCCTTCACAGGTCTCCTGTGCTGAGGAGCGGGAGCCGGGCAGGCAGCTCCAAGGACTGAGCGGTGTTCTGGGGAGTGGGGGCCGCAGAATTGGGTGGGACCTGAGTGGCTGCTTCAGGAGTGGTGGGGGCTTCAGTTGGCATAACCAGAGGAGGAGCTGAGCAGCCCCAGCCCTGGCCTGCTTGGCCCAGTGTCCCAGGAAGGGGGAAGTAAAACAGATTTAGGGCTAGAGGGAGTTTTGGGGACGAGTTATTAATTGTTTTGTTGCCATGGAAACATTGGAGGTGGTAGGACTTAGACCAGAGGCACAGTGGAAACTCCAAAACTCGGGGCACCTGCAGCTGGGCGTGCGAGGGAGACAGAAGCTGGGTGCCCCCTGGGGACCACATTACTGACAGGAGCCCTTCCCGGGGCTGCATAGACAACCCCCCACGTGCCGCTGTATACATTGCATTGCAAACCATTATCGATGTTCAACATGTACTCGTGTGTATAAATAAAATGCATTCTTGAAGAAAATCACACTTTGTGCACAGACCTGTTTTCTCTCTGGCCTGGCGGTGTCAGGTGCTCGGGCTGCAGGGCCTGGTCTCGGGGCTGTTGGGTGCCTTCCGACCGTGACCACGTGGCCTGGGGACTGAAACGCTCCCCTGTCACATGAGTCTCATTTGCTAAGCCCTCTTTCCCGGGAGTAGGTGTGGGCAGCGGTGGTGTCTGGCCCGGCCCTCCCCAGCTGTGCCCTGAATAACCATGACCTTGGCAAGGTGCTCGCCGCTCCACGCTCCTTCCCAGCTCCCAGCTGTAAAGGGGAAATCATTGCACTTACAGAATTGTGGTGTGAATTCAAAGCCTGGTTTTGGTGAATCGACTCAAATGTTGTTACTAACGCCTGCAAGTCTGCACGCAGGCGCTAGGAGGGTGTCCTGTGCCGCGGTGTGGGCGTGCCCTGGACATGGCCTGCTCGCGCAAGCAGAGGACGACTCGGATCTCAGACTCAGGTGTTGTGGGGAAGAGGGGAGCTGCTTCCTGCCCCGCAGCTGTGGGTCCTCGCTCCCCTCGGAGTCACCACCCTGCCGTGTCCTCCTCCGCCCGCCTCTAGGCAGAGGGGCGGCGCTCGGCCTGGCTTCGGTGAGCTCCGCGGTCGAGGACGAGCTCGTCCAGCTCCCCCCATCTGGGAATCTGCATTCTGAGATTCCCAGCCCGTGTCCTACCCTGGACGGCCGGGGCGTGTTGCACCTTGCTTTATCTCGCGTTGCATCCTAAACAGCTGGAGGACAGGGACTGCCCCTGCCAGTTTGGTTTCCGAGTAGGGGGCTCTGTGCTGGGCGCGCAGAGGCTGAGTCTGGCCCACGCGGGGCACACCCCTGCTTGTGAAGGCCGGCGTGTGGCAGGGAGGCTGTCCCCAGGTTACCCTGGGCCGGTCTACCAGAGCATCCTCCTTTCTTTGTCCTCTGAGAAGAGATTAGCACAGGGCTGAGAGCGGCTGGCGGCCCTGCAGCTCCCCAGCTTCTCTGATCAAACAGCACTCCTGCCGCCTCCTCTTGCCCCGGGTCCCCCAGCGTAGGCCAGAAGCAGCTGATCAAACACATCAGGACAAGGTCAGTCCAGGGACCCACAGTCCCCTCCAGGGGAGACTTCACAGCCCTGCCGTCAGGAGGCTCTGATAAAAATGGGCAGGGGTGGGCAAGAGGGCCCATGGGGCTGGCCTGAGGCCGAACACCTTCGCTCCGTTTCAGGGTGAAGTCCGTGTGCTCCACACGGGGCCTAGAGCAAGGGCCGCTGTGTGTGAACGAGTGGGGGTGGGAGATGGCAAGGAAGAGCCCGTGGATTGTTGGATTGTCACAGGGTGACTTAGCTCCCCCTCATTATCCCACAACCCCTTCGAGGGCAAAACCTGTGCAGTATCCTCACTCGGACATGCACACGCGTGCACATTGGCTGGCGCCTCGGGGGTCTGCACGCTGAGTGACCTGGGTCCCTGGAGTCCTGGGATGTGCCCGCTCCCTAGGCTACAGGAGGCTGGGGCCGATCAGCCTGAAGCGCTGCCTGGCTGAGGTTCGTAGGGCGCTGGCTGTAGATGAGGAGCAGGTGCCGAAAACGCGTGCCGGGCTGGACGGGGGCCAGCAGCTCATGGGACCTGCAAATGCTGTGCAGTTTTTTGTTGGTTTTCTTTGAGGGGGAGGATTAATAAATTTTAGAAATAGTTTCATAGGAGGCAGCATTGTGGCACAGGAAGTTAAACCCCTGCCTGCGACGCCAGCATCCTGTTTGAGTACCAGTTCAAGTCCCGGCTGCTCCACTTCCAATCCAGCTCCCTGGTAATGCACCTGGGAAAGCAGTGGAGGACGGCCCAAGTGCTCGGGCCTCTGCACCCACATGGGAGACCTGGAAGAAGCTCCTGGCTCCCGGCTTGCTTGCTCGCTCACGCTCTCGTTCTCTCTCTCTCTCTCTCTCTCCACCTTTCAAATAGATAAATCTTTGTTGAGAAAATTAGTCTCACAATAATTGCTGTTATTAAGAGCTTCCACGACGTGGACACTAGTACCTTTATGTAATTCTGCTTTCCTAAGATCAGGGCAACCCGGGCCCTACTGCTGGCTCTGTTACCCTGTGGTGTGGACATCACTACCAGAACCACTGCGTAGCCAGTGAGCAGCACAGCTGGGACTTGAACCCAGAACCGTTCAAACACCAGGCTGTCATAGAGCACTTCTGAGTACCTCACTGGCCAGAAAAAGGTCACTCCCACGTGTTTCCGTTCCTCACACAACCTTGTCTGTACCTGTTTTCTCTCCTGCTCCCTCGCACCCATCCTGCCTGAGACGACCACCCTAGCCTAAAACTGAGCCGCTGGAGGAGTCACCGGTGGCAAGTCACGCCCCCTGCCCTGCTCCGCTAGTAGCAGGAGGCCACGTGGGGCACAAGTCAGGGCTGTCCTTGGGATGCAGGTCCCGCCTGGGCTCCTGTGCAAGGGTGGGCCCCTCACCTCGGCAGCTCTGGGAGGCGTCTCCGCTCCTCGCCTTCCCGGGCTCCACCTTGACCCCGGGCTCCTAGAGCAGGAATGTTTTCCACAGCCGCAGATTTGCTTGGAGAGGAGGATCACAAGACGGCAGCAAAAGGCCTCGTGCAGAGCCAGCTCCGGGATGGTTCAGGTCTGGGTTGGGGTCACTGCCCTGTCCTTTATCGGGTGTGTCACTTCAGGCATGTTGCCTTTGCTTCACCTTGGGGACGGTAGAACTCTTAGGGGGATGGCAAAGATGAAAAGGTAGGCACGGGAGGTTCTCCTCCAGCGCCTGGCGCGTGGCGAATGCTCTTTGCCACGATGCTGCTCATGGTGTGAGCGGACTGCGGCTCCAGGATGGCCCTGCCCAGCGCAGAGACCCCACTGCATGCCTCTGGTGTTCAGCTGGACAGTGAGTCCAGGAGGCATCATGTGTCTGGCGCACAGGAGAGCCGGCTCTGCAGATCCTGCAGCACCAGGGCAGGGCTTCCCGCGTGCTGTCCATGTGACGCCGCCCGGGCGCCTGCGCCACGGGGCCTCAGCGGAACAGGTTGTGTCACCCGTGTGGTGACCCCGTTTCTGTGCCCAACAGTGGCCTCTAGGAGGAGCGAGCCTTGCCTGGTTGGAGAAGGGCTCCTAGGCAGGGGCAGTGCAGAGAAAGAGGTGGCAAACGCTTGACCGCCCGGGGCCGCCCTCATGGGGGACCTCAGTCCCATAGTGCCTGCCTTGGGGGCAGCGCGCCTCAGCTCGCGGATGCTTTTGCACACACGATTCCTTTTGATCTTCCAGCGACGTGGAAATTTACGCCCTGTGCAGTGAAGAATCAGACCACACAAGACCTCTGTCTTCTCTACACAAGGTTCCCCCGTTGGCGAGCAGCGGAACTGGAGCCGGCTATGCTGAGGCCGCGTGCAGCTCTCCCCGGCCCGCCGTGCTCGTGTGTCTGTGATGGCCCCGTGTTTCAGGCCCGTGCAGTCCTGGCTGCAGCGCTGGGGGGGGGGGGGGGGGCTTGAGCCACGCCCATGCAGAGTGCGAGGTCCAGGGAGTCGGCTGCTTGCCCACACGGGGAGGGAGGCAGTCGCTGGCCTATAGTCCCAGCAGCTGCACCGGTTGCAAGGACAAGTGCACCTTAGGTCAAGTGAGGAGGGGCTCGCGCAGCCTGGGAGGGGTAGCACGAGCGCGCCGCGCACTGACCGCTGCCTGGGCCGGGCCGCCACGCTGTCCTAGGATGCCTGCCCTGATGCAAGTGTGCTGTCGTGTGTGGGCCGGCACGGGAGCCTCTGGCCACACATGGCCACTGAGCACTTGAAGTGTGGCTCCTATGACGAAAGAACCAAAGATTTTCACTTAGAGAGTCGCATTAACATATAGCATGAACCTGCATGGCGTGGCCCAGCGGGGTTCGGTGCTGCCTGGGATGCCAGAATCCCACGTTGGAGCCCTCGTTCGAGTCCTGCTGTGCCGCTTCGCGTACAGCTCCCTGCTGACGTGCACCGTGGGAGGTGGCAGATGGCCCAAGGACTTGGGTTCCTGCGTCCATGGCAGAGACCTGGATGGAGTGCCAGGCTCCTGTCTCCAGCCTGGACCAACCCCAGCTGTTTGGGGATAAACCAGTGAAAGGCAGATCTGTCATTCCCTCTTTGTCACTTCTTGTTTTAAAAAAAAAAATCTTTAAAAAGTAAAAACTAGATGGCGCCTCAGGGGGATGATGGCCATCTAGGAAGAGTCCGAATTCAAACCCAGGTCTCCGCCCCTTGCTCTGCGCCCATGGTTCGTGCAGTCCCTGCTCCTTGCCTGCCGCCCGGGCCTGAGGACGGAGGACACAGCCATCGCCCCAGGCCGAGTGACTGAGCCCGGGACTGACTGCGGGGATGGCGACGGCATGGTCACCTGGTTCACAGAGGAGTGAATGGTGCTGGCGTTTGCCCGGGGTCACCCAGCTTTCGCAGAAAGGGTCACCCCGGCACAAGTGGGGACGCCTCATTCTCGCTCCTGTTTCTTCTCACCAGCTCCGGAGAGGAGCTGAACCAAAACCAGAAGTGCCCTGGTGGCAGCCCCGTCGCCCTGTGCCTCCTGCTGCGGGTGAGACGGCAGCGCCACACTGAGCCACTCACCGGCGCCAGCGGGTCCCGCCCACCGAGTGGGCGGCAGGGCCGCTGTGCACGTGGCTTTCCAGCGACCATTGGCAAAACCACGTGGTGCTCAAGGCGGACACGATTCGTGGTGACATGCCGGCAGACTCGGTGTGTAGGCAGACGCGGTGCATTGTCACCCCGGGCTAAGCCGCGGGACCCTGGCGGAGTGTTCAGCCCACGCCAGCGAGTGGACTCGAGGGCTTCCATAGTCCCTGGCCGGAGCACCAGGTCACAGGGAAAGCAGGCGACTGCCCTGGACCAGGCCACTTACTCGGCCTCCGTGGCTTCATCGCCCATCATGCCACGCCCACAGGGTGGGACTGGGGGGGACTTGCAGTGGGAGAGCTAGGCGGGGGGCCGCCCCCTGGTGAGAGCTGGCGGGTGGGGGAGCAGTGTATGTGAAGGCCCGTGGGCTTCTGTGCTACACGCACAATGCCCCAGGGCCCCCCGTGCGAGGAACCGGCAGAACCCCCATCCTGCAGTGGGAGGGGAACCCGGTGCCTTTGGGGCCCAGAGGCTGGTGCAGGTGCTGACAGCAGCCCCAGAGAGAGTCCCTTGCGGCAGCCCTGCCCTACCCACTGGGGCATGGGCCTTGGGGGCTATGCCTGGGGAGGAACCGGCTGGGACAGAGGACTTTCCGGAGCTGGGGGAGCGCCTGGCCCAGGAGAACGGGGCACAAGGCCCATGGCTCTGCCACTTGGGGCACTGGCATCGATTCCTGCCCTGGCCCATGCACCCTGGGAGGTCACAGGAGACGGCCCAGGTCCTCAGGTCCCTGCCACCACCTAGGAGACTGTTGTGGGCATTTGGAGAGTGACTCAGCCGATGGAAAAGATACCTTTCTCTCTCTCTCTCTAGCCTTTCAAATAAATAGTCAATAAGGTCATGTGCAAGGCTTCCACCACCCACCTCGCATGTCCCTGAACACGTTCGTTCATGCCAGCCCTTACCGTGGCTAGGCGGTGTTCTGGGCGCTGGGATGCCACGAAGGGCGAGCTCTCCTTTTTTGGGGAGACGGGCGCTAGTGCATCCAGAGCGCCGCCTCATGGCCACTGCAGGGACAGCATCGGGCGGGGCCGGCGTGGGGTATCCGGGAAAGGACTTGTGCCAAGACCTGAGGGCTGGAGGGAGTGGCCTTGTGGATGGCTAGGGGAGAACAGCAGTGCAAGGGCCCTGAGGCAGGAAGAGGCGTGGCCTGGCTGGGGACTCCTGAGGTGGCCAGCGTGGCTGCAGGGTGGTGGACAAAGGAGAGGAGAGTGGGAGAGAGTTAGGGAGGTCAGTAGGGCCCACCTCCTGTAGGACCTGCTAGGCTGCTTAAGGATGTGGCTGGGGCGGGGTGCGGGGTGGGGGGATTGGAGAAGAGGTGCTGCAGTCACCGTTTTGAGGATAAAGAGGTTATTCAGGGGCTGTGTCAGCAGAAGCTCATGGAAAGGAAAATGAGCCTGCAACCGAAGACATTTCTGATCGGCTCACTTGTTAGCCAAGAGGGAAAACGCTGGCGGTGGTGAGGCGTCGTCGTGTCGCGCCAACAGGATTTGCTGATGGATCGGGCAGGGATTTAAGAAGAAGGATTCAGGGAGGCTCCCGGGACTGTGGCTGTGAAAGTGGAAGCACAGGGGGCCGGCGCTGTGGCACAGCGGGTTAACGCCCTGGCCTGCAGCGCCGGCATCCCATATGGGCACCGGTTCTAGTCCCGGCTGCTCCTCTTCCGATCCAGCTCTCTGCTATGGCCTGGGAAAGCAGTGGAAGATGCAGCTCTCCCTGCACCTGCATGGGAGATGCGGAAAAAGCTCCTGGCTCCTGGTTCCGGATTGGAGCAGTTCCAGCCGTTGCAGCCAACTGGGGAGTGAACCAGCAGATGGAAGACCTCTCTCTCTCCCTCTCTCTCTCTCTCTCTCTACCTCTCTCTACCTGTCCTTCTCTCTGTGTGTAATTCTGACTTTCAAATAAATTAATTAATTAAAAAAAAAAAGTGAAGCACAGAGTGGCTGCGTGCTGTGATGGGGAGCTCGCCACAGAGGAGGACCCCTGGGGCATGTGGCGTCACCGTGTGAAAGACCACCCTGCTCGGAGCTCAGTGTTGTCTGCCGAGTCACCAGGGCTCCCCAGAGACCCACCGCCACCTCGGCCTAGGGAGGAGAGCAGGGGTAGCCTGCCCGCCCTCGCGGGACGGGGGAGGTAGCCGGGAGCACGCAGTAAGCGAGGGCGGTTCTAGCACTGGGACCCGCGGCGACCAAGCCCAGAGCCACTGTCTTGGAGAAGCCCACAGCCGGGAGAGGAAGCGGGCAGCAGGTGCTCCAAATGACCAGGGCCAGGCAAGGGACGGGGCCTGCAGCAGGTGAAGACTGCGGGCACCCCAGGCAGAGGCAGCCGACCCTGGCTAGGCCGAGCCCTTGGGGTGGAGGGTGCCCAGCGGGCAGGCGGGCACTGAGGGCAGAAGCCTGAAGCCCTCCCCCGAGCTTCTTCCTCGACTTGAGCTTTCTTTTTTTTTTTTTTTTTTTTTTGACAGGCAGAGTGGACAGTGAGAGAGAGAGACAGAGAGAAAGGTCTTCCTTTTTGCCGTTGGTTCACCCTCCAATGGCCGCCGCGGCCGGCGCACCGCGCTGATCCGCTGGCAGGAGCCAGGAGCCAGGTGCTTTTCCTGGTCTCCCATGGGGTGCAGGGCCCAAGCACCTGGGCCATCCTCCACTGCACTCCCTGGCCACAGTCGACTTGAGCTTTCTTAACGGCAGCCTGCCGAGGAGACCGAACCCCGGACTGGCTGCCACAGGGAGCTGAGTCCAGGCCGGCCATGGCCAAGGCTGGGGGAGGGGGCAGCGCCTCTCACCCTTGACCTCCTTGTCTGCCCCTTCCTCCCGGCCACTTGGCACCTGTTTGGCAGCTGGGGAGAAAGGCACAGAGAAGTTGGCTGCTTGCCTCGGGTCACACAGGTGGTAAGCAGGGAGCCAGGATCTTAACCCAATGGCGGAGAAGACAGCCGGGGTGGGAGTGGGGCGGCCCTCGGGTCCTCCAAGCTTTCAGGGAGGGGCACGGGCAGCCGCAGGGCCATTCACAACCCACGCACGTGCAGGGGAGACGGCCTCGGGGTGGCTGGAGGCCCCGAGCCTCGGAGACAGAAAAGGGAAGGCCCCAGGGGCCTCAGGCTGCCTCCGCAGGCCTGGCACCTGTCAGCCGGATCTGCTCAGGACTCGCAGGCGACCCCATCACGGCCTGCTCCGACCCCCTACAGCGCCCAATAGGAAATCCTGGAGGCTCAGCTGCCAGGCAGGGCCCTCTGAGACCCCTCCTCTGCCGGCCCCCGACCTCCTCGCTTCTCTCCCTGCCTCACCCTTCACTCACTTTTCAAACTGCCAGCAGCCTCCGTGCGCCCACGCTGGCCTCGTTCTGGGGCCTGGAGGAGCAGCCGCTCCCTGTTCTCCCAGCCCCCGCCCATGCTGTGCCCCCAGCCCCTCGTCTTTCCCTGGACAACCCGCTTGGCCTGCTTTGAGGCGTGATTCGGACACCGTCTCCTCCAGGAAGCCTTCCCTGGGGCTCCCCTTGCGCCCGCTCCTCTCGCTGGCCTGCAACCCGGGGCTTCCCCAGTAGCCTCTGTGTCGGCCTCACCAGCCCAGAGCCAGGCCAGAGTGGGCATCTGTGGGTGGGCTCACTGTGCGAGTCTCCCCCTTAGACAGGTGGCCGGTGGAGTCTTGGGGAAGCAACCCGCCCAAGGTCACGTGGGATAAAGTGGGAGGAAACCTTGGGAGCTGAGCTGGGTGGGCACTCAGGGGAGGGGACTTCGAAGACCGTCCCGGCCCTCGGGGTCCTGACTGGTAAGCCCACCACCCACCTGTCACCTTCTGAGAGAGCCCCAGTCCGTGCCGCCCGAAGTCCCGTGTCGGGTTCCGTTCCCCTCCCTGCCTTTGCTGTTTTGCACAGCTCTTAGAATGTTCTGACATCGTCTGCACTCCTCCCTCGGTGGTCTGTCTCGGGGGTGGGCCTGGCCAGCAGCTCCGCAGAGCCTAGGCCGCCGTAGGTGCCCAGGACACGTCTGCTGAACTTGTGCGCGTGGCCAGGGCCATCCGCCCTCGTTCGCTGCTCCCAGGCATCTACCCGTCTTGGAGGAGGAAGCAGGGCCCAGGGAGGGGAGGTGGCTGATCAGTGGCAGAGCCTGGAGCCAGCTGCACCGGATTCCACACTCACAGCCTTGGGCGTCGGGTCACAAGTGAGGCTGCCGGCCTGGCACAGACACTGCTTTGGTCTTCCCTGGGGGCGCGGGCGCCGAGCCAGGGCTCCCAGACTGCCTACTGCCCATGGCTCAGCCTCATCTTGTTTCTCCTTGGTGCTTTTTAATTTGCGCACCCTCCGTCCATGGCTTCAGTGTCACTGGTTCCCCGGGTGTGGCCTCTGGATGAGGTGGGAGCCCCTGACCGCCCTGGCTCCTGGTCCATCTGGCAGTGCGTTGAACTCTCAGAACCCGCTTTCTCATCTCACCCTAGTGAACTGGCGAGCACGCCTTCCCCGCTCTGCCCCGGGACCTGGGTTCGAGTCTCCCCAACACTGCCTTCTGACTGTAAGACCTGGAGCAGGTCCCTGCCCCTGGGCCTCAGTCTCCCCGCATGCACCGTGCAGGTTTGAAGCTCTGATGTGTAAGGGTTCTTCTAGCCCAGACATTCTAGAATGTCCCATCTGACAGCAGATAATACGAGGGGCAGGTGTTGGCACGGTGCCTAAGACGCCGCTTGGGGTCCTTGCGCCCTGTGTCAGAGTGCCCGGCTCCCGTCCTGGCTCCGCCCCTGAGATCAGGTTCCTGGGAGGCAGCAATGATGGCTCCTGTCCGCCAGGTCCCTTCCAGCCCCGGGGGAGCCCCGGACGGAGCTTCCGGCTCCTCTCCCGCCTTTGGCTGTTTCAGGCATTTGAGTAGCGAATCGGTGGGTGAAAGATCACCCTGTGTCGGTCTCTCTGCTTTTCAAATAAGATAGAAATAAATAAAGCTTAAAAAGTAGGAACTGTAAGTCTTACGTATAATTTAAAATGTTGGAGGGGGCAGACGCGGCACAGCAGGTGCACGTCCCATGCCAGTGTGCCTAGGATCGAGTCCTGCCTCCTCCTCTGCCTCCAGTCCAGCTTCCTGCTACTGTGCCCGGGAGGCAGCAGCTCAAGTGTCCCACCCGGCGGAGCTCCTGGCTTCTGCTTTCAGCCTGGCCCAGCCCCAGCTGTGGCCGGCACTTGGGGAGTGAACCAGCGGATGAAAAATCTCTTTCTCTGTGTGTGTGTGTTTTTTTTTCACAAATAAAAATGAATAACTTTAAAATAAGTTATTATATATTATAAAATAATTTTTTAAATGAAAATGAAATGTTCTGATAAAAAGATAAAAAGAAACAGGTGAGATTGATTTCAATGATCTACTTCATTTAGCCCAATATATCAAAATCCTTTTCATCTGAACAGGTGATCAATGCAGAAACGCTGATGAGCCATTTTACGTGGCTTTCTCACGTCAGACAACCTGCATTTCCAGGGTGCAGTGGCCGGCGTGGCTGTGGCTGCAGCACCTGACAGCGCCGTCAGCCTCGGAGCAGAGCGCTAGGGGCTCCTTCCCCGATGGAGGTGTGGGAGGCGGCGCTGCCCTGTCTCTCCCAGTCCCTCCCAACCTGGGCCTGAGGCTTCCCACCCTGCCCAGCCGGGGAGGAGAGAGGGGAGGGGCAGGGTCCCCCAGGGAGCGCACATCAGGGGGCAAAGGATCTCAGAACCTGGGTTCTGTGCCTGCGGTGGGGGCGGGGGTGGGGCTGTGCCCTTGTCTCCGATCCAGCGAGTTACTCGCTCATCTGAGTCTGCGCGCCCAGGAGTCCTGCGAGAGCGCGTCCAGGCCTCACGTGACTGTGGCACACGGGGAACTGAGGCTGACAGAGAGGAGGGCGGCTGTTCCTGGCTCCCAGGCCCCTTTGCGTTCAGCCTCTGCTTCCCGGACACAGCTCATGGGCATGGGCATGGGTGTGTGTGTGCAGGTCTCCCACGGGGAGTAAAGCCCCCTCCCCCCAGCCTCAGGATTGGGCCTCGAGGCTTTGGCTGGCTCACTGCCCGCTGGCTGGGGGTGGGGGCAGCATGCGAACAGGCTTGCTTGCTCTAGGACTGGGAGACACAGAACTTCACCCTCATCTGGGGACAGCTGCCCTGGCTAAGGTGGGAGGGGCTTGGGGCAGGGGGTGGGTGCAGGGAGGCAGAACCCCCACCCCTCCCAACGCCCAGCGCCCAGACCCCCTGCCAGCCCCTGGGTCCTGTCTGTCTTACTCCCGCTGGAACTCAGGGCCTCACACCGGTGGGGGCTGGGCACAGAGCAGGTGCTTGGTTAATGCAGAAGGGCTGAGTGGGTCTCTCCTCCCTCTCTCCCTCTCTCTCCCTTTCACACCCTCCCATCTTTCTCCTTCCCCCTCCCCAGGAGGTCGTCGGCTCTGTCCCTCCCCACCCCCGTCTCCCCAGGGTCCCCATGTCCGGTGTCGGACTCTTGCTGCAGGTCCCTCTGTCTGTCCATCTGTCCCTCTCTCTCTCTCCTTGCTTCCTCTCTTCTCCCGCCTTGTTCCCTCTGGGTCTTCTTATCTCCCCCCCTCTCTCCCTGTTCTCTGTTGCTGTCTCTCCCTGAGGCCCCAGCACCTCCCCTCCCTCCCCGCCCCCCACGGCCTCTCTCCCTGTCACTGGTTTCCGCCTCCCCTCCCTGGGCTGCAGCTCCCGGCCCCCGCCCCCTCCTCGGGCGGGCAGCAGGAGCCCCACTGGATGACAGCCGAGCCCCAGCATCCCTTGGAGCTGTCACCGAGGAAATCACACACCAGTGCCTGAAATTCAAATGAGAGTTTTGCCGGAGCCGCTAAACTCATCAAATACTATCTTTGAAGTGCGCTAGCAAACCGGAGCTGAGTGCCCGCTGAAGAGAGGCGGCGGCAGAGGGGCTGGGTAGGGTCACCGTCCCGGCAAGGCACCCCAACACGGCCCATGCCCACGGCCGCCGTCCAGAGCTGGCGGCTTCCGGCCCCTGTGCTGGCTGTGTGAGCAGGGCAGCCGACCTCACCCGTGCTGCTAACCAGGGTCGGAGTGGTGGCCGGCGGCCACACCTACAGCAGTGGCGACTGTCGGTGATGGTGACGTGGGCAAGGGCGCAGGGCGGGCACTCAGGCCAGCTCAGGTCACCCTCAGAACCCGGTCATGCCCTTGCACGGGTAGGGGAGCAGGCTGAGAAGTCGAGGCACGCGCCCGGGGCTCCACCCCAGGCCTGGTGCTGCACCTTAATGGAGCAGCTAGGCGGAGCGGTACTGTCACCCGCCCGCCAGCCCCCTTTTCTACCACAGACCGCCCTGGAGGGGCCGGGCTTCTCCCCTGCGACCGCCAAGGGACAGGCGGTTTTCAGCTCAGGAACTGGAAAATAAGCGTCCTTGATCCTCGCTTCTGTTCCGTTCTGGTGGATGACCCCCAGACCGAGAGGGGAAGCTGGGGCCCTGAGGCCCGGGGACGTGGGGGAGGCCCTTAGGCTGCCTTGGACCCGTCTGCAGAGGGCAGCTGCCCCAGCCTCCCCCAGGCCAGGCGGACAAGGCCATGTGTGGCTGGCGTCAGAGACGTGCTGCCCCGCGTGGCCGCGCCGCCATCAGTCCTGGGTGACACCATTCAGGGGGCTGAGGCAGCCTGGGGATGCCCCTGAGCCAGCAGGGTGGGGGGACACAGGGAAGGCAGTGGGAGACCTGGAGTTGGGGGGGGGTGAGCGGTGGAGTCCAGCAGGCCAAGGCACAGGCAGGGGACAGCAGCGGCACAGGACAGGGGCTGTCTCCTTGCACAGGCGGAGGGTCGGTGCTGGAGAGGGAAGCGGGAGCTGGGCCAGGGGCTGTCTTGGTGGGAAGCACTCAAAAGGGATTCCTGAAAGGTCTCTCGGGTTTGGTGGTGAGGTGGACAGCGGCAAGCCTTCCCGAGCGTCAGCCGTGGGCCACCAGGAAGGCACCTCCACCTCCCAGTGCCCGGCTGGCACCCAGGCCTCGCACAGCCAGGCCACCCTCCCTGGCCAGGCTGCAGGACACCCACCACTTGGTTCCAGGAAGCACCCCCAGGCTGCCCCCAGCCCAGGGCAGGCCAGAGACTCCCCAGGTAAGGGAACTGATGCCCAAAGCCGGAGGGACTTGGGTTGCACCCAAGTGAGTGGCAGGACGCAAAGTCAGAGCCCAGACTCCACCCCCCGCCACCACCCAGGGCTCTCACCTTGACCGAGTAGAACTGAGACCAATCACAGGGCCATCAGCTAGGGCTTTTCCGAGGTGACCAGTGCACCTGCTGCGAGCCACGAGCCACGTGTGCGGCGTAGGTCCCCAGGCTGGGCTGAGGCACAGGAGGAGGGCGGTGTTAGCGGTGTTAGCACGGAGCCCACATCAAAGCCCTTCTGGAAGGAGGCAGGGTGGGGGTGGGGCACGGGCGAGTGCTGGGCAAATAGAAATGTGATCCGAAAAGGCGCGGCCGCAAGGGATTCAGACCACGGCTGGAGGCGCGGGTACTACCCCGACCCTGGACCCCAGCCTCCCATCAGTGAGCCAAGGAGATCCCCACCCTACCCTTCCATGCTGCCCGCCGAGCCCCTGTGCGCGCACGCGTGAGCTCGTGTACCGAGCAGGCGCTGCTGCCAAGGGCCCCAGGTGGATTTCGGGGGCCGTTAAAGCTCCGTGCTTAATGGCTGCAGCCGCAGTGGTCACGGCTGTCACCGAGGATTTCACGGGCTCCTTTACGTCTTCAGCTTCTGCTTCTCAGACGACTTCATCAGCCGCAGCCCCCCAGCCCCTGGGCACTGGTGGGGGGAGAGAAGGTGGGGCCGGCGTGCTGAGCGCCCGCCCATCTGCTGGGGTTGGGGCTCACAGCCCCCTGGTCAGGGACCAGGACGGGCTGACAGAGCCAGCCCAGACTAGAGGCCAGGGCAGGGCAGGGCATCGGGCGGGGCCCGGCCGGAGAAGCCACAGGCGGAGGCCGTGCCGGGCCTGGAGGTGGATGTGCAGTGCAGAGACAGGCATTCAGCTCGAGCAAGGGCCAGGAGGGACCTGGGAGCTAGGCAGCTGCGGCTGGGCAAGCTTAGGAACGCGAGGGGTCGGCCGAGGGTGCAGGGACACAGCCGGGAGAGCCGGAGGAGCAGGGTTCCAGGACCACCTCGCCAGCCCCTGGCAGCTTCTCCATGGTGGCGCGAGGGGCAGGGCTGGTCCCGGGCTCTGTCTCCCTCAGCGGGGTCGGCCTCTTGCAGAACCCGGGACGAGCCGCCAGGATGCCCGGATAACCAGGGGCAGGCAAGGGGCGGGATCCTTGATCCTCAGCCAGCGTCCCGTTCCCTCTTTATTAACCAGGTCGTCATCCCACACTCCCAGTGGACGCACAGGCACCGCTGGGCCGTGGGCAGTGCCAGGGTGGACTCAGTGTGGCAGAACATTCCGCGCAGTCTGAGAGCCTATCACAGCCAGCTGCTGCGATGCCGGGGATGACCAAGGGGCCGGTGTGGGGACACTGGGGGCTGCAAGCGCAGCTCCAAGGGTTCAGTGCAGGGAAGGCTTCAAGGAGGTGGTGATGTCCGAGCTGAGACCGGCAGGTGTAGAAGCCAAGTCCTGTTGCGGGGTGGGGGCAGGGTCGGGGGAAGCCCCTGGAAGAAGCAGCACGTGCAAAGGCCCAGAGCTCGGGTGGCGTTGGGGGGCTGCAAGAGGCAGCCGTAGAAGGGCAGGCACCAGCCCCAGGGACTCAGGGGATTGCGGGCTTAGAGACGGCCCTGGCCGGGTGGAAAAGACTGGAGATGGGTGGCTGTGGTCAGGAGGGGGTGGTGACTGAGTTAGAGGGGACACGGGATCAATGTTCCTGAGCTAGGACGGGGCTGTGACTGTGCAGTTCCTGGCGCGGGGTGGGTGGGGGCAGCAGCGGGAATAAGCCCTGCCCACAGGCCAGCAGGGAGGCCGTGGAGCCCAGGCAAGGCGGAGCTGTCACCACCCCTGCAAGCCCTCCACGGCTGGAGGCAGGGCTGTCACCAGGAGCAGGGCCCGGTGCACCTGTCACTGTCACTGATGCAGCAGCCCCTGCAGGCATCGCCCTCACTAGGAACTCGGGCCTGCGGCCTCTCCCCGCTCCACACCAACGCATGGCCCTTCTCCCTCCCGGCAAGCGACCTTGGCCCCCACTGGGCCGCCACTCAGACAGCCTGGGCCCCAACAGCCAGAGCTGTGCAGTGGGGGCAGGGCTGGAGGCTCCGCTGCCCCCCCTCCAGTTGCCTTCAGTGGGGGCTGCAGGGAGCGGGGTGGAGTCCGCGGTTGGGACAAATCCAGATTAACCTGGACCCTGGAGGACTCCTTCTAGGCGACCCTCAGCCATGCATGGGTCCGCAGCTGCCTCCCTCCCCAAAACCCACCCTGGGGAGCTCTGTGGCTGAGGGGGGCCACACACAGGCTGAGAGACAGATTTCCTGGGGTTCTTCTGGCTGGGTGACCTTGCCCAGGTTGCTCTCCCTTTCTGAGCCACAGGGGAGCTGATAGAAACAGTGTGATGCCCCTCCCCCGACGGTGCGCACCTCCTGCTGGGGTCAGGACACAGGGTCCCCACCCACCTGAACATACAAGGCCTGTGCCTTCTCAGTGCTCTGGGCGCCCCCTGGTGGGAGGGTCTAGGCAGCAGCAGCCAGAGCACTGGAGAGGGACCCAGGAGGCTGGCTTCCGGCCGCAGATCTGCTGCTGGCTGTGTGGCTTTGGAGAAATCTCCTCCCCTCTCTGGTCTCAACAGCCACTCTCCTCCTTACCCCATTGTCTGGCTCTCCCTCCTCTATAGCTTTTGCTAATTGCTCCTGTTCCTATCTCATTGCCAGGAAATGGTCTATCCTAGGCTGCCTCTGCCGTCAGACTAGCAGTTCCCCCAGGGCAGCACAGCGCCCCCACATGGGAAGGCCCCAGAGCAGGTGGGCAGAGGGAATGGGAGGAAGTGGGGCAGGGGTTCCTGTGTGCCCTGGGACAGAGGAGCGCACGGACCCCAAACCAGGGGGCGGGGAGCCCGGGCTGGCCCTCTCTCCTGTCACGGCAGCACCAGCAGCCAAAGCCACTGCGTCCTGGTGGCTCCCAGACCAGGATAGCCGCGGGGAAGCAGTGGTGCAGCCAGCCGCACCGGCTCTGCCTCCTGGAGTCAGGCCGTCTGAGCAGTGCCGGAGACATGGACCCTCTCAGCGTGCCCTTGGCCTCGCAGCTTTCATGAAAATCAAACGCAGCTCTTTAGAGCTGCTTAGCATCCCGGTGCGTTCACCGGCGGGTCTCTCCGAGCCACCTTCCGAGACCAGCACCCCGCTCTAGAGAGGGGCTGTCACCACCGCCTGCCTGCCCCACCCCGCCCCAAGCGAGTCACTGTCCCACCGGCACTCGCCTGCTGTCTCTCACATACATGCGCACATGCACCCACAGCCACGCTGTCTGTCTGTCTGGAAACCCCTACAAGCAGACGCGGGAGCCCCTTCCGGCCGGGCAAGATGCCCCGTGGACTCACCACCTCCCCAAAGGGGAAAAGCGGTGGCCAGGGACACTGCTGCTCCTCTGTCTGACAAGGAGCCTGGCCTGGTCCTGGGGCTGGCAGGAGAGGCGGGCGGGGCACTGTGATGCCTCAGGTCCACCCTGCAGCAGGTGTCACGAGCTACAGGGCAGGGTGGTCCCCATGGTACAGGTCGGGGCTGAGACTCAGAGAGGCAGAGTGGCCTCCTGAAGCCACACAGCACACAGGAAGGGACAGGCCTGGGGCTAGAGCCAGGTCTGACTCCGGAGCCCAAGCTGCTGGCTGCTCCCCAGGAGGCCTGTCCCCCTGACTGTCCCCAAAGGGCCTGAGACGTCAGGGAAGGGCCAGCCATCCCACCCCAGAACCGTCGTGGCTTCGGCTCCCTCCTCTGCACCCACGTGGCCCTGCCGCACGACCCTCCCCTCTGCCAGCGTCTTGGGAGTCAGTGGAGTCAGGCGGGGCTGTCACTTCACAGCTGTGACATCTTGGACAAGTCACATCACCCCTCTGCCATCTGAGTGCATTTAAATGGAGACAATGTAGATAAGAATAGAACTCCCTTCAAAGGATTGCGATGAGATGAATAGGAACGGGAACAGGCTGTCGTGCACCTGGGGGCTGCAGTCTTCAGGGGCCCCCACCCCCAGCTGAGCAGCGCAGAGCGGCTCGGGATTGGCCTACAGTCCTGCAGATGGCCGGGAGCGGCAGAGAATGGTCTAGGGCCTGGACTAAAGCAAGCGGCACCCACGAGGCTGTCCCTCTGCCAGAGGCTGGGATTTGGGGTCCAGCTCTCGCCCGAGGGCAGTGGGAATCGGGGGTCACCCCCAAGCACCTGGGCTCCAGGCAGAAGGAGCAGCGCGTGGCCGGAAGAGAGGGGGAGGCGATGGGCGGAGCGGCGGGGTCCTGGCCTCCTGGGACACCTTGCAGGTGTGATGCAGATTGGAATATTCCTTTATGTCGAAGGGGACTTTGTAATTGTTTAATGATCAGCCTCCCTGTCACACCAACGCTCTTGGATAGAGCACGGGACCAGGCCCGTCACCTGGCTCAGGGACACACAGGGTGCCTAATTCGTGGTTGTTGATTAGTGACTTGATTAATCAATTATACCACACACCAGCATCGTGCAGTCCACAAATATATATATATATATACATATAAAATCTTTCTGCTTTATCTCACTGTTTAGCAGACATTAGACAAGATGTAGCTGATGCCTGGGGCGCCCGCTGTGTTGCTGCCCCAGCACAGCTCTCCTCTTCCTCACCTGCAGGGCAAGGTCAGGTCTGGTGGCCTGGGAACTCCAGCACCAGCCGTGCACTGTGCCAGCTCCCGCCGTACAACACTGGATGCACTGGGTGCACCCCGGGCAGCACCTTACAGATTGGCAAACTGAGGCATGGGGCATGGAGAGGCTCTGTTCTCCAGCCAGGGGCGAGGAGAGATTTGTGGGCAAAGCTTAGGGATGCCCTGCCCCCTCCAGGCCCCTCTGGGGGTGAAGCAAGCCTGCTCTGGGCTGGGGGCGGGGGCTTCTCTGTGGGGGCCCGGACCCTGCTGGGGCCACGAGGTGTCCAGGACAGCATGGCTCAAGCACAACTGGGAATTTAGCCACTGCCCCCGCCCCCAGCCCACAGGCTGACATACACACCCATCTCCTACCTGTGCCCAAAACGGGGCCCTGGGTGGGTCACTGGCTCAGCTCCAGCTCCGCCTTTAAAAGCTGTCCATGCCCTGCCCCGGTGGTGCCCAAGCACATCACCCACCCAGGCAAGCGTCACAGCAAGACTTTGGGTCGGTGGCCTCCTCCTCATCTTTGTAGTTGGGGAAACTGAGAAGAAATACTCCTGGGAGGGTTCTGTCTGATGCCCCCTGTGGCTCCCATGGCAGGGCATGTGAGGACCGAAGGACCAACTGGGAGGAGGGGCAGCCCTGCCATCCCCACCCCTGTATCCCGGGCCCAGTGTGCTGACGGGGAAGGGTGAGTACCGTTCACAGTCACCCCTTGGAGAGTTCAGGTCAAGTCCACTGGAGCTGTGACCCAGAAACAGAGCCGCCCGTGACTCCGCAACTGCCTCAGCCACACGCACCTGGCACACTTGGATGAGCGCCCATCCGGTGGCTGAGCCAGTCAGCAAACGTGCCCAGGGCACCGGAGAACCTGGCGTTGTCACCGGTCCATGGCCTCTGGCCACAAGCAGTTCCCAACCGGGCAGGGGAACAGGGGAGCGGGCATCGGGCTGGTGGATAAGACGCTGCCAGCCCACATCAGAGTCTGGTTCCATTTCTGACTCCAGCTCCCGCGGCGGGGAGGGCTCACATAACTGGGTTCCTGCCACCCACGTGCGAGACCTGCACGGAGTTCCCAGCTCCTGGCAGCCGCCCAGCTTGGCCCGGTCAGCCCCAGCCCCTGGGGAGTGAGTCAGGGGATGGGAGCTCTCTCTCCCTGCCGCGGGGATAAATAGAAATCTAAAGATAAAAACACAGAGCAGTCCAATGGGGAGGAGGAGACACGATAGCTACACCACTCGGGCTTTCTCACGCCGTCTACCCATCCACCTCGCTGTGCTCATCTTTAAAATGGGTAAATCCTACCTGGCAGGGCTCCAATGAGAAGAGGGCTGTGCAGTCCAGCCTGGAAGGCGCCCAGGGAATGAAAAGCTGGGCAAGCCCCGCCCCCAGGGACCCTGCCCCTCCTCCAGCACCGGCCCATCCCCCGACAGGGCAAGTTTCTCTGCCTGTCTCCAGTAGCCTGGTCGATCCGTTGGTTGGTCGGTGGGATCGGATGGCTTCTTCCTTCCTGCTGCAGACTGAAACCCAGTACAGCAGAGGGGCAGGGGTGGGAGGGAGCCGGCAGTGCCGCGCTGGGGCAGCCTGGGAGTGTCGCGATGGGCTAGGCGACAGCGGTTTGCGGAGTGAATTTCATGCATGGCTGCTGGGGATCTGGAACATGGAGAGCCGTCTTTCGGGGTCACCAGGCCCTTTGGCTCCAGAAAGCTCACTTCTTCACCTACGAAATGGGCAAACCCCACCTCGGCCAGGGGACCCCGAGCCCCAAGTCCCAGCAAAGCTTCCCCCAGCAACTCATACCCGTAGGAGCCCCTGCTGGGGTACGAGAAGCCTGCAGCCGCTGCTTTCCACCGCTGTCTGCACCTGCGCGCCCCAGGAGTGAGCCCCCAGCCAGGGACTCCCGCTTCTGAGGCTCCCCGAAGGAGGCTGTGGCATTGACGCCCTGCAGAGTGATGCACACGTCTGCGTTAGCCGCCAACTTTCAGAATCAGGAGGTGCCACGTGAAAATCACATCTATGTACAACTGCTCTTGAAGAGGTGGGAGATGGCCAGTGTTGCCCGGAGCTGGGTACACTCTCCCAGCTGGTGTCACCAGGGCACCGGCCTGTCTCGGGCGGGCACTTGAGCTCGCCATGTTGGGTCTAGGCCAATCTGTTCCTTGTGCCCCTCTGTTCCCCTCGGCAACCCTGAACGATCTGCTTGGTGTCTGCTTGGATGCCTCCGCTGACAGGAGGCTCACTCCATGAGGCAGGCAGTCTGTGCTGTTAGGAGGAAGTAACGAAGAAAGACGCAGAGCGAAGACACGGGCTTGGGAGTCAGCCAGCTCTGGACCTGGGCACCTCTCCAGGATCTGGCCAACCATGGGATCCAAGGCAAACCCTGGCTGTTCTGAGCTCCCGGTCCTTGGCTTGCACCTCCCCTGCGGTTTAACCAGAGCCAGTCGGTGTGCATCTAGGGCAGGACCTGGCATTTGGCCAGTGTCCCCCAAACGGCCTTTATCGTCCTGTGTGACCTCCTGCCATAAGTCCGACTTTTCCCTGGTGACCACCAGAGCTGGGAGGTGGAGAGGGCCCAATGATGGTCTGTGCCAGTGAGAAGCTGAAGGCAAAGTCAGGGGCTTGTCCTCTGGCCCCCCACCCCCAGCCAGGGCCAGTCGACAGGAGGCTGAAGGTGTGGCTCTGACCTGCTTCCCACACTCATTGGTTCAGCAGGTGCACCTGGGGTCTGACAGTGAGTGAGTGGGGTCCCTCCTGGGGACCTACATCCCTGTGTTCCCTCACGGCCCTGTAGTCTTCCAGGATGAGACCCTGCCTGGGCAGGGGGCGGAGGTGGGGCAAGTCAGTGCAGGCAGAGCAGGGGATGAGCGAGCGTCTCCGTGCCTGAGAGCAGGTGCCAGGATTCGCTGCTGCTCGGCTGAGTGCCCGCTGCCTCGCACAACCACCCTAGGGCAGAGATACTGTTTTACAGACAGGAAGTCGAGCGAGGCTCAGAGAGGCTGGGAAACTTGCTTAGGGCCACAGAGCTAGGACTTACACCGTAAGTCTGGTCCCTGAGCCGGCACGCGTGACCACTCCGACGCCTCCCAAAAACCCGCCAGTCCTTGCGGTGGGGGAAGGGAGAGCGATTTTCCACCCAAGAGTCCCTCCTCTGAGTTCCAGGCTGCCCGTGAACTACTGCGTGTGCACCCGCGCGCCTGCGAGAGGCGGCTGGTGGGCGTGCGGCACCCGAGCGTCCATCCGCCCCGGGAGGGCCGGAGGGTCGGCGGCCCGAGCCCGCGTGCGGCCGCCCAGGTGCGAGCGCGTGAGTGAGCGTGCGCACGTGCGGCGGCGGCGGGGTCCGCGGCCCGGGGTCCGCGGGGCTGGTGCGAGCCCCCCGCCTCGGTGCTGATTGGCTCGGCGCCGTGACGGGCCGCCCCCCTCCCTGCCCGGGGCGGCGGCGGCGGCGGCGGCGGGCGCGGGTGCCCGCGTGTGCGCTGTGTCCCGCTTGTGCGCCGGTGTGTGCGCCCGGCCGCCGGCGGTGCGGGAAGCCAGCGAGCGCGCCGCCGCGCGGGCCGCCGCGGCCGAGCCCAGGGTGCGCGGCGCCCCCGCCCGCCCGGCCTGCCATGGCCCCCGCCCGGGGCCGCCTGCCCCCCGCGCTCTGGGTCGTCACGGCCGCGGCGGCGGCGGCCACCTGCGTGTCCGCGGCGCGCGGCGAAGGTGAGCGGTGACAGTGGCGGCGGCGGCGGCGGCGGCGGCGGCGGCGGGGCGGGGGCGGCGAGGGGCTGGGGGCGCGGCGCGCGCTGCCTGCGGCTCAACTTCTCTGCTCGACCCTGAGCTCGGGAACGTCCGGAATCTGTCGCCCTGGGGGCAGGGATGGCACCGCGGGAGAGACCTGGGACTGCGGGACAGAGCGATGGGGCTGGGGACCGGCGGTCGGTGGGAGGGACGGGACGGGGACCAGGGTGGGGGCCGGAGCGGAGCTGGGCCAGGGCACTGAGAAGCCGGCACGGGAGAGGGGGCGCAGGGCTGGACAGAAGACAAGTGGATGGCTGTGGAGGAGGAACCGGAGCAGACAGAGGGCAGGGGACAGAGGACAGAGAGCAGAGTGGCAGGCACTGGGGTCGCGGCTGTCGACAGGAGGATGAGGACAGGGTTCAGGGGCTCAAAGAAGAGGGGGCAGGGGATGGCTCAGAGAGGCAGGGGCCAGGGGACAGATAGGGCTTAGGGGCCAGGAAGGAGGGGCAGGGAATGAGGGTCTTGAGAGTGGGGAGCGGGGGAGAAGAAGGGACTGTGGAGGAGCGCCGGCTGCAGGGGTGGGCACCCTGGGGAGGCAGGGCCAGGGAGAGCAGGGTCTTGTTCAGGGTGGCCTTTGGGGAGGGAGGGGCAGGAGCGGCAGAGGTTGTACGCAGTGTCTAATAGGGACCAGAAATGTCTGGGAGTGTCTCCTGCCCCGGTGGGGGGTGGCAGGGAGAGCCGGGGGGGGGGGCACCTGGGACTCCCCACCTACACACACCTCTGTCCCCCCACCAGGGGCTCCAGGGCCAGCCGGATCATGCTGCCTGGGCCCCTGCTCCACAGCACTGCCGGAGCGAGCAAACCCTGGCGCTCGGCTGCAGGATGCCGGGGCTGATGTCCAGGGTCCAGAGCCGGTCCTCGCCCTGGCAGGATGAACTTCCAGATGCAAGCGAGCTGTGGGGCCAGCGTCGCTCCTCCACGGTCAGCAGGAGTGCAGATCCACCCCCAACCCGCACACACACAGCTCACAGCGACCCCACCCTGCACACACACGCACACGCGCCCCGGGGTCCACACGTGTAGACCCAGGGTGGAGGCGATTCAATGCACAGACAGACCCTACCGCCGTAACATGACACACAGGCCTGTACCCAGAAATGTAGCCAAGCACATGTGCACTTTCGCACATGTGTGCACATCTGTGGATACATGTCTACATCATGTATGCAAGGAGACCTCCAACTCTTATTCATGCCCACCGAAAGGAAGGGGCAGAGGAGCACACAGACATAGATGAAACCCCAGTTTCTGTTGAAGCTGGGGCCCAGCAGGGAGCAGGGGCCACTGCAGGCTGCTGACAGGTGCGAGGGCCAGCTGGGGTGGCAGGGGATGAGGCAGCCGGAGGATGGCAGAGCCCAGTGCTGGGGGAGGGGGAGGAGGGCAGGACTGGAGCAAGGGCGCCCAGGGGTCCTGAGCTGTGGCTTGGGAGGACAGTTTTCCCAGGGTTGCAGGGGGCAGGTGGGTGGACGGCAGGATTCTGAGGAAGCGACAGCAAGGCTCTGGGAGTCTGGTCAGGCACCTGCAGCTCCCCACCTCCCCACTCCCCTCCGGGAGGGACTTTGCTCCGGCTTGCATGCCTGGGAAGAGGACGTGTGCCCGTCTGTGGGAGCGGCAGCAGTTGGGGACGAGAGGCAGCCCGGGACACTGTGGGCAGGGGAGGCGTTGTGGAAGGGCCGGTGGATCTGGACCCCACAGCAAACCACAGGGAGGACACAGGGCTGCTGACGCCGCGTGGGACATGCGCATGTCCATCCCTGCATTGTCCCTTGGCTGGTGCAGAACCCTAAGTGGCTAGGGAGGCTGGTGGAACTTGGAAGGGGCTCTGTTGGCAGCTGGGGCCCAGCTATGCGGGGCCAGCGTGGGCTGGTGAAGGGTCGGGGCCTCGGAGCCCGGCCAGGCAGCAGGCCGCTTCCTGCTCTTGGGAGTGGAGTCCCCTCCGCTTTGGGATGATCTCCAAGGCGCTCCCATCCTGGCGGACATCCCCTGACCACCCCAAATCCTCCAGCCTCACCACCGCGCGGTGTCCTCGGGGAATGTAAATCAATTTAAGTATTAGGCTCAGCGAAATGGATTGGGGGAAGGTGACGGTGCCAGAGAAAAAAAAGACATCGCATAATGCCTTCCACGGAGGAGCAGGGACGGCCTGGGAATTATCGGTGCTGCTCGGAGCGTGCAAGGGGCCCGGCTGACGTCCCCGGAGCAGCCCGGGCGGGTGGCCCAGGAGGGATGCCCCAGGACATCTTCTCGGTGGGGAGACTGAGGCACAGAGGGGTTCGGTGGTTGGCTTCGTTGAAGGGCCCGTGAGGCTGTGAGGGCCAGGCCCTGAGGTGGGCAATGCCAGGGAGGCTGGCCATGGTGGCCGGAAGTGCCCGAGGGAATGCTGGCCTGGCCTGGCTGGGCGGGCCTGACGTCGGATCCCCTCCTGCCCTGACCACACCGTGGGCCTGGGCTTCGCTCCAGAGTCTTGGCTCTGCCACCCTCGGAGGAAGCTGGGGACAAGGAGAGAGAAAGGGAGAGAAGGGTCTGAAAAGGATGGAAACAAACAGCCAGGAAATCCTACGGCCCTCCTGGAATCCGATAGAATTGACTTTTGCCTTAGCTTTGGCTTATCCAAGCCCCCGGCTGGTGGGGCCCCCCAGGAAGGCGGGGTGCTCAGGATGGCCAGTCGCTGGGGTGGCCCCCGGGGGTGGCATCTGCAAGCTGAGCTGTCCCCAGGCTGTGCTGGGGGCCGGACCCCTCCAGCCCAGAGAGGACCCCAAGGGATGGGCTGGGGGTGGGAGAGCGCATGGCGTGCTTTCCCCCCTACTCCCCAGCTGGGTCCTGCCATGCAGCCCCTCCCCCTCCCCTCCCCTCCCCTCCCCTCCCCTCCCCTCCCCTCCCCTCCCCTCCCTTCCCTTCCCCTCCCCCTTCCCCTCCCCCTCCCCAGCCAGCAGGAGGAGCGAGCGCCTGACCCAGTTTTCTCCATGTTGCCTGAGAGGGAGGCAGGAGGGAGGCGGGAAGCCTTCTTCCCTCCGCCCATGCCCCTGGCGTGGGGCTGGCTCGGGCCGGGGAGGTCCCTGGTGGACATCCATGCCCGCTGCCTCCCCTGGTCCCACGCAGCCCCCTCCCAGGCTCTCCCAGGCCCCTCCCCAGCCGCCTCCTGGGGCCCTGCAGGAGGAGTAGGGAGGCTGGGAGATGGAAAGCATCCTCTTCCCAGCGCTTGTCTCCGTGTCGCGGGGCCAGGCTCGGGCACAAGGACACCCCCCCCGCCCCGCCCCGCGGCGGGCAGTCCTGCGAGGTCCCTGGTTTGGACCCTGCCGATGACTGGGAGACAGTGAAATGGAGCCAAAAACTGCTCCTGCACCTGTCACCAGCTGGGGCCCAGAGAGGTACAGGGACCTGCCCCAGGACACTCAGAGACAGAGCTGGGGTTGGGTGGAGCCCTGACGTCTAAACACAGGTGCCCCTTTGTCAGCATGAGGGAGCAGCTGGCGCCGGTGATGTGGAGAGGCCGGAAGGCCAGGGCTTGGAGAAGAGCTGCCAGCCTTGGTAAGGACCAGCGTGGAGCCGGCACTCGCTTGGGCGTCTCACCCTTGGGTGTCGTTAGCCCATTGTACAGATGAGAAAACTTAAGGCCAAAGAAGCGAAGGTCGCTTGTGCATAAGCAGCGGTGTCGGGATAGGAGCCCGCGTGTCTGACCCCACCGGGGGGCCCTTTCCTTTCCTGTGTGGTTGAGACTGAGGGAGGGGGTTCCCCTGGCATGCGGCCGGACTCCCCACCGTGAGGACTGCTCAGAGGGCTCTGCCGGGCCCGGGCCTCCAGGGATGCGGTGGTGCCTGGGGCTGCCGCAGCAGGCACCGTGAGCTTCAGCCCAGCCAGCTGCATCTGTAGGGCTCCAGGCGGAGTGAAGTCCGGGCCCAGTTCCTCCGTCTGTAACCTGGAGAGAGTGGTGACCGCCCGGGCGTTGCTGTGGGCGTCACACATCCCAAGCTCCCCCTGCGGAGATCAGCACGCGGTAGGTGCTCACTAAGAGGCACCTACCTGCTCCTCAGAATCTCTCCAGGTCGGATGTGCAGAGGACCTGAGACACCGGGCGCCGTCCTGGGGGACACGGGTGGTTATAAAGCCGGGGCTGGTGCCCGGGCGGGAGTGAGGGAGGCTCCACGCCTGCGATGTTTGAAAGCCATCGTGTCACAGGGCCCCATTTTACAGACGAGGAGACTGAGGTTCAGGGAGGCCAGGGGACTTGCCCGCGGACACACAGCTCCTAAACCGCAGAACCGGGACTCTGACCCTCACATGCCGGACTGAGCCCACCTCCCTGTCTCCAGCCCCTGCCCATCCAAGGCAGGCTGGCACCCAGGGCGGCTCGAGTTCCAGGAGCTTGGACCATGGCCTTGGCTGTGGCGGCGGAGGAAGGTTTCAAGGAAGGGAACTTGAAGTGAGGAAGGCAGAGAGGTAGAGCCGCGGTGGTGGGGGCTGGGCCCAGCTGGGCAGGGGTCCCAGGGGCCTGATGCTCCCTTGTCTCCTGTTTTGCAGTGAACTTGCTGGACACGTCGACCATCCACGGGGACTGGGGCTGGCTCACGTATCCGGCTCACGGGGTGAGTGATGGAGCGGCGGCAGCTGTCTGAGCTGAGAGGCAGGGTGTAGCAGAGTCTCTAAGGGGAGTGGAGGCCCAGAGACGGGAGGCGGCTGCCCAGGGACGCAGAGCAGCCAGAGGCGGAGCCGTGGGGCTGGAGGTTCTCAGCGTGCCAAGGCCGGGCCTGCCCTTCTTCGGGATCAATCCCCTGCCTCCCAGCTGCTCAGCCTTCCCTGCAGAACCACGGCGGGGAGGGGCCCTCACCACGCTAGGCTTCGCCAGGACGCCCCCTCCCACCGTCCTGGGGCACCAGGCCCTCCGATCCTGGGGGCTGGCAGTGCGGCCCTGAGCCTGGCGGGACCCCAGCCCTGCTCTCTGCCCACGCTGGGGGCCCCCGGGTCGCCACGTCACCTTGCCCAGCGTCTGTGGAAGGGATGAGCCTGTGCTGTGCTCTGGCTTTGCTTCCAGGGTTGGCGGAGAGCGAGCGAGCCGGCCCGTCCCGTCTGCTCACACGGGGAGCCCTCCGTCAGCACAGGCCTGTGCTGTGGTCCCACACAGTGTCCAGAGCGAGCACCTCCCCCCATCGGTGTGCTCTCTCTCTCTCTCTCTCTCTCTCACACACACACACACACACACCATACACTGCAGACCTCACACACACACACACCCACATCACACACACACTGCAGACCTCACACACACACCCACATCACACACACACTGCAGACCTTAGACACACACACCACACACACACACACATACACATACAACATTCCACCCCCCCCACACACTGCAGACATGCCCACTTCTGACCCACACAACCACATTCCACCGCAAGTGTGTGTGTGTGTGTGTGTGTGTGAGCACACACCTGGCTTCTCTCCTGGACACATTCAGCTGCCACGGCTCTGGGGACAAGGGGATGAAACTGTTAACAATGACAGTGATCACAATACCACGAGTTAACATGACTGAAGGGGCCTTTTATTTAAGATTGATTTATTTATTTGAAAGGCAGAGCGACAAAGAGGGAGAGGGAGAGGGAGAGAGAGAGGGAGGGAGGGAGGGAGAGAGAAGGAGGGGTCTTCCATCCAGTGGTTCACTCCCCAGATGGCTGCAACGACTGGGGCCGGGCCAGGGTGAAGCCAGGAGCCAGGAGCCTGGCACTCCATCAGGTCCCCCACGTGGGTGCAGGGGCCCAAGCCCTTGGGCCAGCCTCTGCTGCTTTCCCAGGCGCATGAGCAGGGAGCTGGATCCAACGTGGGCAGCCAGGACTGGAACTGGTGCTCATGGGGGACGCCAGCGTCACAGGCCCAGTGGGGGCTTTCCTGGCTTTGGGGTAGGGTCTTTATCCGGGCCATTGGTGGCCTGTGGCCGGAGGTCAGGATGTGGCCCCACTGCTCCTCAGGGGCGCTCATCACCAGGCAGCATGGCTGTGCCCGTGGGCGCTTCAGGGAGCCGCAGGGGTAAGGCCCGGATCGTTGTGGTCCGAGAGCCAGGAGGGAGCCTGCGGCTTGTGCCCCGGGCTGCAGGCTGAGCAGGTGCCTCTGGGAAGTGCTCCTGGCTGCGGCCGTGGCCAGCGGGAAGCAGGGAGGTACAGGGGTCCGGCCCTGGGCCAGGGCCGGGTCCCGCACTGACCACCGGGCTCCTGGCTCAGTTGGATTTTCCCTGAGTCCCAGCAGCCAGGATGGGCTGCACCTGGCGCCTGGTTGGCTCTGGGTGTGTGTCTGCCCCTGCAGAGCTCAGGATTTGGTTTTAGGGCACTATGGAATCATCAGTGTTTTTTATTTATTTATTTTTTATTTGAAAGGCAGAGTTACAGAGAGGCAGAGGCAGAGAGAGGTCTTCTCTCTGCTGGTTCACTCCCCACACTGCCACAAAAGCCAGAGCTGGGCCAGGCTCAAGGCAGGAGCCAAGAGCTTCTTCAGGGTCTCCCACACAGGTGCAGGGGCCCAAGGGATTAGACCATCCGCCACTGCTTTCCCAGGGGCATTAGCAGGGAGCTGGATGGGAAGTGGAGTAGCCCCAATGGGATGTTGGCACTGCAGGCGGCGGCTTTACCCGCTGTGCCACAGCGCCGGCCCCATGTCAGGGTTTTAAGCAGGTGGGGAGGTGGTCACCCAGTCCACGAAGGCCCCTGTGTTCGCAGGACGCCGTGGAGCCCGGCTCCGGGAGCCCCGGGTGCACTTGGCATTAGAACACGCAGCTTGCGCTCACAGAGCTCTCAACTCCCAGAGGGTTCGTTTCATCCTCACAACCGGTCCTCGGGGTCCACGTGGCCGCCCAGGGGCTCAGGGCAGTGAGAAAGAGTGGGCCTGACATCAGATGGGCCCAGGGCGGCTGGGGCTGGAACTCGGTTCCCTCTGAGCCTGGAGTCCCTGCCGAGTGCCGTGTGCTGCCTTGCGCGTGCAGTGGGGAGGCCCGGTCTATGTCCTGTGGTGCTGGCAGGGCGGCAGTCCTGGTTTTTCCGCTGAGCTGGGGACTGGCCGCGTCCCGGAGATGGGGGCGGTGGAGAGAGGAAAGAAGGCTGTGACGAGGCGCCTGGTTCTCAGACTCGAGCCCTGGGACCCAGGCCGGTTAGCAGGCAAAGCCCGAGAGCGTCCACGTCCAGGAGGCCTGGCAAGGGCCCGGGGGTCTCTGGGTAGCAAGTTTTGCAGGTGCCTGTCCTGCTCAATGGGGAGGGGCTCCTGAGGCTCCGTCCCCTCTCTGACCTGGGGGTCTGTTTGACAGAGGCTCCCACGTCACCTCCAGGGTAGGAAAATCACACAGTGGTCAGGCTCTGCTCACGTCCGTCTCCTTGGCCGAGCCCAGGACCCGCTGCGCGCAGGGTCCTCGGAGCCACACAAGGGGCTTCCTCCCAGTGGGAAGCCAGAAGCCCCGAGAGTTTCCACAGCTCCCCCAGGGTGAAGGGAAGTCGGTGCCCTCGGCTGGGCTGTGTCCCTCCCTCTGCTTCTGGGCCCCTCCCTGTGCCAGGACTCGCCGCCGGGGGGGGGGGGGTCCCGTTCATTCCCTTCGTCTCACCCGATCCTCACCACCACCCCCTGGAGCACCTGGAAGGAGCCAGCACCACGAGCAGCCCATTTCACAGCTGGGAAGCCCAAGGCTCAGAGAGGGGACGTGGTGTTCCCAGGGCCGTGCAGCTGGTCCGCAGGTTCTGTGTTGGCAGAGCAGTCTGCTGGCACCCAGTGCGAGGTGGAGTCCCCAGAACAGGGCTGATCCTGCCCTTGTGCCAGGCCTCCGCGTCCGTGCCACCGCAGGCGTGTGCAGCAGCTCCTGGGGCTGGCAGGGCGGGGCCGGGCCGTTGGCACCGGTGGGGAGGCTGGAGCAGACTCAGATCGAGCTGATTAATTTATCTGGGCCCCTGGCAGGAAACAGACAGGGAGCAGCTGGCAGGCTCTTCGGTGTTCCATTAATTGTGACAATGACTTTAAACCCAGATGTGACACAGGCTGCTGGAGGCCCGGCTGCGGAGTGGAGTGTGGGGCAGGGGTCCTTCCTGGGGTGGGGGTGGGGCGCAAGAAACTCCTGGGTGAGGCCGGCACTCCCTGGGGCCCCTGGGAAGTGGGACCCCCTTCCCTGAGGTCCCTGGAGGCGGCCAGGTGGGCCGGGAAGACCCTGCCAGTTGAGCAGTGCCATTAGCCAGGTGCCGCCTGCACCAGGCCGGAGCAGGGCACCTGGCAGGCGTCTTCTCCTGGCATCCTCTCGGGCCTCGTCTGCCCCATGCTCTACAGATATGGGCACCGAGGGTCAGGCCCGCGTGCCTGGCAGACAGGGCTGGGTGGAGGGGCAGGGACCAGAGGGAGTGGGCTTGAGATGGGCACGGCCTCCACCCCGCGCGGGGCCGGCGCACGGTGTCCTGAGCAGCGCTCTTCGGCCCCTCCTCCTTTAAGCAGCGGCATCTCTAGTTCAAGGGCATGTGCAGGTGGAGGTCCAGGGGAGAGGGTCAAGGCGGGGCTTCCATGGTGGAGCCTGCCCCTGGCTTCTGTCCTCGGCCCTGGCTCTTCCTCAGGAGGCCTGAACTGGCCAGGGCTGCACTGAGCCCTCCTGGGCCTGGGTCCTCTTACCAGGGGAGCCCGCTCCAGCCCAGCGCCAGGCTGGCAGGTGGCACATGCAGGTGCCCGCAGCCAGGAGGCCTTGGGATCACCTGCGACTCTCCACCCCACCCCCCAGCTGGTTTCCCACCACCCCAGAGGTCACCGTCCAGCCCCTCATCTGAGAAACATCATGGAAAACAGAATTAAAAGACCAGTTTATTTTGGTGCAAAAAATATTGAGATCTATGCAAGCGAGAGGCTTTTCCAGAAGTTTATGGAGAATCTGTATTCTGGAAAACTCTGCACACTCTTCAACATTTTTGTGCATCAAGATAAACTTACCTTGTCAGTCCGTTTCCACGGACTTCTTGAAGTGCCCTGGTCCGTCTTTCTTTACTGTGGTAAAATGCACGTGAAATTAACATCTCGGCCGTTTCTAAGCGGCATTCAGGGCGTGTACACGACTGCGTGGCCCTCACAGCCTCCAAGCCTTCACCTGGGCCGGCTCCGCAGCTGCCCAGCCCCACCCCCACCCCCGCGGGGCGCCAGGCGCTGGGAGTCACTCACGTAAGCGTCCCCGCACAGGTCTGGGCTTTGGTTTCTGACTTTTGCTTCATTTCACCCGATGTTTCCAGGGTCATCCATGTTGAGTCATTATAATTTCTCTCCCTCCCTGCCCCCCTCCCTTCCGTTAATTTGAGTTAGAGAGAGAGAGAGAGAGAGAGAGAGAGAGAGAGAGATCTTTTACCCACTGGTTCACTCCCCAAATGGCTGCAATGGCCTGGGTGTGAGCGGCAGGGCAGGCACCTGGCGGCTCTTCCCGGGGGGCCTGTGGCGCCCCGTGCTGTCACACTAGAAGGCCGGCTCCCCGCGCCCTCCCCAGCACGTGCGGCCCTGGCGGGGTTGGGGTTGACAGGAGAGGCCCCGGATCGCCCCTCAGCGGCTGTGTTCTCTCCACAGTGGGACTCCATCAACGAGGTGGACGAGGCCTTCCAGCCCATTCACACGTACCAGGTGTGCAACGTCATGAGCCCCAACCAGAACAACTGGCTGCGCACGAGCTGGGTGCCCCGCGACGGCGCACGGCGCGTCTACGCCGAGATCAAGTTCACCCTGCGCGACTGCAACAGCATGCCCGGCGTGCTGGGCACCTGCAAGGAGACCTTCAACCTCTACTACCTGGAGTCGGACCGCGACCTGGGCTCCAGCACCCAGGAGAGCCAGTTCCTCAAGATCGACACCATCGCGGCCGACGAGAGCTTCACCGGCGCCGACCTGGGCGTGCGGCGGCTCAAGCTCAACACCGAGGTGCGCGGTGTGGGCCCCCTCAGCAAGCGCGGCTTCTACCTGGCCTTCCAGGACATCGGCGCCTGCCTCGCCATCCTCTCTCTCCGCATCTACTACAAGAAGTGCCCCGCCATGGTGCGCAACCTGGCCGCCTTCTCGGAGGCGGTGACCGGGGCTGACTCCTCCTCGCTGGTGGAGGTGCGGGGCCAGTGTGTGCGGCACTCGGAGGAGCGGGACACGCCCAAGATGTACTGCAGCGCCGAGGGCGAGTGGCTGGTACCCATTGGCAAGTGCGTGTGCAGCGCCGGCTACGAGGAGCGGCGGGATGCCTGTGTGGGTGAGCGCGGCACCCGCGGGCAGGGCCATGGGGGCATGGGCAGGGGCAATGGCCGTGTCAGCAGGGGAGATGGCCAGCCCCAGGGATCTTGAGCCGGCAGCTGTGCCAGGCTGCCTGCGTGCGTGCCGGCTGGGTGAAGAGGTGGCTGACGGGCTTCAGCCAGGTGGAAGCCTGGGGCCACTGTGGAGGACACGGCAAGGGGTACTTGTGCCGCCAGCTTTGCCATGGGGCAGGCGCTGGGTTAGGCGTGGACTTTTCCTCCCCACCCCCACCCTGTGAAATCAGAGCCTTGGAGTGTCTGAGTCCCACAGAGGGGAAGACAGAGGCACAGAGAGTCCGAGCACCCGGCCCTGGGTCACACAGCTGGGATTTGAGCCCGGAAGCCCGACTCCAGAGTCCCTGCTGGAAATCTCTGAATGTCTTGCCTGGGGGTGGAGGGACGTGGAACCCGGGCCCTGGGTGACTGAGCGCAGGACGGGGGCCCCTGGAGAAGACAGGCCTTGCTGGCTCTGCCCCTGGGCACTGGCCAGGGCTGCCTGTGTTCAGGGGGTTCCCTAGGGAGCTATGGACAGGCAAGAGGCTTGTGAGGGACAGCTGAGTACCGAGAGTGAGTGCACAGGCGACACAGGGCTGTGTGACAGCCAGCGGGGGCCCAGCCGGTGCTGCTCTCAGCCTGCCTTGGTCTTCCTAGGGACGGGACGCACTGCTGGTGAGACTTTGAGGCCCTGGGCACAGGAGGGGAGGGGTGGGGTGTTCCCGTGCAGGGGCCAGACACCCTCGGGGAAAACTGGGGTTCGGCCCCCAGCAGCCCCCGGGGCTGGCCTCCGAGCAGCCGCCCCTCTGCCCCTCTGTCTCTGGATCTCATGTCCGCTCCCCGCGCCCGTCTGCCAGGCTCCTCCTTCAGCTCTCTGCTCTTCTCCACTCTGCTGGGCAGTGCTCGGGACAGGTGGCCCCGTGCCTTTGCAGCCTACAAGGGGGCACGTCCCGCCTCAGCCTGTGGCTCCTTGTAGCAAGGCAGCCGTCAGATTCCCCTTTACCTGTAGGGAAACCGAGGCACAAGAGGTGGTGTCCTGTGCTTGCGGCCACAGCCAGTGGGAGGTCAGGTGTGCATGGCTCTGAGCCTGGCCCTGGCCGCTGCCTCTGGCAGAGCTGGCTCCCTGGGTCCTCCCTCTCCGGTGGGGAGAAGAAAGGACCTACGTGATTCGTGGCAGCTTCCCGAGTGTTCGCAGAGGGCCGGGCGCTTGGGTAGGTGTGCCTGTGACTTCTCTTTGAGCACCCGCTGTGCCCCCGGCACAGGGAGTCCCTGCCTTCAGGGGAATCACGTCATTCTTTATACTGTCCTCCAGACTGGGCGTGATGTCCCCATTTCACAGGTGAGGAAGCCTGAGGCCCGGCGGCTGATGTAGCAGAGCAGGCTCTGAGCCCAGGCCGTCTGACCCCTGAGCCTTGACCTCCTGCCTCAGCCCCAAAAGCCCTCTTCTGAGCCCACTGCCCTCTGCCCCGGGCTCTTGGTCAGGTGGTTAGGATCTGGCACAGCACGAGCTGTAACCATCGGGCAGGCCTGCCTCTTCTCACCTGCTCAAGGTCAGCCGCTGCCCCCTACCATGGACGGAGGGAGCTCGTGGTCTGTCACGTGGCACTCTGGGTCTCAGTTGCTGCTGTGGTCCCCACGGGGCAGAGCTGGGATCGCCGCACCCCGGGTTTGGGGGCACACATTGCACTGGGCGGGGCTCGTGCTGGAGACCCCCCACCCCCCACCCCCACCCCGGGGCCAGGTGGGGCCACGCCCTCTCCCGTCCATAGCAGAGCAACAAAGGGCCCTCGGGGGCAGGGCTAGGGGATGGCTGCGTATTTGAGTTTTCCATTTAAGTCATAATGTAACATAATTATGCCAGTTGCGAGATAATTACAGGTTTTATGGAAAATATTAATTCACAGGGCACTGCAGGCAGTGCGTTTTGGGAGGGGAACGCCAGTCGGAAGGCGCTGGAGGAGCGACAGCTCCTGGGATCCCCGTGTCAGGAGCCGGGGCCTCCCCACCCCCTTGTCCTCCTTGGAGCCCAAGAGTCAGGCGGAGCTGGGAACGCAGCGGGGTGGGGGTTGGGGGGAGGCTTCCCTGTGCCTGCCCCGCCCCCCACAGGCGGCCCCACCCACTGTGGGGAGCTGCGGAGCGGAAGGGCTGGAGAGGGTAGCCGTTTGCCCAGCTTCCGTGCCTGTGCCCGGGGAAGCCGAGGGAGCCCTGGCCGTGGCAGAGGTCGGGCGCTCGCTGACGGCAGCCTGCCCAGCCTCGCGCTTCCTGCCCCGGTGGCTTTGCCCTTGGAGCTGCCCCTGCAGGTGGCCAGGCCACCCTCCATGCTGCCCGGGCCCCTCCCTGAGCCATGTGGCGCTGGGCCCGTTTGCCAGTGGGGAGCTGGAGACCCAGCGGGGGCGCAGCCGGGGGCCGGGTTACTGGGGTCTCAGCTCTTCCCAGTGACCTTCCAGAAAGCCGCGCTCTGCCCCCTTCCTGACGGGGCAGCCTCCCCCAGGCTGAGCCCAGCCCTGGCTGCACCCCCTCTCCCGCGCAGGGCCGCAGGGGCCGTCCTTCCTGTCACCTGGGCGTGACATACATCACCCTCCCCCCTCGCCCTAATCATCTTTCTATAAATATCAGAGGCTCATTTCGGAGGGGAGCGGAGCGACAGGCTCCCGTGCCTTCCTGGCCGGGTTTAAAATCTGATTTAGAATTAATTTCCTCCGCTCGTGCACCGGCGGACGCCGTATTTGTCAAAGCGCAAGCCCTTTGCGGGGGAGGGGAGCAGAGCAGTGAGGGGGCCAGGGCCGCAGGCGCCCAGGCAAGGTGCCCTGTGCAGGGCCGCGGCCCCTCCTGGCGAGGAGGCACCCTGGGGCGGCAGGCAGGGCCGGGCCCCGGCAGAGCCGCCCCATCTGTCTCAGCCGCATGTCCCGGCCCAGCCGCGGGGGCCTGCGCTCCCTGAGGCCTGGTGATTAGTCGTCTTATTAAAGATTATTTTACTTTCACTGCATGGATTAACCTGGCCTTGACACGGTAGAGCCATGGGCATTAGCGCACGGGTGTTGAGGGCTATGGAGCACGGAGGCCGTCTCTGAGCCCCGGGGCCAGTGGGGGTCGGGCCACAGCTCCAGGGTCCCCAGATTGGCCCGCATCCTGGCTCGGCAGGGAGCCTTGTGCTGCGGTGTGCTGGTGCCACGTGTGGGGCGCTGTCCTGTGTGAGTTCACCTGTGTTCCCCTCACAACAGCCCTGTGTGTGGGGGTGCTGTTAGTGTCCCCATTTCACAGATGCGGAAACTGAGTCCCAGCCACAGGCCCAGTGCCCTGCAGAGGCAGGGGTCGGCGAGGGAAGGTGCCCGGGCAGCTGTTCCCTCCCCAGGTGCAGCTCTGCTCAGCCAAGAGCCTGTGCACCTTGGTGCCTCACCGAGGCCAGGATGCCACCCCAGGCCTTCTCGTCTGCTCCGTTCCTCTCGGGTCCATGGTAGACGCATCCCAGGCACCGGGTGAGGCGTAAACGTGCGATGCTGGCCGCCGTGGGCCTGGCCCTCGCTGTGTGGCCCACAACTCACCCGGCAAACACCTGCTGACCCAGTGCAGAACCTCCCTCTGAGGGGGCCCTGCACGGCTCCCTGGGTGCAGGAAGGAGCCTGTGCGTGGGATGGGCCGCAGGACTGGGTCTCCTGGAAGGCTGCTGGGAGGAGGAGGCAAGATCACAGTGCGTCATCAGCCAGGACCCCCGCTCCGAGCTCCAGCCCTGTTAGGTCTGAGCCCTCGGTGTTGGGGTGGGAGAGGCCCTGAGACTGGGGCCCGTTTTCCCTGATGCCTCTGCCCGAAGCCCCTCCTGGCCCCCAGCCTCTGAGTCGGAAGCATCTTAGGGCATGAGCGTTTCCCGAGTCCTGTCATCCCCCGTCTGTGGGATCTGGCGGACCAACCCGGCGCCAGCTCTTGCGACAAAGCAGGGCCCGCCCAGGAAGGCAAACCCCGAGATGCCGTCCCGGGGTGGGGGTGGGGGGCTGTGCCCGCACCCAGTGCTCCAGAGCAGGACTCAGCGGAGGGAGGGGCCTCAGAGGCCCCCCAAGGTCTCCAGTGCTGGAGCAGAGCTGGGAGCCGCCTAGCTGGGTGTCCTTCTCTGCCCAGGGTGCACAACGGTGGGGGAAGGGTTTGCTCTCTGGGCCGCCTTGTGTCTGTGCTGGGGACATGCAGACGAGCAAAGCAGCCCCCGTCCAGCAGGAGAGCCAGACACGCAGCTCATTAACCGGCCCGGGTCTCGCACACTCGTTAAAGCGAGACCGAGGGACTACAGCAGTGGGGAGGGGAGTGGTCAGTGCGCGTGTGTGAAGGGGAGGTCCCGAAAGGCTTCATCGAAGGGTCCGGAAAGAGGAGTCTAGAAGGTGGACGAAAGAGAAACGGCGTCCCAGGAGGCAGGCCCAGCATGTCCAAAGGTCCTGAGGCAGGAAGCAGCCTGACCTATGCGAGGGATGGCTAGCGCGTCAGTGTGGCCTGGGGCTGGGCGCTGGGGCGGCACCGAGGGAGCCTGCAGGTGGGTTTTGGTCTGGCAGGGAAGACTTTGGACTCCAGGTGTTCCTGGTTAGGCTCTGGCTGGGGATGCCTGAGAGGGTTGAACAGGCAGGGGAGAATGAGACGTGCATCGTAGAGATGCCTCAGCCTAGAGCAGCCCGCTCCCTCCACCAACGTCCTCGCCTCCCCCAGGAGGCAGCTCCCGCCCAGGTTACCCTTCGCCACCTCCCCCTCTTTGTCTGCTTCCTGGATACGGCCGCGGCCTTGGTGACTGCCTCCCCCTCTCCCACGCCGGCTCCTGGTGGGGCGCCTGTTCCCCTCGGGTCTCCAGTGCCCTGCACATGCCTGGCCCAGGCGGCACTCACAAGATCTGGCCTCAGCCGCTGGCCTGGGGCGGGGCGGGGCTGGGGGCAGGGTTTGGAGGCTGCTGTCACCGTCCAGGGGCTCCCCGGAGCCGGTGGTGGTGGTGGCAGCTGGAGAGAGGGTCAGACAGGAGACATGGCGGTGGGGGCCACACCGTGGGGGTCTGGGAGAGGAGGAGCTTGTCTCCTGCAGTCGGTCCTGCTGGGAGTGGGGGTGGGGCTATGCAATGCAGATCCCCAGGCCCGGGCTCTTCTAACCGCGGTGTCTGTGGAGGGGCCAGGAGTCTGTCTGGTGGGGGCGGCTCCGTGGTTGATGGGGGTGGCTCCGTGTCTGCCCACGTCTGGGAGCCACTGCTGCTTTCCCACCCCGCTCCCTGTCCACTCCTTCAATTTTCAGCACCACGCCCGCTGTACCCCAAGGCTGGTGTCCTGCCCAAGGACCGCAGTGTCCCTTGGAGGACAGAAGCCGAGGCTGGAGGCGGGGCCTGGGTGGGCGGGCGTGGAGGGATTTGGAGAAGCTCGGGGCTGGGGCTGAGGCAGCCCGGTGCCGACCCCACCACCACGCAGCCCTGCATAAGCCAGGGGCTCTCACTGTGTGTCGGACTCTGCGTCTGCAGATGAGGGTGACACTGAGGCTGAAGCTCCACCCCTCCGCCTCCCGGAATCTCCCAGGAAGCCCCGCTCCAGGTTGGACAAGAGCTGGCAGGGTAGCCTGGCCGGCCTCCCTGTAGTCCCTCTCTCTCCCACAGCCTGCGAGCTGGGCTTCTACAAGTCGGCCCCTGGGGACCAGCTGTGTGCCCGCTGCCCTCCCCACAGCCACTCCGCAGCCCCGGCTGCCCAGGCCTGCCGCTGTGACCTCAGCTACTACCGTGCAGCCCTGGACCCGCCGTCTGCAGCCTGCACCCGTGAGTACCAGCCTCGGACCCTGGGCCAGCACCCCATGCTCAGTCCCACTGGCCTGGGTGGGCGGGGGCTAGTTCCGACTGGGACCAGGAGGGTGCCTGTGACCACTCAGCGGTGGCCTTTATCTCCTGTCACCTGCCAGCCTGGGTGGCTTTGACCCTTGAGCCGGTGGTGAAGCCGACGTGTTGGGACAAGCAGGGTGGGCATCAGAGGCGCCCCCTCCACGACCCCCTGGGTGAGCTGGCCGGCGCTGCTGTCAGCGTGTGCCGTGTGTGTGTCCACAGCGGTCACCCAGGCGGGAGCACGTCTCGCGGACTGTAACCGCCTCTGGTGGCGGGAGGGGGGAACGTTTGGTCCCAGAAGGGGGCCCATGAGTCCCTGCAAAGCTGCGCAGTGTCAGGCGAGCTCAGCGTGTGCCCAGAGCGCATGGCTGCATGTGCCCGCCCCCTGTGCCCGCTCGGGCTCCCTGCATGGGGGAGGGGAGTGTAGTCAAACCCAGGCGTGCCAGGTGTGAACGCACACGCCCGTGTGCCGCCCTGCCCAGGCCTGCGTGTCAGCCCCGTGTGGCGCGTGGCCGGGTGGTGGCCGGGGGCTCCTCAGGCGAGGCGAGCCTGGCTCCAGCTCAGGAGCCTGAGTGCGGCCTCTGCAGTGCTGTATGCTTCCAGAGATCTTAGGACCGGAAGAGCCTGGGCTCTTAGCATCCCTGCCCTTCAGATTGTAAATCTCCCAGATGGCCAGGCTCTGTGACTCAGAGATCCCTGAATCAGGGCCGAGGTTCCCTGTCGGGGTCTTGAGTTGGAATCCAGGCTTCCTATGGGTCCCCACAGCCCCTCCCCCACCCTCCTAGCCCACCCCCACCCCGCCCCCACAGCACCCTCCGTCCCGAGTCTCTGCTCTGCAGACTGGGGACTCCCATTCGGGGTGAGGGGGGGCTTCCTCCCACCCGGCCTTGGGGCCCCAGGTGGGCTTCCCGGGGCGTCTGCCTTATCCCACAGTGAGCACCAGGGGCATCTCTGTTGCACCCGCACAGGGGCTTAGGGAGCAGACATAGGACACAGATGGCAGGTTCCTTTTACAGGCAGGGTGGCTCTGCGCGTGCTCTCTCCCTCTCACGCTGGGGAAAACTTGGGGGACACAGCACAGAGCCCCTGTGTTCTGGCTTGGATGGGGGCTGTCAGGTTTCTGTGCCCAGGCCCTGACTCTCTGGTCCCAGTGGTCCCAGTCTGATGGCAGAGACACAACCGCTGCCCTCGGGCTTCAGAGGATGGAGCCTTAAGGAGCCCCAAACGTGGTGGGGGTGCCCTTTCCCTGGGGGACCCCTGTTGTGAAGGGGGGGCACTAAACCAGCTCAAGGAAGCACCCTTGCTCCCCAGGGCCGCCCTCAGCACCCGTGAACCTGATCTCCAGTGTGAATGGGACATCCGTGACCCTGGAGTGGGCCCCTCCCCTGGACCCCGGCGGCCGCAGCGACATCACCTACAACGCCGTGTGCCGCCGCTGCCCCTGGGCACTGAGCCACTGCGAGGCGTGCGGGAGCGGCCCCCGCTTCGTGCCCCAGCAGACGAGCCTGGTGCAGGCCAGCCTGCTGGTGGCCAACCTGCTGGCCCACATGAACTACTCCTTCTGGATCGAGGCCGTCAATGGCGTGTCCGACCTGAGCCCCGAGCCCCGCCGGGCCGCCGTGGTCAACATCACCACGAACCAGGCAGGTAGGCGGAGTCGCTCCGTCCCCCAGCCTCCCCGGAGCCCAGGCCCGCCTCGGATTTGCTGTGGCTTTTGGGCAGGCAGCCACCTGGTGGCCCTTGCTCTCCTGGCCAGGACCCCGAGCCCGTGGAGAAGCAGCAGGTGGTCCCTCAGTGGGAGGACTCCCCGAGAGCTCACAGACTGGCCGGCCTGGCCATCATGTACCTGAGTTCCAGAATGTTCCCTCCTTGCTGCAGTGCCTGTCCTAGGTAACCCCTGTGAGGCATAAAGAGATGAAGTGCCTGGCCCGGCACCTGGCCCATGGCATGTGCTCAGTAAACGTCCCCCGGAGCTCAGTCCCCAGCACTGCCGTGCCGCCTGGGGAGGGGTCTGGTCCCTGGCGTGTGCTGCAGCCGCTCACCTGTTCCTGGCCCAGTTGCATCAAGTCCAGCCCCTGGGACCTCTTTGTTTGCGAACTCCAGGGTTCCTGCCTGTTCATCAGGGCAGCCAGGCCCTTGGGCCTCCCGAGGGAGGCGTCCCCACCCCGTGCCCCGACATCTGCAGGCCCAGCCCAGCAGGCACAGGTCCCACCACATCACTGGCCCAGGCCGCCAGTCACCTGCTTAAGCGGCAGAGCCAACACTGGAACCCGGGACCACCCACGCCTCCTGGAGCCCGGGCACGCCCTCCCTGAGTCTCTGCCCTCAGCAGTGTTCATGGAGAACACGCTCCCTACCAGGAGCTCTGCCGGGTGCTGGCTACACAGTGAAAAGCAGAGCTAGGTGCCCAGAGCTCGGAGCCTGAGGCGGGTGGCTGGCCAGTCCGCCTGGAAGCCATCCAAACCCCCACCCCCTTGACCCTGAACTCCACCTTCACGTAGATGACCCCACCTCCAGCGTAGCTCATCAGCACCGACTGCTCCCCCCGCCGGGGTCCAGCTGCCCTCTCCCACCTCCCCCGGGGCACAGGAAAAGCAAACCATGACCCCGCACCTGCAGCTGCACCGCTCAAAGCTCCAAAGCCAGGTTTCGCCCTTGACTTCCACCTGCAGGTCCCGCTGGTCTCCACACTCAGCCCCTGCTCCGTCCACACCCTCGTCAGTGCTGCTGGGCCCTGCAGCAGCCCCTCCCGCCCCGCCCCCTCCCAGGACTCCCTGTCCCGAGCGAGCAAGCCTTTCCTTTGCCGGCTTCATCCGTGTCAGCGCCTTAGCTAGCGCAGCGCCTCCCCAGTCCCAGCGTCCCCGCTCGCCCCGGCTCCCTCCCCTGCAGCCACACTGGCCTCGGGCTCCTGTCCTGGAACACAGGCCCTGGCCTCGCCTCCGCTGAGTGACAGATGAGGTTCCCCCTGCAGCAGACCCTCCAGCTTGACCTCTGCCTCTGGAGTTGTTTCTTAATTTCCCACGTCAGAGTCATCCAGTGACATTTCTTGGGCACTTACTGTGTGTGGCCCCCGCCTGCAGGGAGCTCTCAAGCATGCGGGAAGAACTGGCCTGGGGGCAGGCACTGAGGGGTGCCCTGGTGTGACTGGGGGAAGCCTCGAGCTCACCTAGGGCCCTGGGCTCGGCTGCCCCAGCCGCGTCCCCCAGAGCCAGGCCCGGGTAGGGCTGTTCTTTCCCTGCCTTGTTCCTGAGTACCTGCTCCCCTCCCCTGGAGGCTGCTGGGCAGTCAGGCCTCAGCTGGCTCAAGGCAAGCCCCCCATCCCAGACGAGCCGGGCAGCCAGTGGCAGATGCCACCCCGGTGGTCCGTGGCGGCTGATGGAGCGGATGCCTCCCCCCAGCCCCGTCCCAGGTGGTGGTGATCCGGCAGGAGCGCACAGGGCAGACTAGTGTGTCGCTGCTGTGGCAGGAGCCGGAGCAGCCCAATGGCATCATCCTGGAGTACGAGATCAAGTACTATGAGAAGGTACTGCGGGGGGCGGGGCAAAGGGCAGGGTGGGGCTGGGGCGCCTCCGTTGACCACACCCCAACCCCCCCCCCCCCCGCCCCGGCACAGGACAAGGAGATGCAGAGCTACTCCACGCTCAAGGCTGTCACCACCAGTGCCACCGTGTCGGGCCTCAAGCCGGGCACGCGCTACGTGTTCCAGGTCCGAGCCCGTACCTCGGCAGGCTGCGGCCGCTTCAGCCAGGCCATGGAGGTGGAGACGGGGAAACCCCGTGAGTGCAGGGAGCGGGGAGGGCGGGCGAGGGCGCTGGACCAGGAGCATGGGCGGGGGCGGGCAGGGGAGTGAGCGTGCCCTGAGCCAGTGCCAGCACACGCCTGCTCGCCGTCCCGCCGGGTGTGCCCGCCCTTGGCCTTTCTGCAGGTGGAAGGCAGCTTGCCCAGCGAGGGCCAGGGTGGCCTGGGGCCTCCTGGTGCCCCGGCAGGCGGACAGCCTCCTGGGCGTCCCCGGGGTCCACTCTAGTGAGCGCCGGTGTTCTCCGTGTCCCCGCCTTACAGATGAACAAAACGAGGGCCAGAGCAGGAACCTGATTTGTCCAGGGTTAGCCCGCAGAGCAAGGTTTGAACCTGGGCAGTCTGGACAAACTCCAGGCCCCTTCCCCAGGACCAGGAGTTCTCAGAACGGAGCCGGGGACAGACGCGCGGGCCCGGCGGGGTGGGTTTCAGGAGGCCCTGAGGGTGATCCAAGTCACTCCCTGTGGGGGACTTAAGAGGCTTCCGTCTCCCCTGCCCCAGCCTCCAGCCAGCCAGTGTCCTCGCCTGTGTGCACAACAGCCACCGCCCGCCCTCCCTGTGCACCTGCACCTGATGCACCCTTGAGGCTGCCCGGCTGGGCCCCCTGCCCCTGCCCGCCCTTTGCATCAGTTCCTTGCGTTCGCTGAGCCCCAGGCTTCTCATCTGGAAACAGAAGCGGGGACAGGGGGGCAGGGGGGCGGGGACTGAGACCTGGCCGCACTGTGCTGGCCGTGAGAGCAACATGGGGTGGACGGGCACCCTTCTCGGCTTGTCTGCTTTTGGCTTGGAGAAGTGGAATGACTCTCCCCGGGCTGCGCGGTCCCAGGAAGCAGTGGCGCCAGCCCTGGGGGGAGCCTGGGGCGGCTGGACCTTGCAGGGGAGTCTTGGGGGAGATTGGGCGGGAGCAGAGGGCTGGCTCGTAGCTGAGGAGCTGCTGGCCGGCCCCTGGGCTGCCCAGGCAGGGCCTGGTCCCCCGACCTGGCTCCCCTGCAGGGCCCCGCTACGACACCCGCACCATCGTCTGGATCTGCCTGACGCTCATCACTGGCCTGGTCGTGCTCTTGGTCCTGCTCATCTGCAAGAAGAGGTGGGTGGTCCTGGCCTCCCCGGTCGCTGCAAGCCCCTCCTCCCAGCGCTGAGCCCACCCCCTCATGCCTGGGCCAGCTTCCGCACAAACACACCATCCCACGTAATCCTAATGATACTCAAGAGAGGTTGCGAAGCTGCTCTCGCTTGGTAGGTGTGTTGGGAATCAGAGAGCTTAGGCCACCTGCCGGAGTCACACGGCTGATGGACAGCAGAGCTGGGACCTGAACCCAGGCTGTCAAACCAAAGCCCATGTTCTGGGTCCCTCCGCCCTCTCCCACGGCTTCTGGAGGGAGGCAGAGGTGAGGTGGTGCTGAGTGGGGGCGTCGGACTCCGGGAGGTGAGAACTGGAAAGATCACATGGCAGGTGGGGAGGCTGAGGCCGGCGGGCAGAGGGGCTGGCGGGGGGGCGCCGAGCGGACCTGGCCTTTGACACCTCCTCTTCCAGCCCTGCCCCCAGGTGCTGGGTGGGGGGGGTGCTTTGTGATCATCAGGTGCTTTGTGACCATCGGGACCGTGCCAATCCAGCTGGTTTGAGAGCCGAGGGTGGGCACTGTGCCCTGCAGCCTTGGGCAGGGGCGGGGCGGGGCTGGGCAGGCCAGGCTGTCAGTACGGTGACTGTCGTCCCTAGGCACTGCGGCTACAGCAAGGCCTTCCAGGACTCGGACGAGGAGAAGATGCATTACCAGAGTGGGCAGGGTGAGTCGGGGAAGGAGCAGGCGTCCACAGAGGGGACGAGAGCCCGGGGACAGAGCGGGGTGGCCCGAGGGCCCAGCCCCCGAGGCACAGTGCCGTGCCCCTTTGCCGGAGACCTGGGTCTGCACATCCACACGCGGTCGCACCAGGATTTCCCGAGGGCTCGGCCACTCCTGGACGAGGATCCCAACTGCAGACAGGTTGTCAGGATTCACCCAGAAAACAAGGCAGCCGTGGGGATCCCACCCCACACGCCACTCCCACACCCAGGTACTGATTCCCACCGGGCCCGAGGGCAGCCACAGCATCCTTCTTAACACAGTCTTCCGGGAGCCACTTCCAGTTCGCCAGGATTGGCACTTGGGGGGGGTGGCTTTTTTTTCTTTTTTTACTATACCCCTCCTCCAGAACAGTTTAAAAAGATTGCTAGGACTCTGGCAGTGACCCCAGAAAAAGATGGACTTGCTCCCAACTCGCCCAAGAGTTCAGAGCCCATCGGCACCCCAGAGCTACTCTGCAGAGACCCCCCCTTTCACTCGACACCTGCCGTTTGTCACCATGTCCCCAGACCCAAGAGACACCCCCACTCCACGCAGGTCCTAGGTCCAGGGGAAGCTGGGCAAGGGGAATTCTTCCTGGACCCCCAGCGAAGGCCCGTCCTCCCCTTCCGCCCCTCAGCGCCCCCACCTGTCTTCCTGCCCCTGCACCACCCCCCAGGGAAGTTTCCAGAGCCCCAGATCTGCGCAGAACCCCACAACTACGAGGAGCCGGGCCGGGCGGGCCGCGGTTTCACCCGCGAGATTGAGGCCTCCCGGATCCACATCGAGAAAATCATCGGCTCCGGTGAGCCCCGGGGAGTGAGGGTGGGGGCGGCCCGGGGACCGGGGCCTAGGGAGGGGGTCCCACTGCCCTCCCTGCCTTTCTGGGGCTTCCAGGAGAGTCCGGGGAAGTCTGCTACGGGTGGCTGCGGGTGCCAGGGCAGCGGGACGTGCCCGTGGCCATCAAGGCCCTCAAAGCCGGCTACACGGAGAGGCAGAGGCGGGACTTCCTGAGCGAGGCGTCCATCATGGGCCAGTTCGACCACCCCAACATCATCCGCCTTGAGGGCGTCGTCACACGGGGTAGGAGCTTCCCCCCAAGGAGACCCCCCACCCGGGCCAGCTCCTGGGAAGGGGCGTGTCTTGAGGTCTGTGAGTGTCTCCCGTGCTCCTCACCAGGAGCCCCCCTCCCGCTCCCCTTGCCCAGGCCGTCTGGCGATGATCGTGACCGAGTACATGGAGAATGGCTCTCTGGACGCCTTCCTGAGGGTGCGTGTTCAGTCGGGATGTTGAGCCGCCACGTGGTCCCTCCAGCCACCCACCCACCCGGGACCCAGCAGACCTGGGCAGGGGAGGCCTGTGCCAGAGGGGTCTTCACAGTGCGCCAGCCTGCCTCTCAGCCCCCACCACGGAAGTCGCACTGCTCACCAGGGACCTCTGCCCTCGCCCCCTTCCTCCCCTCCCTCGCCACCGGCTGGGAGCCGTGGAGAGTGTGGTGGGAGCGGCTGGGTTCCCAGCTCCAGCCCTGCCTCTGTTTGCTGGGCGCTCGTAGGCATAAGGCTTAACCCCTCTGGGCCACCATTCTCCTCCCGGGGCTGCTGTGTGTGCAGATGAGCCCCTGAGAATAAACCGCAGCCCGCGGGGGGCCTCACGCACACGGAGGCGCTCTGTAGAGCCCCGCTGGGCCTTCCCGGCGCCCACACGAGCCGTGTCCTCTGCAGACCCACGACGGGCAGTTCACCATCATGCAGCTGGTGGGCATGCTCCGGGGCGTGGGCGCCGGCATGCGCTACCTCTCGGACCTGGGCTACGTGCACCGCGACCTGGCCGCCCGCAACGTGCTGGTGGGCGGCGACCTGGTCTGCAAAGTGTCTGACTTCGGGCTCTCGCGCGTGCTGGAGGACGACCCAGAGGCTGCCTACACCACCACGGTACGCTGCACGCGCCCCTGCCCGCCAGGCCAGGCCAGGGGCGAGGAGCCATGGGCGGGCTCTCCTGGCGACCTGCAGCACAGACTTCTCCCCGAGGGAACAGGCCTGCCTGTCTTTCCTCTCTCACCATGCGGCCTGGGGACACCGGGGCTACCCCCCCCCCACTGCGGTCATCCACGGGTGCTTCCGGGGAGGGCTCCTTGGCTCCCTGTCTTTGAGTTGGCTGAAAACCACGTTTCTCTAGAGGTGTGCGAAAGACGGGAAGCCGGGTGGGCCTGGCCCGAGCCAGATGCCCCCACCGCACCTCTGAGTAAGGTTTCCGGTAGGGAGAGGACCTGGTGACCCTAAGAAGGGGAGGAGGAGGAAGAGGCAGAGGCAGGAAGTGCCAGGCCTTTCTCTGAGCCTCCTCCCTGCCAGGCCCGGCCCTGCAGACTGATCTCTATTGCACACCTACTGTGTGCCGGGCCGCCTGCACACTCGGCTGCATTGGGTCTTTACAGCGGCAGGCCCCCTCCCCCATCAGAACAGGCAGCGGCTGTGTCACCCCTCTGGGCCGGGAAACCAGACCCGACTTCTGTGCCCCCCGCAGGGAGGCAAGATCCCCATCCGCTGGACAGCCCCCGAGGCCATCGCCTTCCGGACCTTCTCCTCGGCCAGCGACGTGTGGAGCTTTGGGGTGGTCATGTGGGAGGTGCTGGCCTACGGGGAGCGGCCCTACTGGAACATGACCAACCGGGACGTGAGTGCGGGCTCCGGCCGGGCGGTGGCACTGTGGGGCCGCGGCAGGAGGGCGGCGGGAGTCCACCTGTGCCCTGCCCCCAGGTCATCAGCTCGGTGGAGGAGGGGTACCGGCTGCCGGCGCCCATGGGCTGCCCCCGCGCCCTGCACCAGCTCATGCTGGACTGTTGGCACAAGGACCGGGCCCAGCGGCCCCGCTTCTCCCACATCGTCAGCGTCCTCGATGCGCTGATCCGGAGTCCCGAGAGTCTGCGGGCCACGGCCACTGCCAGCAGGTACCACGTGCCCGCCCAGCGCCACGTGAGCCGGCCGCCGTGGCAGCTCTGCCCCAGACCAGGCCCAGACTCCGTCCCCGCCCTGACCCCTGGCCTTTTGCCCAGCTGGCTCCTTCCTGGCGTCGGGCCTGTCAAAGCTCTGCCTGCCCTAAGCGAGGAGGGAGGCCGTGTAGGGGTCCCCGCAGAAGAGGGGTCCTAAGGTTCCGGCAGCTGCTTACGGAGGACCCCTGTGCCTTAGGTGCCCGCCCCCTGCCTTTGCCCGCAGCTGCTTTGACCTGCGAGCAGGTGGGGGTGGGGGCGGGGGCCTCACGGTGGGGGACTGGCTGGACTCCATCCGCATGGGCCGCTACCGAGACCACTTCGCCGCTGGCGGATACTCCTCCCTGGGCATGGTGCTGCGGATGAACGCGCAGTGAGTGCCGGCAGCGGGGCGGGGGTGGGGCCGTCCCAGGGGGTGGGCGCGGCCCTGTCCTCCTGGCCGCTGGCCTGGCCGGTCAGCGCCGCCCCCCTCCGCAGGGACGTGCGTGCCCTGGGCATCACCCTCATGGGCCACCAGAAGAAGATCCTGGGCAGCATCCAGACCATGAGAGCGCAGCTGAGCAGCACCCAGGGCCCGCGCCGGCACCTCTGACTGCAGACCCGGCCAGCCCAGGCCACACAGCTGGCAGCGCACCTGACCCCGCCTCCTGGCCCGAGGCTCCGCCCCAGGCTGGAGCGCGCCATGGGCTCAGGCGCCTTGGCCGGGACACCTGCTGCCCAGGGCAGAAGCCATCTCTCTTCCGGAGCCTGGGGCTTCGTCGGACAGAGGTGGCTGGCCTGTCTTGGAGTGCCCGCCCTGGGGGCGGATTCTCGAGATGATGTGTGACCACGTGTGTGGCTGCTCACTGGGACCCCAGCACGCATGTGCGTGTACTTATCCGTTAAGGCTGGGGACAAGCAGGCGTGACTGTGGATGAGGGTCGTGAATGAGCAGGTGTCACAGGTGTTTGGGCAAGGAAGTCCATGTGCCGCCCCCCACCCCAGGCCCAGCGCCCCTGGGGCCTGGTGCCAGGCTCATGCCTACCTGCCCACGTGGGGAGGCTGGAGCCGGGCCCCCTCTGAACCACACCAGCACCGGGCCCGCCCTCACCTCCGCCCGGGGAAGCCCACCCCTGGCTGCTACTCAGGTCGGGCCCTCCCTCCGCTGCTTCAACAGGAAAACAGGGTTCCTGGCCAGTCCCTCCGGCCACCTCTCTGCTGGCTCCTGAGCCGCTCTCGGCTGGACGTGGCTGCCCGGCCGGGCTGGGCGACCATCGCTGGCCCCAGCCGCCGATGCCTCTCTCTACAGCCCAGCTCTCCTCACTCGGAAGCCCCCTTGCCAACCCCTCACTGCCCAGCCCTGACCCCATGCCCAGGACAGTGAGACCCCACTTCTCAGCCCTCCCTGCGCCAGTGGGGGAGGGGCCTGCCCGGGTTGTGCCTTGGCCAGGGCCACACAGCAGCCGGGTTTTAGGACTGGACCATGGCTGGGAGGGGCCCTGGGAAGCCCCTCCCCTCGAAGACTGGCCCTGCCCCTTCCGGCCCACCAGGGTATATAAATAATCTGTTTTCTATCCTGTCGGAATATTTTTTCCTCACTCTTGACAATGCAAAAATGGTCCTCAAAGCACATGGGAAGCACCCAGGGAGAGAACGCCCCTCGCAGGGGCAGTGTGGCCCCAGCCCTGGCCAGCACAGCCGTCCCGCAGAGACACCAGCACCGAGCCCCTCTCTTGCAATAATTCGGGGAGCCGCGGCCCGCGCTCCACACCTCTGGATCTGCATCGTGATCCAGCCCAGCCGCTCGTCCTTCCTATGGAAGGGGGAATCTTGGACCCCGCCTCACTCGGTTTCTGGGCTCGGGGCCCTCGCGGTCTCGGGGACACGGTGGGCCTGCCCCCCTCACCATGTGGGTCCCCCTTCAAGGGGCCCAGGGGTCTGCTCTGTGGGCCCTGTCCCGAGTCTGGAACTTTCCCCCGGTGAGAATAAATTCTGCCTCAGCTTTGCCTGTGTGTCCCAGTTTTTCCATCCCTACCCCCTTGACATGTCCTGGAGCGTAAGGAGTAACCTTACCCTGAGCACCTACTGTATACATCCCATTCACTTCCCTCCCTGGTCTCGTCTGCCCCAGGAGGTAGGATTGCACGCCCATTTATGCAGGGAGAAGCTGAGTCTAAGGAGTGAAGTTGGGGCTCTGAGGAGCATCCCCAGAGGACTGGGCTCTGTTTGGGGTTCAGGGGTGCCGGTCTCGGGTTTTCCCCAGAGGAAAGACACCCTTCCCCCAGAAGAGCACATCTCGTGGGAAAACGGCTCCAGGGCCAAGGTCCACAGGGAGCCGTGGGTGCTGCCGGGCAGGGTGAGCAGGGAGTTGAGCACCCCCTGTGCCCTGGGAGGGTGCGGCAGCAGAGGCCGGGCCTCAGAGGTTCAGGGAGGCGCCCCCAGGGTCCCGGAGGTGCGGGCACCTGCTCACCAGGCATGTGGAGAGGACGGGGTTTCTGTGTCCCTTCCGTAGTCTCTCTGGGAGGTTGGCAGTGGCACCACCACCTTGCAGACAGGCGAAAGCATGCCAGGAGGCGCTGACAGCCCACTCAGCAGGCCCAGAGCCAGAGCCGTCTGGTCGCAGACAGGCCTCAAGGTCCCAGAACTCTGAACTCAGTCCCAGCCCCCTGCCCGTGGGATCAGCTGTTTCCCTGAGAACCTGTTAGTACCTTCCTCCTCCTCCCGCCTTGAGAACCCATCCTCAGACCGTACTGAACACCTGCTCTGTGTCGGAGATGCCTGTGGGATATGGAGATGGATGAGGAGCCCCCCTTAGCCAGGTCCAGTGAGCCACATGTCCAGGAAACGGGGTACACCAGAGGCTGGAGGCGGTCAGAGCCTGAAGGGCCAGGGCTGTCACTGAGGGCTTCCTGGAGGAGGAAGCATTTCAGTTGGTCACCAGAAGATGAGAGAGGTTGGAGCTTCCTTTCCTAGGCAGCCCCAGGTGCACGGCATAGAATGCAGAGGAGGGAAGACTATGGCTGGGGGAGAAGCGGGGCGGGTGAGGGGGGCTCTAGTCACCAGCTTGGCTTCTCCTCCAGCTCAATGGGTTTTATTTCCGATACGCATGGCAATAGGGGTTTCCTTGTAGCTTGATAAAGTTACCCAAAATGTATATGGAATAATAACCCAGAATAGCCAAGACCATTTTGAAGAAGGAAGAGGAGGAGGAGGAAAAGGAAGGGAATCCCGCCCTGACATGAGGCTCCGATAACTCGAGCAGCGCGTGTTGGCCCCAGGATAGACCAGCAGATGGAAAGAACGAGAATAATGCTTGGAACAAATGCAAATATGTGTGAGAACTTGAGCGTGACGAGGGCTGGGGTATGGGCTAGGTAGTGGCTGGTAGCGGGACAATTGAATATCCCTTTGTAAAAAGGATAAAATTGATTCCCGCTAACACAACCCACAAAATGGGATCCAGGTGGAACAAAGCTCCAGGTGTTAAAAGTAAACTTTACAACTGGGAAGAATAAACAGGCGAAATAACTATGATCTTAGGGGAGAAAATAGGATGCGAAAGTCACAAATTATAAAAACACAAGGATAATTTTTATTTCATCAAAATTAAGGACTTCTGTCTGTTAAAAAATGAAACGTTTTGTTAAAGCCGCAGGCTAGGGGTGGGCATTTGGCCCAGGAGCGAGGCTGCACTTGGATGTGCACATCCCACGTCAGAGACCCTGGGTTCAGGTTCTGGCTCTGCTCCTGATGCAGCTTCCTGCTAAGGCGCACACTGGGAGGCAGCAGGTGGAGGCTCAAGTGCTTAGGTCCCTGCCACCCACGTGGGAGACCCGATTGTTCCTGGTTCCCAACAGAGAAGTAACAGAGGAAGAGTTTGGATGGCCAAAGAAGATAGCAAAAAGATTCTCAACTACTAACATGGAAGTGCAAATTAAAACAATAGTGAGAGAGCAATTGCACTGATCTGGTTGGCACAATCAGCCTGTGAGGGGACTTCAAAAAGTTCGAGGAAAATGGAATTAAAGGTAGGTTTATTTTTGCGCCAAGAAATTTTGAAGTCCAAATTTGAAGTTTTTTTACAATACACATTTCCCACGAACTTTTTGAAAACGCCTCCTATGTATTCATTTCCATATTTTTTGCACCAGGGTAAACATCTTTAAATTCATTTTCCATGCCATTTTTTGAAGAATCCTTGTGTAGCACTAGCATTGATGAAGATGTGGGAGAGATAGCAGTGTTGCTAAACTGCTGGTAGGAGTGCAAATTGGCAAAACAACTTGAAGAGCAATTTGGGAACGCTGAGTAAATTTTTACAACAAGCAAATCTACCACCCAGCCAACTCCACCACGCCACTCACGTACGCCTGTCTTGGGCTGGGTTCCCTAAGTGGGATCACAGACAGGCATTCTTGAACAGGTGATTTATGGAGGGAGAGCTCTCAGGTGAGGGGGGGTGGCAGATAGTGGGAAGAAATGCTAAGCAATGACGTGGTCCCACTTGGAGATTGGTTCCGATCTGATCACACAGGGATGCTGAAATGCTGATAACACCGCAGAGTTGATCTGCCTTGAGGCAAGCGAGCCAGTATTTTGTATCCTGTGTCACTCAATCAGTGGCTGTGAGCTGCTCTACATGGGAGGTGAAAGTAGTACAACTCCATGAGCAAGGAAGTTTCTAAGAAAGGAGCAGCTATGAACTGTTAGCACCAAAGTGCATGGTGGCTGGGGGTGGGGGGGTGAAGCTGAATGGGGCACCTGCAGTGGATTTTATAGTATTCTAGAGAAATACACTCTGAGGCAAAGGATACAGCTGTAATTTATTTGAAAGGTAGAGTTACAGAGAAAGGAGAGAGAGAGAGAGAGAGAGAGAGAGAGAGAGAGATTTATTTTTTATCTGCTGGTTCATTCCCCAGATGGCTGCAATGGCCAGGGCTGGGCCAGACTGAAGCTGGAAGTCTGGAGTCCCACCCAGGTCCCCCACATGGGTGCAGGGGACCAAGGACTTCGTCTGTTGCTTTCCCAGGCATTATGTAAACTTTTAAAGTGGAAGCAACAGTCTGAATGCATAACCAGATACTGACATCTCTGGAGCATGCACAGGATGAAAGGGTAACCGAAAGAGAGGTAAAGACAGAGGGAAAGAGATCTTCTATCAGCTGGATCACTCTCCAAATGGCCGCAACAGCCAGGGCTGGACATGATTGAAGTCAGGAGCGAGGAGCTCCATCGAGGTCTCCCAAGTGGGTGGGAGGGGCCGAGTACTTGAGCCATCATCTGCTGCCTTCCTAGTGTGTTAGCAGGGAGCTGGACTGGAAGCACAGCAGCCAGGACTTGAACTGGAGCTGTGATGTGGGATGCTAGCATTGCAGATGGTGGCAATGGCTTAACCTGCTGCACCACAGTGCCATCCCCTATCAATCATTTTTAAAATTCCATAAGGAGCCATGGAGTTAGGCAGTGAATTGGCCTAGCAGTTAAGACCCGTGCATCCCATATTGTAGTGCCTGGGTTTAAGTCTTGGTTGTACTCCCTACTCCAGCTTCGTGCTAATGCGCATCCTGACAGGCAGCAGGGGGTGGCTCAAATACTTGGGTCCAGGGCCAGCACTGTGGTATAGCAGGTTAAGCCTCTGCCTGAGGCACCAGCGTCCCATATGGGTACTGGTTCAAGTCCTGGCTGCTCCTCTTGTGATCCAGCTCTCTGCTTATGGCCTGGGAAATCAGCAGGAGGTGGCCCAAGTGCTTGGGCCCCAAAACCCATGTAGAAGACACAAAAGAAGCTGCTTGCTCTTGGCTTTAGATCAGCCCAGCTCTGGCCTCTGTGGCCATTTGATGAGTGAACCAGAGGATGGAAGACTTTTTCTCTGTCTCTCCCTCTCTGTCTGTAACTCTGCCTCTCAAATAAATAAATAAGATATTTTTTAAAAAAGGTACTTGGGTTCCTACCACCCATGTGCAAAGCTCAGATTGAGCTCAGATTGAGATACGGGCTCCTGGTTTCAACCTGGCCCAACACCAACTGTCGCGGGTACGTGGAGAGTGGGCCAGCAGATGGGAGCTCACTTGGTTTGTCTGACCCTCTGTGTGTGTGTCTCTCTCTCCCTCACAAGCAAGAGAGCAGCAGAGACACCACAGGGGAGGAGCTCCGAGGGCCACCTTCAGGGAGCTCAGGATCTGAAGAACGCCTCCAGGAGCTGGGGGTTTGTGGGTGCTGTCCATGGTGCTGAATCCCTGTGGGCCCAAACCAGCAGGTGTTGTCAGTCTCTCCAAAATGCGCCAATCCAACTAGGTCTCTCGCTCCCTCCCCACCCCTGGCCTGCCACTTGGTGGCTGTAGGAGCCCCCTTCCTGGTCCCCTTGCTTCCTCTGTCACCTCCATAATCTGTTCTCCACAAACAGCCAAAGAGATCTTTAAAAACATAAACCGGATTATGCCGTGTCCCTGATCGCAATCCTCCAAAGTTTACAATGACACATCCATGGCCTGTGACACCCCGTGTGTTCTATGCTGCTGGCCTTGCCAGCCTTCTTCCCACCACGCTCAGGCCTTTCTCTCGTTCATTGGACTTGCCAGGCCTTTGCACCCTCTCTTCTCTGTGTCTGCGATGTTCAGCCCCAGTATGATCCTGGCCCCAACCCGTCACTTTCCATGCTGGTAGCTGATGTCGCTGTGTCTACAACACTTCCTGCCAGTGAAAGTTACCTCATTTGTGTGCTTATTTACTTGTTTGCCCTGCTCTTCAAAACCCCCTTCAAAAAGCAGGTCCTGCAGGGCCAGCGCTGTGGCCTGACAGGTAAAGCCACCACCTGCAGTGCCAGCATCCCACATGCAAGCTGGTTCAAGTCCTGGCTGCTCCACTTCCAATACAGCTCTCTGCTATGGTCTGGGAAAGAAGTGGAAGACAGCCCAAGTCCTTGGGCACCTACACCCCTGTGGGAGACCTGGAGGAAGCTCCTGGCTTCTGACTTTGGATCAGCACAGCTCCAGCCATTGGAGCCATCTGGGTGGTGAACCAGCAGATGGAAGACCTCTCTCTCTCTGTCTCTCTCTTTCTCTCTCTCTCTCCCTCTGCCTCTCTGTAACTCTGCCCTTCAAATAAATAAATAAATCTTTAAAAAAAAAAAAAAGCAGATCCTGGGGTGTGTGCCAGTGGGTTAAGCCACCACTTAGGATGCCCACATCCCATATCAGAGTGCCAGTTTGAGGCCTGGACTTCCAATCCACTTCCAGTCCAGCTCCATGCTAATGCTCTGGGGTAGAGAAAATGATAGCTCAAGGACTTGAGTCCCAGGCACCCACATGGGAGACCCCCATGGAACTCCAGGCTCCTGACTTGGGCCTGTCCTAGCCCCAGCCATTGCGGCCATCTGGACAGTGAGGCAGCAGCTGGAAGCTTTCTCTCCCTCTCCCTCTCCCCTTCCCCCTCCCTCTCCCTGGCACTCTGCCTTTCAATAAACAAGTAAATAAATCTTAGCAAAATTAAGCAGCAGGTTCTGATCTAACTTACTCAATCCACCAACCCCAGCACAGCGCTGGTTCCCCTCCGTGTGTACCAGACATTGGTCAAATGGGGGGACCCAAGTTCACTGAGCATCTCTCCTGTGACAGGCCCTGTGCTGGACTCTGATTCCAGAATAACTGAGATAATCATTGCCCTCAAGATGCTTGCAAGCCAGAGAGAGCAAAGCAAGTTGCCGAATCACAGAATGTTGGAATAATTCTTTTTGCTCTTATTGCTCTTATTGTAGAATTAGAAGACTTTAAAGTCATTTGATTTTTCCATCCCCTCCCTCTCCTTGTTTTAGGAGCACAGTCTTGCTCAGAAAGAGGCTGCCCGGAGGCCAGGACTCCCTGCACTAAAGGCTTGTATAGGGTGGGGCTGTTCCTGGGGGCGGCTGCTCACTTGGTTAATCTTCTGCCTGCAGTGCCAGCATCCCATATGGGCGCCCAGTTCTATTCCTGGTTGCTCCTCTTCCAGGCCAGCTCTCTGCTGTGGCCCGGGAGTGCAGTGGAGGATGGCCTAAGTCCTTGGGCCCTGCACCCCATGGGAGACCAGGAGGAAGAACCTGGCTCCTGGCTTCGGTTCGGCGTAGCTCCGGCCGTGGCGGCCATTTGGGGGGTGAACGAACAGAAGGAAGACCTTTCTCTCTGTCTCTCTCTCTCACTGTCTAACTCTATCTGTCAAATAAAAAATAAATAAATTAATTAAAGAATATTAAAAAAAAAAGAGGCTGCCCGAGCCCACACAGCACCAGGGACGAATGAGTTCAGCACAGCTCCTGTACTTTGCCTTTCAAGGGAACCCCCAAATGAAGCTGTGGACACTCTTTCATCTCCAAGCTTTTGGGTGTACTTCTATTTTTATTGATTTATTTGAAAGGCAGAATGACAGAGAGAAGGGAGGGTCAGAGATAGGAGAGAGAGAGAGAGTGAGAGAGAATCTTCCATCTATCTTCCATCTGCAGGTTCACTTCCTAAATGGTCACAGAGGTCAGGGCTGAGCCAGGCTGAAGCCAGGAGCCAGGAACTCCGTCCGAGTCTCCCACATGGGTGCCAGGGGTCCCAAGTACTTGAGCCATCACCTGCTGCTTTCTCAGGTGCATTAGCAGGGAACTGGACCAGGAGCAGAGCAGTGGGGACTTAAATTGATGCTCTGATATGGGGTGCCGGCTTAACCACTGCACCACAATACCAGCCCCTTGGTTGTCCTTCCAGACACCACCCACCAAAGGGCAGCAAGTTCTCAGGGGAGTGGTTTGAGGAGCACAGGGCTCCTTGTCCTTGGATCTAGCACAGCTCCTCTGTTCTCACCTTGGGATCCCCTCTTTGCAGCCAGTTTGCTTCTTTGGGTTCCCCTGAGCAAACACAGAGCTCCCTTGAGGAATGATCCCCAGGGCCCCTCAGCGTGGGCAGACTGGCTAGGCCCTCCCACCACAGCAAAGGGGTCACTGGGAGAGGACAGACACTGTGACTGGGGTCAGAGAACACTCGGAAAGAGGTGTCCAAGTTCCCTGGCAAACCTGCCTCTGCTGGCGCCACCCACCTCTCTGGCTGCATCTCCTGAGCTCCCAGCCAGTCACAGGCGCTCCACAAGCCCCCAGAACACACCTGCAGATCCAAGCGCTCTCTGGGCTCCTCCCACGGCCGTGCCAGGTGCGCCTTCCACTAGAGGAAGCTCTCCTCTTCTCCACCGGCCACCCCAGCTCATGATCCCAACCTCTGCTGCCCCGCCCATCACTTAGGGCTGGATACCTCCATTCTCTGAGCCGCCAGGCCCCTGGGCTTCCCCGTTAAGGTACCTGGTTGCACTGTGAAGCTCTCTCACCTCCACTGTGGACTGATGGAGGCCAGAACTGTCCCCGTCTAGCCAGAGAGCCTGTGCCTAGCCCAGGGGGCTCATGTCAAGAATTCTGTGGATGAGACACACACAGATCACTCCCTGGGGCCCTGGGGGCCAGCCCTGTCTGGAGGCCTCTCTTCTCACTCTTGATTTCTATGTGACCTTGAGAATGTCACTGCCCCTCCTCATTTCCTCCTCTGCAGCAGGGGCCATGACTTATCTCTGCCTTGTGGTGGGGGCTGAGGGACAGCATGAGACTAAGTGCCTGGCGTGTGTCACCAGTGCCTGGGTGTCTCCGTGGCGGTGGGGGGCGCAAAGCCATTGGCTGGTGCGGGTACGGTTCTGGAAGCAGGGAGGGGTGGGCCCTCAAGTTGTCTGGAGTCCCGGCCCCCGCAGCAGCTCCCTGCACTCCTCCCCATCTCACTCCACCTGGGGGTGACGGCCAAGGCCCGAGCACCTTGCGGACTCCTCCATCTCCCCCAGCCTCTGCGGCTGTGGGAGGGCCACGGCTGACGTGCAATGCACAGTCCTTGGAGGGTGTGCATTTCCATGTCCCCCGTGTTGGGGCTGCTGGAAGGTGATGAATAAAAGATGGGGATGGGGGGGGAGCTCCCGTGGCTTTAAGAGAAATGTGATGAGCATCTAGAGTGGGGAGATTAGCGCGGGAGCGTCTCTGAATACCAAAAACGCGAAGTAGACCCAAAACCTGCCTTCCCGCTTGGAGGTGGCAGGGAGGAGCCTGGGGGAGGAAGGGGCCTGGGGACCTGGCTGGGAAGGCGGACGGAAGGCGTGTTTCAGACTCGGGTGAAGCAAGATAGACCCACCAAGAGAGAGGCTCAAGTGGAGGCGTAGCCAAGGTGACCCAAGGCCTGGGGCTGGGGCTGGGGCTGGGGCTGGGGCAGGGAGTGGGGAGGGGGCCCGGTGCAGCCTCCTCACCCCAGTGCTGACTTCCTCCTGGATGTTCAAAGTAATTATCACACACATACACACACACACACACTCACTCACTCACCATGTGGGAGGGGTGGGGAGGGGGTCATCTGTGTGGCTGCTCATGGGCACTGACGTGGGTGGCTCCTTATTGGTAGCAACCAGTCGCGAATCACCGCACTTCTGTCTTGTGCCAGACACCATGCCGAGTGTGTGCCACGCAGGTGCACTTGAATGCTCACAGCAGTTCAGCACCAGCTCCTCTTCACCCGCATGAGACAGGCCCAGGGGGTGTGGAACCCGCTGCACTTCACAGAGCCGGGGAGAGCTCTGTGAGTAGCTCTAGACTCCAATCTAGGCCACCTGGCTCTCCCTGGGAGGGCAGTGGTGTGGCTGGAGGGGGTGGTTCAGGACGCAGCTCTGTTCCAAGCTGGGGAATCACCTGGCAGGCCAGCAGGTCACGTATCTGAATGGGCCTCCTGGAATGTTGCTCCCGGGGGAGCGCTGGCCAGAGGCCATGGTTGGGGGGGCTGGGGGAGCACGCCCATGGCCATGGATTCGTGCTTAGGAAGAGACGGCTATGCGGGCTGTTCCGACTTTTTGGTGCATGTGGTGACGTGTGACTGTGAGAAAGAGTGTGTGTGTGTGTGTGACTGCGGAGTGCGTGTGTCCACGTGACTGTGGCTGTGATGACTGAGCCTACACCATAAAGGTGCGAGGGGCTGAAGTTAACAGATGGGTGTGTCTTTATAGAAACAGTGACTCAGATACAGAAATACACAGGTGGGAGTGTGTGGCCGGAGCGGCTGCAGGTGTACATATGATGGTGGGTGGGTGTGCTACACGTACACGTGTTCCCACGACTGTGACAGTGTGTGCCTGGGTGGGTGGGTAGCGTGTCTGTGTGTACAAGGAGGAAAGTGCATGTACATGCCAGGCTGAGAAGGTCACCTCTGATTCCCACCACCACCACCACCACTTTTCTCTCCCAGGGGCAATTTTATGCTAAATGCTTGGAATAGGAATTAGGGGTAGGTGTTGTGGCTCAGCAGGCTAAGCTGCCTCTTGGGACACTTGCATCTCATATCAGAGTACCTGGAATCAAGTCCTGCCTCCGCTTCTGATCCAGCTGCCTGCTAATGCACACCCTGGGAGACAGCAAGTGATGGCTCAAGTTCTTGGGTTCCTGTTACCCACATGGGAAACCTAGATGGAGTCCTGGCTTTAACCTGGCACAGGCTTGGTTACTGTGAGCATTTCAGGGGTGAACCAGCAGATAGAAGATCTCTCTGTTTCTATTTCTCCCTCTCTCTCCATCACTCTGCCTTTCAAATAAATGTATAGACTTAAAAAAAAAGAACAGGAGTCATTTTGCCGCAATGTAAGGATCATCACAGAACCATGCTGGACATAGAATATCCAGGTGCAGAACTCAGCACAGCCTCAGAGTCCCGCTTAACATATGTGTTTGATCCCCCCCACCCAGATCCTCCCTGGGTCCCTCCCAGGTCACGTCTTTCTTCCTATAATGCAGCTGGGGAAACTGAGGTTGTCTCCGGTCTCGGGTGCAAATTGCTGTCATCCAAGGCCCCCTGATCTCCTGAGCTTTTGTTCCAGAATTTCCCTGACCTCTTGTTCTGGCTGAAGCCAAGACACTTGAACAATCACCCACTCAGCAGTTCAGCCTGTACCTGACTCCCGAGGATGCACCTACCTCCCCTCAGCCTGCAGCCCAACAGCACCACTGAGCTGTCCTTGGTGCTGAAGCCTCGTCTGCAGGCATTTCCTGACAAGTCCCTGGGAGCAGAGTCCCTGGAGGGACAGCGACTTTCCCACCCCACCCCCAGCAGCCCCATTTCCATGCTGGCCTCTTGCAGAGCCACTTAGGGTAGGGTGAGGCTGCTGAGAGGTGGTGAGCCCGGGCCCTGGCTCAGCAAGTGTCGCTGGCCTGAGCTGGAGGGAAAGAGCAGGTCTGGGAACTACACCCCAGGGAGATCGTGGCAAGACCCTGGTGGGGATGTGGGAGCCTCCTTGTCTGTCTTCAGGTCTCTGGGCATCTGTGCTGGGGAAGGGACTGGAGTCAGGGGCTTCAGAACCCGATGGTTGTGCCTCTGGAAGCCAGATCTCAGCTGCACCGAAGAAAGCCTTTCTTACCATCAGTTCACCAGTGAGGGATCATTTTGCCTCAGGAAGAGACAAGCTTCCTGACAGTGAGAAAAACAAGCATTCCATTCCCCCAGGGGCCTCACGAGAGCAGGCCAGCCCTCAGGCAAAACGGCTGCCCTTTGTTGCACACCTATTTCATGCCAGCCACAATGCATGGGCGCGTGCACATACACTCATCATTAGTCCCAGGGTTACAGGTGTGGAAACTGAGGTCCAGGGAGGGGAGGTGACCTGTACAGGCACAGGCTAGGAAGCAATTGAGCTGGAATCATGCCCAGGGATGTCTGACCCCAAACCTGAGCTGTTAACCAGGCTCCCTGCACCAATCTGAGAGGTGTGGAAACCCTACCCACACTCCCCACTCCTCACAGCCTTCTCTTAGCTTTCTCTCCCTTTGCCGCCTTGGGTCGAGTTTTAAGGAAGAAACAAATGAAAAATGGATGAGGGGCCAGCATTGTGGCCAGCAATTTAAGCTGCAGCCTACAACACTGGCATCCCATATGAGCACTGGCTCAAATTTCGGTTGTTCTGTTTCTGATCCAGCTCTCTGCTAATAATGTATCTGGCAGGAAGCAAGTGATAATTCAAGTACTTGGACTCCTGCTGTCCTCATGGAAGACCTGGATGGAATTTTGGGCTCCTGGCTTCAGCCTGGCCCAGTGCCAAGCTTTGTGGCCCTTCAGAGAGTGAACCAGCCGATGAAAGATTGCTCTCTTTCTCTCCCTCTTTGTGTAACTCTGCATTTCAAGTAAAATAAAAGAAGTCTTAAAATGAAAGAGAGAGAGAGAGAGAGGAAAAATGGATGAGGCTTCCAGCCCAGGGGTAGAGGTCTGACCCCATTAACACGGATGTTTCTTTCATGAGGGATGGGACACGGGTGCTCACCTGCAGTGGCACAGGTACCTGTAAGCCACCAAGGCCACTTGCTTCTTGGCTTTGCACTTGCTCCACCTCCTGCCACCCTCCCCCCTCCACCTTCCTCATGGCCCTGCCAAGCTCCCCCCCCCCATCTTTGAGGTAGGGGGTTGGGTGGTGCAGACCAAGCTTGGGCTTTAGGGTCTGAGGAGCCTGGAACCTGGCTGCGCCTCTTCCATGGGACCAGGGAGCCCTTTCAGCTTTGGCTTCCCCTCCATGAAGTGAGGGAGATGCCTGCCCCCTAGAGTCACAGTGGGGATGGGGGGTGGGCCAAGAACAAAGCTACCTCCTCTTGCTGAGCATTTTAAATGACCATGACCATGAGCACAGTCATTATCTTGACAAATGGAAGCCTTCCTTGTCCTGAGTTCAGGTGATTGAGGACCCAGAGGAGAAATGGATGAAAACCAAGGTGGTTGGAGTTGAGCCCCAGACACCACTTAGGGAAGCCCCAAGTTTCTCATCCTCACGTTAGAGGGCGAGGCAGGTGTGAGGAACCGGGCCTCCGATTGCCCAGAGTCCCAGCTGTTGGGGAGAAGCCCCGGCTCACTTTACACCCAGCTGAGGGACAATGGGAGCCCCTTGATGAGACCTAAGGCCTCTGGGTCACTGGACAAGCTGTACCTGATGGCCAACAGGCTTCCTACAGTGTACCCCAGGCCCCCACAGTCTCCCAGCCCAGCCACACATGCACGGGACGTGGCAGCCCCTCCACCTCCAAGGAGGGTACACACGTGAGCTTCCTGTGAGCAGCCTGGCCCAGAGCGAAAGATCGTCCCCCACTCGCACTGGGGGTCCTTGGCCCAGGGGCTGCCCCTCGCTCTGAGCCCCATGCAGCTGCTCTGTCCCATGGAGAGAACAGAATCTGCCACACAGTCGTGGCCAGGGTCAGGCGGTGCAGGTGGAGCAGAAGAGGGGCAGCTGCCCAGCGGGTCCTTTTCAGGGCCGGGCCCCTCACCTGTGTCTGAGTCCCCTGCATACATGACTGGGCCTGTAGAGCGGGGTCCAGGCCCTGCCCCCATTCCACCACCGCGGAGCCTCCCTGTCTTGCGTGCCAGACGCTATACAGGGCTGAGAGGAGGAGGGGCAGAGGCCAGGCAGCTGGGCCCAGGGGAGCACCCCGCACGCCAGTCTCCCTCACGCAAGGGGCTTAGCACGCACGTGAAGGCATCCACCGGCTCTCCTGCTCCTGCTGGGCTCACCCAGGGGGTGCTCCATGATCCCTGCCTCTGGGCCGGTCCTTCCATCCTCAGTGGACAGGCTGGTCAGCTGACCCCCTCTGTTGGCGTCTCGGGTGGTCACTGCCCATCTGTCTGCCCGGGATGACCTCGGTCTGCCTTTGGCTGTCAGGCTTCTCTTGGGTCAGGCGGCCTCCCTCTGCTGGTCTGTCTGTCCTGTCGGCTGTCGGGCTGGCTACCTCCCCCAGGCCGCCCGCTGTCTGTCATCCAGCCTGTCTGTCCGTCTGCCTTTCAGGCGGGCTGCTTTCCTCTTCCTGGCAGGCGGGCAGTCCGTCTGCCTCCCCATCTGCCTGTCCATCTACCCCTGTACATCTCTGCCCCCCCATCTGCCTGTCCGTCTACCCCTGCACATCTCCACCTCCCCGTCTGTCTGTCCGTCTACCCCTGCATGTCTCTGCCGCCCCCTTCTCTTACCTCCTGCCCCCCCATTTCTCCCATGTGTGGCACTGGGTTCACGCGATATCAAAGGCTCCGAGGTGCACCTCTGCCTTCTTTCAGCCTTGCCCGCCTCTGTGAGGCTGTGGAGAGGCGGAGAGATTCGGCCACGGGCACCTGGGGAGACCAGGTCCGCATCGGTGGGGAAAGTAAGGTGTGCGGGCCCATCTCAGCTGCATTCCTCAACCGATTCTCCCCACAACCGCCGACCGCGAGCAGCGCCGGCGCGTGGCCCTAATCCACGGTGCTTATGGTAATGTAGGTTAATGTCTGGGTTCGAGGAGCTCAATTAGCAAATTCACAGACAAGGGGGTCTGTTGGCGCTTCTCTTGCGAAGCCGAAGCCCGGTGATTCATTAGCCACAGAGGGAGGCTGGGTTTCACGGCCGCATACTAAACACCGGCTGCTGTCCTCGCACGCTGGGTGCCCGGCTCGGACTCGGACCCGGTGCGGGGCCTTCGATCCCTGCACCAGCCACAGGGGCCGGCACAGAGCAGAGCTCCATGCCAATTGACATCCAGCACAGGGCACAGGTGGGTGTCACTAAGCTTTGAATAAATCAGCGAACTCCGTTGTCCCCAGTGCCAGACTGGAGCCTGCAATGAGGCGGTGCTTAGTGCTTGCTCATGAAACTCACCCCTGAAGCCCTGTGCCTAGCACAGGGTTGCTGCGTGGCGAATGCTGGATGCGTGTTTGCTGACTGACTGACTGACTGACTGAAAGGGAATGAGTGCTGCCAGGCTCCCCAGGCCCCTGCGCCCTGAGGGTGACTGGGAAGGAACTGCACTCCAGGTGGGGGCAGGATCCTCACCTCGGGGGCTTAGGGCTGGAGAGGATGTGCAGAGCTCCTGCTCCCGCCTCGGGCCGGGCTTTGAAGGGCACAGCAGCCAACTAGGGGTTTGCAGCTTTGGGGTTTGCTGGCCAGGGGCGTCCAGCCTGAGTCGAGGTGCTGCAGGTAGCGCCCAGTGTCCTCAGCTGGTCGCTCTGCCCTGTGCTCAGAGTGGGCAGCTGGGCGGACAGAGAAGCCCGTCTGCCTACAGCCCTCCGACGGGAGACCTGCCTCTGGCTGGGACAAGGCAGTGTGCTCACTCCCACTTGGCACTCATGGAAACCGCAGCCTGGCTGAGGTCACACAGCAATCCTACTTGAGACAGGATGGTTTTTTGTTAAAGACTTTTCATTCATTCATTCATTCATTCATTTGAAAGGCAGAGTTACAGAGAAAGAGGGAGAGGCAGGCAGAGTTAGACTAGAGAGAGATCTGCCATCCACTGGTTCACTCCCCCACCATGTCCATGACAGCGGGGGGCTGGGCCAGGCCAAAGCCAGGAGCCAAGAACACCATCTGGATCTTCCTGTCGGTGGCAGGGGCCCAAGCACTTGGGCCATTTTCCATTGCTTTCCCAGGCACATTAACAGGGAGCTGGATGGGAAGTGGAGTGGCCGGGACTCGAACTGCTAGTCATACGGGGTGGGGCACCATGGCACTGGCCCCTGGAGCCAGGATTTGAAGTAGGTCTCCTGCTGCTGCCCAGCCCCACCCTTTGTCTTTTCTGGGCCTCTGACATCCTGTACCCTCCCCGCCCAGCCCCCCCCCCCCACCAGAGGTCAGCTCCACCAGGGCAAGGAGCTTCGTCTCTTGGTTCCCTGTCCCTCCCAGTGCCTAGACTGGGCTGGAAAGTTACAGTAAGTGTTCAGTGATGCCTGAATGAATGAATGAATGGCCTCCCGTGAAGGCGAGAGCGTAGCCATAGTCCCAGCTCTCTGCCCCGGATGTCCCCACGGCAGGCGGTAGGCACAGATGCTGTTCCAGTCTCCCCAGCAGCCCTGCCCGCATCTGCAGCTGAAGGCCCTGAGTCGCACAGTGAGAGAACCATGGACTGAGTCAGGACTCCCCCCCACTGTGTCCTGCATTCAAACCCCCAGCTCATGTCTGCTGGGCACCTGCCTTCCGCGCCATGTGCTTAAAGCTGAGCCCACCCACTGGCCCACCCGCCAGCTCTGTTGAAGACCAGCCCCCGAGACTGACAGCTCCCCAGCCCCCTGGCAGGTGACCCCAGCAGCCTGCAGGGTCAGCTCCCAGGGCTGGAGCCAGAACGGTGACAGGGAGACTACACAGGGCCAGGCCCACAGAGAGCAAGGCCAGGCCCGGGCTGCTCCCTGCCCGCCTCGGCCGCCGGGGCCGTCCTCAGTGACAGCAGGGCCTCTCCGAGAGAGACGAGGCTGACAGTTCCCACACCGCCTGCCAGGGCTGCCTGTCTCTCCCAGGAAGAGGCTCTGGCGGGAGGGGATGTGGTGAGAGAGGCAGCGAAGTGACAGCCAGGCCTGGGAGACCAGCCCGGTGTGACCGAGAAAGCTGATGGGGCCGGGCCCCACGCTGACTGCCTGGAGGAGACCCTGCTGAGTTCACGGAGGGCCCGGTGCCGCCCAGCGCTTCCCGGGCATCCGGTCCTCTGCCCACACAGCTACGTGGAGGGGGCAGGGAATACCCCCATTTTGCAGGTGGGGAAAGAGAGGCCTGCAGGCCCATGAGCAGAGTGACAGGTACAGGGTCGACTTCTGTCTGCTCCCAGAGCCCTCGCCTGTAAGCACCACTTTCAAGACCTGAGTCCCATGGACAGACTGTCCCCTGCTCCGTGGGGACTCCCTCCTGTCCCTTCATGTGGCAGAAGAAATCCTGGCTGGGCAGACTCAGTAACCCCACTTCTCCCACGGACAGATGCCCTCGCTGTGTGACCTTGCCCAAGTCACTTAACCCCTCTGGTGCTGGGGATTTCGTGCACCCCCGGCTGAAGGGGCCCCTCCAGCTCCGCTACGACAAGGTCCTGTGGTGTGGTTGGGGGCAGAGCCCGCAGCACCCTCCCCCGGAGCCCAGAGGAGCCAAGAGTGCAGTGACTCGGCCAAGGTCACACAGCACGGCTGCGTCCCGTCCAGCGCCTTCCGCTGCCGCAAGAAAATGTTCAAACGCTTGGAAGAGCCTGGCCTTTGGCCCTTGTATGGGGTTTTTCTCTTCTGTCTTTATTCCTCTTTGAAGCGAAACAGCACTTTGGGGCTCTGAGAAACTCCTTTGTTGTCCTTTTAAACAAAAACGACGCACGCTCGGTCTAGAAGGACCCCAAAGACAGAAATGATGGCGTCTCAGCGTCCTCCCGCCACCCCCCACCCCCGAGAGCCAGGGGCTGCCTCCCCGAGTCCCCAGCGACGGGCACCGCGGCGTGGAAAGGCCCCCGCGGGGGACTTGCCGGACCAGCTGCTGCATAAACAGCCAGCGACTTCAGACAGACTGGAAAATCAGGCAGCACTTCAAAGGCGCAGTGACAGGCGGCGACGGCGGTGGGAGCACCGGGGTGGCCTCCCCTGACGGCCAGCCCTGAGCGGGAGGCTGGACTCGCTGCTGTGTTCTCACGGAGGAGCCGTGACAGGAGGACAGGCACCGCCTCCCCCACCAGCAAGGAGCTGGTACAATATTTGTCAACCTTCCAGCTCCACGGGGGGCCCGTGAGCCCGCCTGGGGACGAGGGGAGAGCAGCGAGCCAGGAGCTCCAGGCAGGGGCTCTACCCGCCAAAGACGCCATGCACCTGCAGAGCCACAACCCTGCGGCCAGGAGCCCGGCCCCGCCCGGCCCCGCCCGGCCCCGCCCGTGTGCCAGGCAATGTGCAGGCACCACGAACCTTGGGGACAGATGGCTCCTGCCCACCCCTTCACACACGAGGGGAAGCTGGACACACCGGCCCCAGGTGTGCACACATGTGTACACGCATGTGCTTAGTGTGTGTTTGCACCCACAAGCCTACCTCTTCCCAGATTCGCTCACTGCCCCCACACCCCTCCCCCTGCCCCAGTCCCCGTCTCCTCTCTGCTGCCACCCTACTCTCCCTGTCCCGGCTCGGACACCGGCGTGAGGGTGGCTGGCTCGCACACCCAGCGCATCACTCTAGGCTGCGTGAACTCAGAACTTGTGTGCCTCAGCTTCGCTGTCTGTGACGTGGGAGGGGTCGCTGTGTCTGGGGAGAGGTGCGGGCACATGGGGTGTGGTGTGCAAGCCCCCACCTACACACGTCCTTCCCTCCACGCTCACTCTCCTCAGCTCCTTCCCAACCCTCTCTGTGCCTCTGCATCCCCAGCTGGGTAATGGGGATGAGTGGGGAGGGGAGCGTGTGTGTGTGTGTGAGTGTGTGAGTGTGAGTGTGTGTAAGAGAGTTGTGTGAGTGTGTATGAGTGTGTGAGAGTATGAGTGTGTGAGTGTATGAGTGTGTGTGAGAGTGTCAGTGTGTGAGTGTGTGTGAATGTGTGAGTGTGTGAGTATGCATGTGAGTGTATGAGTGTGTGTGAATGTGTGTGAGTGTATGAGTGTGTGTGAGAGTGTCAGTGTGTGAGTGTGTGTGAATGTGTGAGTGTGTGAGTATGCATGTGAGTGTATGAGTGTGTGTGTGTGAGTGTGAGTGCGTGTGAGAGTATGTGAGTGTGTATGAGTGTATGAGTGTGTGAGTATGAGCATGTGAGTGTATGAGTGTGTATGAGTGTGAGTGTGTGAGTGTATGACTGTGAGTGTATGAGTGTGTGTAAGAGTGTATGAGTGTGTGTGTATGACTGTGTGTGGGTGTGTGTATGAGTGTGTGTGAATGTGTGTGTGAGTGTATGAGTGTGTGTGTGAGTGTATGTGTGTGTGCGTGTGTGTGTTTGCACTAACCTGAAGCGTTCAGTGGAATGACTTTTTACACCAACACGCACCCCACGGGCCCCCCCACGGTCGCCCAGCACCCCTCACCATTCCCTCCCTGCCCCCACCATTCTGACCACCTGCACGGCCACAGCTGCCCCTTAGGAGGGCCAGCTCACCCGGATGGCGGACAGTGGATTGGCGGCGGGGGCTGGGGCGCAGATGCTGGGGCGGAGTCTGCGCGGGAGGAGGAGGTGCGGGAAGATGCTCACTGTCAGAGAAGGCTCCGGAGCCCAGGATCCCAGGAGACCCCTTCTCTGGGCGCCTCCCTCAGCCGAGGGGAGAGCCCCGTGGCTGTGGGTCACGTGCACTGGGGGCTGCGTGCTGGGCTGGCCCAGCAGAGCCGCGACTCGGGCAGCTGCCGCCCCAGCCCTTTGATGTGACAGAGATGGAGACACACACACGCCCGACAATTAATTAATTGTGACTTTCACCGCACAGCGGCAGCTTCCTATTGATCTGTGCCCGTCTGGAGTGAGAGAGACAATTAGGAGGGAGCGCGGTGGCGGCAGCTAATTACCCCGCAGAATGAAAACCGTGCCTTTCAATTTATTAAACTTTTATCACAAAAATAACCTGGTCACCCCCTCCTGCTGGAAAGCAAAGCAGGACGCTCCGGAGCGGCGCCCCCGGTCGGCCCCTCACAGATGCTGGAAGCCCCAGGAAGTCACGGGGCCGCCTCATTGCCAAGGAGGACCCCACAGGCACCCAGGAAACGGAGCTGGGGGAGGGGCTGCCCCGGCATCAGCACCAGCCGCCCCCCTACCCCCACAAGATCAGGCGCAGGCCGAGCGACGTCCGGCAGCGTGCTCCAGGAAGCTGCGGGCTCCCGTGGGGCCTGGCCCTGTCCGAGCCCCGCTACCAAGGCTGCTGGAGACCACCAGGTGCGGCTCCTCGGCTGACTGAGGCCACCCGAGTGCCAGCGGCACCACCTAGGACTTCTGCTGCTCGCCCTCACAGAGCGCCTGGGAGAGAGACGCTGTCCCGCCCATCTTACAGATGCAGAAACCGAGGCTCAGAAAGGCAAGGCTTCTGGCAGCGGCTGCTAGAAGCCAGGGCTCCCACTGCTCTCTCAGTCTCAGCGTGCGGCCTGGGGCAGTAATAATGTCACCTGTGGAGACCCCGTTTTCTCATCCATAAGGTGGGAATGATCCACCTGCCATACCAGGGAGAGTGAGCACTCAGGTATCGGCATATTGTTTTAAATGCTTGTCCCTTTATTTATTACTTTCATTGACTTGAAAGGCAGAGCATTTGGGAGTGGGGGAGAGAGAGAGAGAGAGAAATCTTCCACCCACTGGCTCACTACCCAAATGCTCACAAAAGCCAGGACAGGGCCAGATCAAAGCCAGGAGCCTGGATCTGCATCCTGGTCTCCCACATGAGTGGCAGACGCCTAACCCCTTAAGCCCTCACCCGTTGCCTCTCCAGGTGCACATTAGCAGGAGGCTGGATCAGAAGGGGAGCAGCCGGGACCCAGGTTGACACTTAGATATGGGTTGCAGGCATTGCATGGACCCTGCCCGGCCCTGCGTGGGCCCACAGCACAGCTGACCGATACCACCACCAGCAACGGGGGAACTGAGGCTGTGGGGTGCACACTTGCTCACGGCCAGCACGGAGGCTGCAGAGGGGGCATTGGGTTCCCAGCCAGCCCTCTCTGCACCCCATAAACATCTCTCTAGGTGCACACCCGGCTCCCCTCCTGCTGGGAGTTGGGGGCCCTGAGCACATCGGCCACCTGCAGGACTTGGCCACCCACAGACCTGCGGGGGGACGCTCTTTCACCAGCGTCGACCCAGGGGCCACCCCCACAGCCCCACCAAGCGGCCAGGACAGGACCTGTGGGCCCGTGAAGACATGGCCACCAGGCTCTTCAGGCTCCCAAGTCGGTGCCCTGAACAGGGGCCTGGGTAGACCATGACCCTGGTCCAGGAGTGACTTGGAACCGTGCCTGGTCTGCCCTGGGCACGTCCTCTCCCCTCAGCCAGGGTCCTTTTGGCTTCCAGAAAGCCCCTTGGAAGGAAGGCTCATCCCAGCAGCTCCCACCCCAGTGCCAGCTCCCTCTCCGCCTCTGCCCCTCCCACAGCCCCTGTCTGCCCCAGCTAAGAAGCTGGAAAAACTGAGGAAGTAGGAGGGGGCCGCTGCTGGGGAGAAAGAGCCACTGCCCTGCTCTCTTCCCCCGCCCTCCCCGTGCCTCTTCCCCAGGCCCCCCTGGGCAACACGCACGCCCCCTGGTGGAGGGAGGCCCAACAGCTCCCCCACGGCAACCCTGGGCACCTGCTGCCTTTGAACCCAGACTCCCTCCGTGCTCTCACCCTTGGCACGAATTTGACAAAGACTCTCTGAGCAACCGCTGTAGACTCTTGGGACAAACAGTATCTTCTATTCCATGAGCACTCCCTGTACGCTGGCCACTCGTCTAAAGACATGCCCACAGTTACGGGAGGAGCCTCTCTTCCTGTGTCCAGTCCATAGGTGGACAAAAAACTTGCCGGCTATCACATGGCCAGGGAGAGGCAAGGTGGGATGTGAACACGGTCTGCCCTGGGCTCTTATCCGGTAATGAGGGATCAGCACACAGCAGGGCTCAGGGAGCTGGGTCTCCTGGCGTTGACAGCACCGCTGGGACCAGCTCTGTCACTGAGGCTGGAGGCAGTGAGCCCAGAGACGGGGACAGCAGCCTAAGGTGTAAAGAAACGGGAGACCTAAGAGAGAGGCAGACAGAGGGTCGGGGCCCGGGGGCGGGGTGGGGGGGGGGGTTCAAGCTGAGCTCCAGGAATGGGATTGATTGGGATGCGGAGGTGGGGGAGGGGCAGGCCTGGCAGAGAAACTTCCAGAGCAAGGCAGGGAGGGGCAGCTGGACAGGGAGAAGCCAGGCGGGGGCAGCTGGGGCCTCCTGGGCTGTGTGGGCCCTGGGACCTGGGGATCCCAGTAAAGCTCCTGGAGGGACCCCAAGACAGTGGCAGTGATGGGTCCCACAGAAGCAAGAATTTGTCCTGGATTTGCCGTGGCGCTATTCCCAAGTGACAGGGGGACGTGACCACGTGTCCATCAGTGCACAGACAAAGAAGCAAACTGTGGCATCTCATTCGCTGGGCCATAGCTCCGCCCTAACGAGGGAGGCGGGCGGCAGAACCGGCAGGCCTTGAACATACCAGGCAGGGAGAAATGGGCTGGGGCCCACAGACAGACTCAGCCGGATCCCATGTTCACAGCCCGGACTCATCCGGGGCCCAGAGACAGGAGGCAGAGGCGTGGTGACAAGGGGCCAGCAGCAAGGGGAGACAATGGCAGTGACAGGTGACAATGACACCGCCGTTTCCATGCCACTGAGCTGGGCATGTAAATTCAGATGTGGTCATCATAACGCCTGCTTGGTGATGACCTGGGAAAAGCCCCACACGCCTGCAAACCCACTCGGCCCTCAGGAAAACCCTGTGCCGATGCACTCTCACCGGCCCATCTTACAGACAGGAAAACTGAGAGTCAGGGGCAAAGACACCTGTGCCATCGGGACTCAGAGCCTAGGGGCACTGCCATCACCTCGTTCCTCCTCTGAGGAGCATCCTGAGATTCCTGCCCTGGGGGACTCTCATCTCACCATCACTGTGCTGCCCCCTGACCTGCTGTTTCCATGTGTGCCTCCCTGGAGAGACTGTGAGTGCGCCACAGTGGGCCCCGGGCAGTTCTCATGTTGGAATTCCAGCTGGCCAGCCTGGGTGCACAGAACCAGCGCCAGGGCAGTGGTGGAGAGCTTAGGCTGAGGCCAGGACCCCGGGCAGCCCCTCTGGGCCCCACCAGGATCTGAGCCACCAGAAGGGTTCTGTGAGAATGTTGCCAATGCCAAGGTCAGCCCTGAAAATGGGGAGGGAAAGGACAAGGTCAGGGCACAGCCGTTCCGTGCTGGGCCCAGCGTGTGCCGTGTGGGTTGCTGGAAGCCAAGGCGGCTGCAGTGACGACTACAGCCCAGGATCCTGCAGAGCCTGTCACAGGGCCAGGGGGCTCTGCGGTCACTCAGCCACCAGGCCACCTGGACGCCAGGGCTGCACTCAGGACAACACAGTGCCGCACCCTCAGCAGGAGCGCTAGAACCTGCTGGAGGGTGTGCCCCAGCCACACCACCTCTGCCACTCTGGACCCCACACGACTGCAGGGCTCTGGGGCAGGGGGCAGGGCAGGGGTGCTTCTCCCACGTCTGCAGGTGTGCGGGGGCTCACATCTTACTGCCGAGTGTGTCTCCTTCAAGCCCGTGGCAACGCCTAAGCACACCCAGCCCTGGGAGGGTCAACAGAGCACAGGCCATGGCCTTGGACTCTGGAATCCCATCTGGGTTCCAATCCCACCTCTCCTGCCAAACCTGGGATGGCCTGGCCCCACAGGGAGTGAGCTCACCATCATGAGAGGCGTGCAAGCAGACGCTGGATGCGCACCTTGGCTGTCATTGCCACGGGGTGAAATCTCCCAGAAGATATCTACGCTGTATTTTATTTTGAAATTGTCAGGTGGAGATAAAACTTAGGTGCAGTGAAATGCATGGAGCTCAGTGTTACCATTCGACCAGTTAGTTACAAATCGATACACTCAGGAAACCAGTGAGGGGTGGGGGGCAGGATACAAACTGCTTCCATCACCTTTCGTCCCCACCCCAGTGGGGCATTTGGAGCAGCGTTGAGACCTCCCTAGGGACACCCTCACCTGCTTCCACTTCTGATCCAGCTTCCTGCAAATGCGCATCCTGGGAGGTGGCAGTTTGGTGACTCAGCGCTTGGGTCCCTGCCACCGCCTGCGCCTGCTGGGCCGGCATCCCATATGGGCACCGGTTCAGGTCCTGGCTGCTCCACTTCCCATCCAGCTCCCTGCCAAGGCACTGGGAAAGCAGAGGAAGATGGCCCAGGTCCTTGGGCCCCTGCACCCACGTGGGAGACCTGGAAGAAGCTCCTGGCTCCTGGCTTCGGATCAGCTCAGCTCTGGCCATTGCGGTCATTTAGGAAGTGAACCAACGGAATGGAAGACCCTTCTCTCTCTCTCTCTCTCTCTCTCTCTCTGCCTCTCCTTCTCTCTCTAACTCTGACTTGCAAATAAATAAATCTTAAAAAAAAAGTTACAGTCCCAGCTGTTTTGGAGGAATTGGAGAGGGTGAACCAGAGGATGGAAGATCTCTTTTTCTTTCTACCTTTCAAAATAAAATGAAATAATTCTTTTTTAAAATAAATGACACAGGGTGAGGGCAATTCTTAATGAACAGCGAGGTGACTCCACACCAGTGGCCTTTCCACCTTGGCCAGACCAAAGATGAGGGGAGCCAGCATTGGAGGTGCAAGCTTTTAAGGAGGCACTCACTCTCAGGGCCAATTCTGCACTTAGATCCTCCTGACAGTCAGTGCCTCCTTAAATTTGATGCCCTGGCGACCTCACTGCCCGGCAGGAGATCTGGGGAGAGGTCGGGAGCAGGGTGACCACACCCCTAAATCGCCCAGGCCACCGGTGAGCCCCCAGGGGGCGGGCCTTCCCCGAAGCCAGAGGCAGATCTTGATTCTCTCTAATAAGAGTTCCCGCCTACATAGCACCCACCGTGTCAGACACCACACCTGCTGTCCAGCTCCCAGGTTGCCGTAAAAACAATCTCCTGAAGTTGAAGCCACCGGCCAAGGTCGTCCAGGTGAGACCCCTGGTGTTCAAATTCAGAGCCTGTTTCTCCCTCAGCCTCCTGTATTGCAGCAAGACTGAAGGTGCGCTGGGCCTGATGTGGAGCCCTGACCCACTACCGCGCTGACCACCAAGCCCCGCCCCCTCCCACACACACCTGGAGGACACGGCCGTTCCCCCTCCCCCACCTCCGGGGCGGCAGCCAGCACTTCCGGCCCGGACAGCCCTTCCCAGGAGCTGTGAGGGGTTCATTTGCATACTACAGGTTCATTTGCATACTACTTAGGAAAAGCCTTCACTTTTCCCACCTGCAGCAAACTCCAGGCTGATTAGCTCTTCCCACATTGGAGAGTTAATTACTCTCCGGCGTAGAGCCGGTGTTTATTTGTAATCAGCAGAGGGCGGCGGGAGGGGGAGGAATGGGGCAGAAGCAGCTGTCATTAACCCAAATTCCGGAGCGGCTGCAAGGTGGGAAAACGAGGGAGGGTGGGCTCAGTGACCCCGTGTGCCCTGGGCTGGCCCCGAGTTTAGGGGCGTGTTGGACAGAGGCCCACAGCAAGCATGCAAATGGCAACGTCCAAGACTCGAGAACCTGGGACAGGATACTCCCAGGGCTACCTGAGGACGGGCTGGTAGAGAGGGTCCTGGTCCCCGAGACTGGGGGCCGGGCGGCTCTGCTGGCACAGGGACGTGGGCTTTCGTGACTCAGCGGCCCCTCAGAGGGTGGGCGTGGCAGCAGTAGGGGCTCATAAAAACGGAAAGTCTCTTCTTAGAGGTAAGAGCCACGCCTGGACGCCAATGCTGGACTGGACCCCAGCTCCTGCGGCCCCCACCCAGCAAACCTGGCCTTGCCCCCTCCCCCAAGGCCTTTCTCCGGGGCCTTTTACCCACTTGTCAAGCGCCAAAAGATCATGCCAAGGTTGGGGGGAGGGCTCTGCCGACACGCCGAGGCTGGAGGGACCCCACCAGTGGTCGGGGCTCCAGAAAGGGTCGGACTGGCTGCCTGGGTGGCCCAGGGCCCCGTTCCAGACACGGAGGCTCTAAGCAGCCCTCCAGATGCGTGGGGCACAGCCCAGCAACCCCAGGTGACTCCACCCCACAAGAACCCCGGCTTTGGTCCAACACCCCCATCATTTTTACAAATGGGGAGGCTGAGACCCAGGACAGCGATCTGTGCAGGGACACTGAGCTCTGAGAAGTGAACTTAAGTCCCCAGAAGTGTAGGGTGGAGAGAAGACCCCGGGAGGCCGCTTGCCGTGACGATGTGCAATGTGCGTTCAGGTGGGGGAACTGGGCCGGGGTCCTGGGCCCCAAGGAGGGCGCTGAGGCTCAGGGAAAGAGGAGCCTCCTCCCCCCACCCCGCCCCACCTGGCTTTTGCGGGGGAGCCTCGGGGGTGGATTCAACAGCAAGAATTCTCTTAGTATAAGTGCTGGGGAGGCGGGCGTGGAAAACGTGTATCCTGAAAACCTGTGCGCAGAGTTCAAAACATTTTTACGCTAAAATTATTCCCTTTGCCACGAGCTTTTGGAAGCTGTTGTTTATCTGAAATTCAAATTGAGCTGGGAATCCAGTGTTTTTTATTTGCTAAATCCAGCAACCCCTAGACCCACGCCCTCTTTATTGCTCTCAGCCTCAGTTTTTCTTTGAAAATGAACCAATGGGGTCAGCGTTGTGGTGCAGCCGGTTAGGCCGCCGCCTGCAGTGCCGGGATGCCAAATCAGCCCCGCTGCTCCACTTCTGATCCAGCTCCCTGCTAACGCGCCTGGGAAAGCAGCGGCAGACGGCCCACGTGCTTGGGTCCCTGCCATCCACGTGGGAGACCCAGATGGAGTTCCTGGCTCCTGGCTTGTGCCTTGCCCAGTCCAGGCTGTTGCAACCATTTGGGAAGTTAAATTGGCAGATGGAAGATTCTCTCTCTTTCTCTCTCTCTCTCTCTCTCTCCCCTTCAGATAAATCTTAAAAGAAAAAAGTGAACCAAAACCTACTCTGTAAGCTTAAGGAGTAAACTGAGTGAGAAAGAGGCGTGTCAAATGCCTGGAGCTGGCAAACACGCGGTTGGAGCCCCTGCAGCCTCTGGGTGACCGCTTTGCCGGCTTTTTCCTGAGCTGCAGCTTTGGAGCCACCTGCAGGCTGCCCAGGGAACGGTGACCCCGTGTGGGGAGGTAACTCTACCACCCTGGCTGTGTGACCCTGGGTGTGTTACTTGCCCTCTCTGAGCCTCAGTTACTGCATCTTGTAAAAGGGGCTCCTTCATAGCGCTACCACCCTGGGATTTGTGATGGTCAAGTATGACAGCGTCTTAAGTACCCAGTACAGAGCCTTGCACGCCCCTGATCCGTCCTGGGAGGCATCTTGCAAATTTACCAAGACTTCAACTTCCAAATACCCCAGAGAGGGCAGTGCTTATCCCAAAGACACCACAGTGGTCGCGGCTTTCTCTGTCCAATCTGCTGAGCCCTCCTGCCTCTGTGAGCCCTGGAGAGCTGATTTCTGCCCAGCCCTGGGGAAGCGGCAGGCATGTCCCAGAACCAGGGCTGCAACCCCAGCAGGTGGCAGCACCACTTCCAGGTTGGCTCCCACAGCCCCTGACTTTCCCAGTCCCCTCCTGCAGCTCACCTGCCTGTGTGGTGGCTGCAGGTGCGCCTCCCCCCAGGGGTGCCCTCCCCACAGGGCAGCCTGGGCGCCCGGCTCCATCCAGCTGAGGCCGGGGGTGGGGGGGGGAGCTTTATTTCTTCCTATTTTTTCTTCACTCTCCTCTGAGGCTTTGCCCTGTTTTGTCTTACTTTTGGTTTTTCTTTCCCAAACTTCTCATCGGGTCATGGCACCGGCCCCTGAGTGGTAGGCGGGGGAAGAAGGAGCAGATGGGAGTTTGGCTTCATGTCCAGCGCATGCAGGGGCCAGCGCTGTGGTGCCCGAAGCCCCGCCCCGCCCAAGGCCCACTGCCACCGGGGTTTCTTTTTCTTTTTTTAAGATTTATTTATTTTTCTGAAAGTCAGAGTTACACACAGAGAGAGGGAGAGGGAGAGAGAGAGAGAGGTCGTCCATCTGCTGGTTCACTCCCTAATTGGCTGAAATGGCTGGAGCTGTGCTGATCCGAAGCCAGGAGCCAGGAGCTTCTTCCAGGCCTCCCACGTGAATGCAGGGGCTCAAGCACTTGGGCCATCTTCCACTGCTTCCCCAGGCCATAGCAGAGAACTAGATCGGAAGTGGAGCAGCCAGGACTCGAACTGGCGCCTATATTTGGATACTGGCACTGCAGGCGGCGGCTTTACCCGCTATGCCACAGCACCACCCCACTGGTATTTCTAGGTGAGACCAGGAACCCCAAACCCAGATGGTGTGGCTCCTGCCAAGTCACACAGCACGAAGGACACAGGCACTGAATCAAGCCCGGGCTGCCTTCAGCCTGTGACTGAGGGCTTCTATCTGTGAGGAGGAAAGACGGGGCGAGAGCACCCACGGCAGCCTCCCCCAGCCCCCCAGGAGCCCCCCGCCCATCTTACCGCGTGGTGAGGACGAGAGAGGAAGGAGAGACCCACAGAGCCTGAAGGAGACTGAGCCGATCCCCTCCACAGGAGGAGGGAGAGTGCATGAGGCCAGGCCCCGGCTTGTCTGTGTTTTGGGGGGCACGTGTGGAAGAGGGAGTTCTGGGGCCATGGAAGGAAGAGGGTGTGAGGGTTGGTGTAGACTCTGTGCCCCCGTGTGGTGTTAGGACCGTCCCAGGGCCGGCCAGCTCAGCGCTTGCATGCTCCCTGCAGCTTTAGTCATCAGAGTCGAGGTGACCCCCCAGGGGGAGAGGTGGCAGCCACGTGCGAGGACACGGACGCACAGCCTGTCTCCCAGGCGGGTTCAGGAAGGAAGCAAGGAGCGAGGGAGCATCCATCTATCCACACGGAGTTGGAGACAGGCAGGAGCGACGGCGCTGAATGGGGATCTCAGCTTACTTAGGAGTGGGGGAGGGGCGTGGAGCCACCTGCTGGGGGGCCAGCACCCATCTGCGATCTGCGCTTGACCCTGCGGTGGGACACGGGCCGTGTGCGGCCGCACACAAAGCATGGGACAGCGCACTCGGGGTCCGTGCAGCTAACTGCATGCACATTACACGTCAAAGGCCTTTAATGAAAACGACGGCAGAAGCTCAGAGTGGCATTACACACACGTGTGACTCTCCGCACTTTGCCGAATACAAGTCAGAGTGGGAATAGCTGTTTATCAGGCAGGGGACGGGGCCCGGCCCTCTAGGCCCTGCGGGAGCCTATTTCTGACATGATCTTGGTCACGGACACCTGCTCCTGTCTAAGCACCCCACCAGGAGGGAGACTCCAGTCTAAGATTCCGTTCCTTTGTGCGCACAGGATGGGGTGGGCGCGCCACTCAGCCGAAGAACAGGGGATCTGTGCTGATCTCAGAACCCTGCAGAGGGCCACCGAGAAACGGGAAGACACTCTGGCCCCCGCGTCCCTGACATCCTTCTCCAGCCGTGAGACTGGCCGTTCGCAGCACCTGCTCCACGGGCTGATTTTCGGAACCCCGGTCTTGAGTGAGACGTGAGTCCACGTGGACTTTGAGTAATGCCCACGTTATGTCTCAGTTTTCCTGTGACTCCGCTCTGAGATCTTGACCTTGGGAGCCTCAGAGGGGTCTCCCGCCTCCCCCACAAGGCCGTGCTCTGGAGATATGGGACCAAGCGCCGGTCCCGACGGCCTGAAGGTGTCCCAGTGGCGAGTCACAGGGCTACCGCTGACCCACTTTCTTTTTGCCGCCACACTGCACGCGTCACTCCTGCTGCCTTTTATTCCTTGGGAAGTGCGTCCTGCTTGCCACAGCCAGCTACGGAAACCACCCACACTTGGAAATGAGGCCAACAGATAAGCGGTGTCCTTTCAAAGTCAGATTCCAGCGGTGTGTGACAAGCCCTCCAGAGGGTCACCTGCCACTCGGGGAACCGAGTGTTTACTGTTGATGAGGTCCCGCCTCTGTAAAGACAGCTGGTGACCGGTGAGAACGGATAAGGTGCAGATGATCTTTGTCTGGCCGAGATGCACATGGGTTCCTGCCAGTAGGGAAGACAACTCCAAGCTTTAGCATTTTATTGCCATTAGCTGGTTTCGTGTCTAACTTAACGATCTCATGAATATTCCAGAATCCTGTTGTTTCTACTGCATTTCTCTCTCCTCTCTGTCCACGGACGATTTTTTCATCTTTTGTTGGACAAGCTTTGTTAGTCTGCTTCACTAATAAGCTCCAAAAAATAAAATAAAATAAAGCCACCCCCCTGGGCTCGTTCTCACTGTATTTCTCTAAGAACTGGGAGTTAATATTTTTTACCTGTCCTCATGCCAACCCCACCCCTCCCTGTGCGACCTTGGGTGAGTCTTTTTGTCTTTGGTCCTTGGGGTTTTTTGTTGTTAAAGTTTATTCAGTTTTATTTATTTGAAAAGCAGAGTGACAGAGAAAGAGAGATCTTCCACCTGCCAGGTCATTCCTCAAATGCCCACAACAGCTGGGGCTGGGCCAGGCTGAAGCCAGGCGCCGGGGACTCCATCTGGCCTCCCACGTGGGTGCAGGGACCCGAGGACTTGGGCCATGACCTGTTACCTCCCAGGCACATGAGCAGGGAGCTGGACCGAAGGGCGGAGCAGCCGGGAATGGAGGTGGCACTCTGATAGAGGACGCCCGCGTTGCACCGGTGGCTGAATCCATGGCCAAGCAACGCCCTCGCTCCTTAGTTTCTTTCCTCCTCCTCCTCCTCCTCCCCCTCCCCCTCTTCCCTCCTCCTCTTCTTCCTCCTCGTCCTCTTCTTCCTCCTCCTCTTCTTCCTCCTCCTCCTCTTCTTCCTCCTCCTCCTCCTCTTCCCCCTCCTCCCCCTCTTCCTCCTCTTTCTCCTCCTCCCCCTCTTCCTCCTCTTTCTCCTCCTCCTCCTATTCCTCCCCCTCCTCCCCCTCCTCCCCCTCCTCCCCCTCCCTCCCCCTCCCTCTCCCTCTCCTCCCCCCCCCTTCCTCCCCACGTTGCCCACTTTCTGGCGAAATAATCCTCAGGAAAAGAAGACAGCACGTGCGCTCCCGGGAAGCAGCAGAACGCCCGGCCCATGCGGACCCGGCACACTGGCCTCCGGTCTGGGACGGCAGAGTCTCGCCCTAAGGAAGAGTGCAGGCAGGGTCGGGGCAGGCAGGGTCGGGGCCGGCAGTGAGGACGTGCGCTGTGCTGACAGGTGGTGAGCTGCCCGTCTGTGAGGGGGAGTAGGCAGCAGTTCTGCCCAGGTGGTGGACGCCACAGACTGCTATTTCATTAAAATGTCCATAGACACTAACCTTTGCACACTCACCATACGCCAAGTGTTTTGCACGTGCACATCATTCAAATGTTCTATAGGGGCCGGCGCTGTGGTGTAGTGGGTTAGGCCTCCGCCTGCGGTGCTGGCATCCCATATGGGCACCAGTTTAAGTCCCGGCTGCTCCACTTCCGATCCAACTCTGTTATGGGCTGGGAAAGCAGTGGAAGACGGCCCAAGTCCTTGCACCCCTGCACCTACGTGGGAGACCTGGAAGAAGCTCCAGGCTCCTGGCTTCGGATCAGCCGAGCTCCGGCAATTGTGGCCATTTGGGGAGTGAACCAGCAGATGGAAGACTCTCTCTGTCTCTCTCTCTCTCTCTCTTTCTTTGTCTCTCTACCTCTCTCTGTAACTCTGCCTTTCAAATAAATAACTCTTTAAAAATAAACAAATAAAATGTTCCGATAATCGGATGAGGTAGAACCTGCTGTCCCCATCTTACAGACAAGAAAACTGAGGATCCAGGAAGCAGATCGCTTTCCCGAGACACGCTGGGACGCTCGCTCCCCCGCCGTCCTTTCTTCTTTGTGGGAACACTGCTGCCTTCACCACCGTGACAAAGTCCTGCCGGTGACGGCGCCTGGAGAGATCCCTCTCGGCCCCGCCCAGCACCTCCTCCCGGCCCCCACGTCCATGCCCACACAGCCGGGTTGGGACAACGGATGCTCTGGTCTTGCTGACGTCTGCTCAAAATGTCCCTGGCGAGCTGTGGCCCTGGGGAAGTTGAGGGGGAGGTCCAGAGAAGGGCAAGGGGGAAGGGATGTGAAACTTGGCCCCCGTCCCGCGCCACCCCTGCTGGCCGTCACGCCAGGGTCCCTGGGCAGAGGGCAGGAGCGTCCAGTCCCGAGTGGACAAGCCGAAGGCAGGTGAGGCCGGAGCCCGGGAGGGAGGGGCAGGGCAGCCAGGTGGCTGGTGCGGGTGGCCACGAAGCAGGCAGAGGCCACGGCTGCAGGCTTTGGGCCAGGCCAGGGCTGGGGTCGGGCAGCTCGGAGTCAGCACCCAGAATGGCTCAGGGGAAGGGACTTCAACCCCCTAGGGCCAGCCCTGGGGGAGGCGAGGAGTGAGGCAGGCCCACAGTTCCTGGGCCTTGATCCCCCCAAACTGAAGGAGCTGGGAAAAGCCTAGAGGTGCCGGAGCCCAGGAGGGGGCCATGGGGGACAGCGAGCCCCCGGGTGCAGGGCAGTGAGCAGGCGCCGGCGTCGCACGTGTGTCTGCACAGCTCCGCCACCTGGACGTGAGAGTGTTAATTAAACAAGGAGCCAACGCTCGATAAATATTTGTTCAATGAAATCGATCAGCCACGGGAGTGTGTGAGTGTGTGCGCCCGGGGAGGGGGGAGGAGAGGGGAGACGTCCACCAGGGTCTCGGTTCTGGAGGGCGCAGTGGGTGCTGCGCTTGTGGCTGGGGCCGGTGCTGAGTGTGACCATGCGGCTGTGCCCGGTGCACGCGTGTCTCCGGGTGCGGCTGCGGTTCTGGGCGTGTGTGCGGGGGAGAGGGGGTGGGGAGCCCGAGAGGCGCCCCTCATCACACCTGTGTCTCCACAGGCACCACATGGAGACCTCGACATGGCTGCTGCTGTGTGTGCTGGCCACCTCCCTGAGCTCTGGGGTGACCCAGGGCGTGTGCCGAGCCCCTGATGGCAAGGACGGGGCTGCGGGGAAGCCTGGCCGACCCGGACGGCCGGGCCTCAAGGGCGAGCGAGGGGCACCGGGTGAGTAGCTGAGTAGCCTCCCTCTCTCTGCACCTGGCCTCCAGGTGTTGGCGTGGGCGTGGCAGTGAGAGGCAGGAGTCCCTGTGGGCCCCCCACAGCCCTTCAGTTTGTAATTGGCCTGGGGGGTGAGGGGGGAGTCCTAGTCAGGCCTCTCACCCCTCCCCCACTGCCTCACCCTCCTCCTCCAGAGAATGGGTTGCTCGGAGTGGCTCACGTTCTAGAAAAAGCGCTGAGGGTGACGGAAAAGGGAGGAAGTCAGGGGCAGAGGGAAGGTCCTGGGGGGTCCTTGGGGCCTCCCAGGCCGTGGCAGACCAGAAGGCTGGGTGGAGACGCTGGCAATCACCCACACCCGGGGAATCAGGGTGGGGGTGGCACGGCGGGGGCAGGGCTGCTCCCAGGCCGTCCGCTGGCGGCTGCCTCTCTCCCAGGTGCCGGCTCCCACTTCTCTGCGTTTCACAGCAGAGGCCCAGAGAGGTTCAGACACCTCCCTGAGGTCACACAGCCAGTCAGAATCCAGGTCTTGAAGGCCCAGGCACTCCCCTGCACTCCCCCACTCAGGACTGGCAGGTGCCCGACTCTCACCCTCCACCTGCCCTTTCTCCCTGCAGGGGCACCCGGCATGCGGACGGGCATCCGAGGCCTTAAAGGAGACCCGGGGGAACCCGGGCCCCCTGGGAGCCCTGGCAAGGTGGGCTTCCCAGGGCCCAGCGGCCCCCCAGGCGACCGCGGCCCCCAGGGCTCCAGGGGCCCTAGGGGTAACCCAGGGAACATCAGAGACCAGCCCCGACCGGCCTTTTCCGCAGTGAGGCGGAACCCCCCATCGGGCGGCAACGTGGTCATCTTCGACACGGTCATCACCAACCAGGAAGAGCCGTACCAGAACCACACGGGCCACTTCGTGTGCGCCGTGCCCGGCTTCTACTACTTCACCTTCCAGGTGGTGTCCAAGTGGGACCTCTGCCTGTTCATCGTGTCGGCCTCCAGGGGCCAGACGCGCCGCTCCGTGGGCTTCTGCGACACCAACAGCAAAGGCATCTTCCAGGTGGTGTCGGGGGGCACGGCGCTGCAGCTGCAGCGGGGGGACCAGGTCTGGATCGAGAAGGACCCCGCCCGGGGCCGCATCTACCAGGGCACCGAGGCCGACAGCGTCTTCAGTGGCTTCCTCATCTTCCCGTCGGCCTGAGCCTCCGGCTGGGCCCCCCCCGGCCACGCCCACCGCCCCTCTGTCGCTGAGCTGTCGCTGTAGCCGCTGCCACCGGCTCCTTCTCAGAGCTCCTCCTGCAATAAATGTTCAGCCTCCGGCTGCTGAGCCTCCGCTCCGGTTGCTGCCCCAGGCACTGGGGGGAGGCCCGAGAGCGAGGGAGAGCAGGCCCGCCCTGAGCGCTTTACCTGCTGGGTCCAGCAGGCTCGGGTCCCCCTGCACCCTGACGCCTGTCACTCTGTGGTCTCAGTTTGCACCTCTGTAAAATGGGACTGTTGGTAGCGCCCACCTCCGAGGGTGGCCTCCATAGAAGAGCACTGGGACGGGTGCGGGGCTCCCCGGAGCCCGCGGGAGTTTGGGCTGTCTTGTGTTTACACCCCAGCCCTGAGGTAGGAATTGGAGGCCCATTTTGCAGATGGTGAAACTGAGGCCGGGGGAGGCTGGAGGCCCGAGGCGCCAGGCGCCAGGCCAGTATCTAAGGGGAGGAGCTGGGACCCCATGCCTACTGGTGAACACACTCCTTCCGGTGTTTACCACCCCACCCCCACAGCTGCACCCAGGAATCACACAGGTGCGACTCTAGCCCCGGGCCAGGAAGGTGGGTCCAGGAATCAGAGAGAGGAAGTGTTTGGCCCAGGAGCGCCCAGCACCCTCCCTGCGGCCTGGGGGCCTGAGCCCAGCCCTGGACTCTGCCCAGCAGGCACGGAGGTGGTGCTGCCCCAGGCCCCCCCTCCCTCCGCAGTCCCCTGCAGGGGCTGCTCAGAAGGAACGCCCCCAGCACGCGTGCCTGGGGCGTAGGGGAGGGGAGGAGGCCAGGACGTCACCCTCGTCGCGGTCCAGGGCCCTGTGTGTCTTCTCAGAGGAAGCTGCTTGGGTCCTTGTGCTGTGAACACATGAACACATGTGCACATGCGTGCACACATCAGTCACACAGCACACACACGTGTATGTCACACACACATCACAGCCACACACAAGATCACACATGCACACACCACAGACACACATGAGTACATCACAGTCATGCATGTGCGCTGCATGTATCCACAACAGCCACACACATGTGCATACATGCACACAGAGCGTGCATGTGTCCATCAGTCACATCCATGCATATGCCATGGGTGATACCAGATACGCACATGTGTGCTTCAGCCACGCATACACACACATACATACACCGCACACACCACACACACACACACATGCATACATTACACTGACTCACGTGCACACACTACAATCACACACACGCATGCGCTGAGTGATGCCTCTCTGGGCTCACACCAACCCCCTCCCCCTACACACACACTGGGGGTGCCCAAGCTGTTGTCCCAGCACCCTCAGCACCAGACATCCGGAGAACACCCGCGACCCCTCTGAAGTCCCCCCAAACACACTCAAACCCAGGGGTGCAGTCCCCTCACCTGCCACGTGCATGGCCTTAGACACGCTCATGTTCCCGTGGGAGACCCGGATGCAGCTCTTGGCCTTGACTTCTGCCCAGCTCAGCCATCTGGGGCTGAACCAGCTGACGGAAGACCTCTCCTTCTGTCTCTGTCTCTCTAACTCTGCCTTTCAAATAAGTAAATAAATCTGCTTTCTAAGAAGCGCTCGTGCTCCCCCGATGCTGACCTCCTCACGCCTGCGCCCACACGGGGCCATCCTCAGAGTCCCGGACCTCGGGCCACAGCCCTGCACCCAGCTCCAGCCTCCCCTACCCCCCCCCAGCACACACCTGGGGATCCCTGCGGCCCTGCGCCCACTCCAGGGGGGCTGCGCCCGCGCCTGCCTGTCTTTGGGCCACTTCTCCGAGCCGGTGACCCTCGGGTCCCCACCAAACACAGGAGGACACTGAGGCTCTGAGGAAGGAGCTGCTCGCCCAGGATCCCTGCGGGAGGAGCCGGCGAGACGGGAGCCTGGCCGGGCAGTCCCCAGGGAGCTCCTTCACTGCCATGCGACTCGAAGAAAACGTCGGGGCAAACGGGGGTCCCCGAGTCAGGCCACGGAAGGGCCTCGCCTGCCCCTCCCCCAGGCAGATCTCAGCCCCAGCCCCAGCCCGGACCGGGCAGGACGGCTGAGCGTGGGCCGAGGCTGCCACCTGCTGGACAAGCCAGAGCCAGGCGCAACAGCCATGAGGACAGAGGATGGGAGCCGGTGCGTGGGCTGGGCGGCCCCTGCCTGCGTGATGCGCATCTGTCCCATCTGCTTCCCCCGGCCCCCAGCCGCCCAGGGCCTCGCCCGACGCTCCACAGCCCTCACACCGCAGGGACTGTCGGGGACAGTCGGGGTCGCCACTCAGCGAGGCAGGCGCTGAGCGCTGGACTCCAGCTGGCGCCTGCACGGAGCTGGGCATTGTGCCTGCAGGATGCACTGCCGCGGGTCATGTGGAGGAGGGATCCAGGTTCAAGCTCAGGGCCACAGAACCGCTCCCCAGGAGTCACACAGGCGGCAGGAATGGGGGGAGGCTGGGCCCCTCTTCTCCCTGCAATCCCATCTGAGAGGCAGGAGAGGAGAGAGGGTCTCTCAGCTCTGCCAGCCTGGCAGGGACTGGCACCTCCTCACCAGAAAAACAGGCTCCAAGAGCAGAGGTCGGGGTGCTCGGGGATTAGCTGGGGAAGGCAGCGATGACGGAAAAGGTGAGATCAGCAGAGAGACAGGGCCCCAGTGTAGGAAGAAGCACCAAAGCTCAAAGCCTGCCCCGTAGACAGAAGGAAAGACTGAGGCCTGGAGAGCCAATGATTCGCTAAAGGAGACAAGTGAGCAGCAGGGCTGGGAGGGGAGGCCAAGGCTGCTGACTGCTCTGAGCAGCCTGGAGCCACCGCACAGCTGGCCCCTCCGGGACGCCCGTCCCCGCGTGTGGCACCTGGGATGGGACATGGACGTCTCCAAGCCCTGGTCCTCCTGATCGGCAGGTGCACACGAGGCTTGTTCCTGGGGACAGCAGAGCAGAGGGGTCAGAGCGAGGCTTTGGACTCCGAGAGGCCGGGCAGCACGTGGCTCCCGGCCAGGGCTCCTGTCTCGGGCTCCCGTCTCACGGATGGGTTTTCTCGTCTTACCAGGGGGTGGGGGGGGGGGTTTACAACTTCCTCCTAGGACGCAGGGAAACAACTGAGCCTCACACAGGGCTGTGGCCTGGGGGCTTACACGCACGTGCACACACACAGCCGCCCTTGCTGGCAGCGGCCATTTCTTCATTCCCATCCCTGTGGCCAGGCAAGAACAGGGAGGGGCACAGGGTGTCGCTGGGGTCAGCCTGGCTCAGCACCCGAAAGAAAGTGTGGAGTCAGGACAAATTCTGAGAAAGGGGATGTGGGAAGTGGGGCGAGGGGCGGGGCGGGGGCCGCCCAGCCCTGCCCTGGGCAATCCGGGTTCCGGCCACCCTGACACGGAGTCTTCCTGCCTGGGAGAGGGGACACAGGTCTGAGGACAGCTCGGTGAGCCGGCCGGAGGCCCCCCACCCAGGTGAGGAGGGGCCTCCACCCAGGGGACACCCAATGCCAGCTTCTGAAGCATGGCACCAGGGACGGCTTGGTTGGCGGGTCCCAAGGGGGCTGGGGTGGGGGCCATGGGGTGGGTCCGAGGACGAGCAGGGCACCCGGGGAGCGAGGCCGGGTGGGCTGTCTCCATGCCTTCCCTATCACTCCCTCCCCAGCATGGATGTGGGGCTCGGCTCCCAGTCCCCGCTTGGGCTGCACCTGCTGCTGCTCCTGCTGGCCTTGCCACTCGGAAGCCAGGCCAGTGCAGACTGCTACGGCATCCCGGGGATGCCAGGCCTGCCCGGGACCCCTGGAAAGGACGGGCACGATGGGCTGCCAGGGCCCAAGGGCGAGCCAGGTGAGTCTGCTGGGGGCAGGGGCAGGGGCACGGATCCGTCCGGGGCTGGCGTGGAGGCCGGGGCTCAGCCATTTAAGGCAGGAAGCGTGCTGCCTCCTGCCACAGCTGCCACCCCATGGCCGTCGCCTCCTCTGTCCTCAGAGCCCCACCTCTCGGCATCTCCTCTTCCTCAACTGTGCCAGGGAGCGGGCTGAGCACCTGCCGGGCGGCCGGGACCAGGAAGAAGCCTCGGCTAGCCTGCACAGGGCTCTGCGTGCACTCACCCCACGGAGGTGGCAACCCTGTGCCCTGCTCTGAGGCCAAGTCCCGCCGGGATCGATTCCCCCTCACTTGGCCAGTGTCAAAGCCTGGGCTCAGAGAGGTTAAGCAGCTTGTCCGAAGCCGCACAGTGGAATCCTGTGCACCTCTGCCCTCCACTGTCCTCTCCTCTCCTGCTCACTGCCCCCTCCTGTCCACTGCTTGACAGCGCCATGATGGGTGGGAGCCAGGAGCAGGGCCAGGGTCGCCGGATGCTTCTGCGACCCCAGTGCTCTCTCCTGCTTGTCTCCCAGAGACTCTCAGGGTCTCTTCCGTCCTGGGCTCAGAGGGGAGGTCGCCTGCTCAGGCTCAGCTGACCGGCAGCCCAGGTCCCACCTGACAGTGGGACTCAACGCTCACAAGTCACACGGGGTCTGTCCCCGACGGGGTTGCACACACATCCAGCCCGAGGGCCGGTGGGGTGGTCAAGGAGGGCTTTCTGGAAGAAGAAAGTAGCATCAAACCTTAAGAGATGGGTGTGGTTTGAACAGAGGCTCAGTTCATCAGTTCATCCAGGATTCAGACAGACTCGTGTTCGAGTCCCGACTCCACTCCACACCGGCTGTGGCCTGGGGCCGTCTCTGGCCTCAGCTTCCTTCTCTGTAACATCAGGGAAGTTGAGCCAGACCGGCCGGTGGCTCCCACGGTCTCCCCACAAGCTTTCCCATGAGCCAACGCTGGCAGGGGCGGAGCCGGCCCAGGTGTGCGGGTGTGGGTTTCCTGGGGCTCTGCGGTTCGGGAAATGTCAAGGGACCTCGTGACAAAAAACAAGGCAAAACGGCTGAGACTTGGTTCAGGGCCGGTGGGGGGTGTGGAAACCTACACGGGATAAAACCCTGTTTGGGAGCACACGTGTACACATGCGTGTGCACACACATGCACAAACACGTGCACACACACAAGCGTGCAAAACCGGCGCGAGCTCCGTGGACTGCGAGAATGTCGGTGCCCCGGTTCCGATTTGTCTGTTAGTGACACGCGAGACGGGCCAGCGGGGGAAACCCAGTCTCTCTACTCCCGCCAAGTTCCTGGGAAGCCACCATCATTTCCAAATACAAATTCGCACAGATTACAAAGCAGAATCAGGCCAGAGGCCTCGCAGGGGCCGCCGCGGGCTCGTCGGGGTTCCTAGGAATCGCAAGCCGTCTTGGGATTCGGGTGGAGCCTGGACTTTAGGCTGACCACCGCCCCGCCCCCCCCCCCCGCCGGGGCTCTCACTTGGTGCCGCCACCTGGGGTCCCCCCCACTCCCGTCTTAGCCTACTTTCTCTGTGACAAATGGGGGAGCTGAGGCCAAGAGGCGAGGTCAGAGGTCAAGCCTGTGGGGGAGGCAGGACCTCCCTCACCTTGAGCTACAGCCTTGCTCCTGCACCCCTCGGCCCGATAAGATTCCAGAGACCACACACTGCGGTGTGACCTGAGGAAGACACCCTAGGATCCCTCTCGCCTGTGCCCTGCCCCTCACCGCCTTCCTGCCTTCTCTCTCTACCTAGGAATCCCAGCCATACCGGGGACACGAGGACCCAAGGGTCAGAAAGGAGAACCGGGCACACCTGGCCACCCCGGGAAAAATGGCCCCATGGGAAGCTCGGGGCCGCCGGGGGACCCTGGCCACAGGGGCCCCCCTGGGGAGCCGGGCGTGGAGGGCAGGTACAAGCAGAAGCACCAGTCGGTATTCACGGTCACTCGGCAGACCGCCCAGTTCCCGGAGTCCAACAGCCTGGTCAGGTTCAACACGGCCATCACCAACCCTCAAGGCGATTATGACACGAGCACCGGCAAGTTCACCTGCAAAGTGCCCGGCCTCTATTACTTTGTCCACCACACATCACACACGGCCAACCTGTGCGTGCAGCTGTACCACAACGGGGCCAGGGTGACGGCCTTCTGCGACCACATGGCCAACACCAAGCAGGTCAGCTCGGGCGGGGTGCTGCTGCGGCTGCAGGTGGGCGATGAGGTATGGCTGGGCGTCAATGACTACAACGGCATGGTGGGCACCGAGGGCTCCGACAGCGTCTTCTCCGGCTTCCTGCTCTTCCCCGACTAGGGGCACAGCTGTCCTCTCCCTCAGCTGCCTGCAGCCTTGCCCAGGCCTTTGTCCCCACCTGATGAACTCCTCCTCCAGGAAGCCCGCCTTGATCCCCTGTCCTAGGAGTTCTGTCTCTGAATTCACTCTTTGTACCCAATACCTTCTGGTACCCTCAGTGGCTTTTTTCAGATCTTGAAAAGCAGGGTGAAATAGAAACAAATAAATTGGTAAACATGCCTGGCTGGTTCCTCACTGTCCGTTCCTTGGATGCTGCAGCTTTAGCGTGGCCTCGGCCACTCTTGTCTGCGGGGCTGGACTTGGGGCGTCTTGCTGGTCCCCAGGGCTGGCTGCCGTCCCTTGTTTGCTGTCCATAAAAGCACTGAGCTCCCAGGTTCGCGTGAGCGCGTGCTGTCTCCGGGCCGATGCTGGATTTTGGGTGCATTTGCCACGGACCGGGTGTGGACTCAGTAGGCTCAGGCAGACAAAGCGGATGGGCTGGATGAACGGATGAATGGGCGAATGAACCACTAAAGACAGAGCAAATGGATAAAAAAGTTGTAAAGAGGCCTCCCACAGACCACGCCTGCCTCGCCACTGGCATCCCGTATCAGAGCGCTGGTTCGAGTCCCGGCTGCTCCACTTCCAATCCAGCCTCCTGCTAATGCACCTGGGAAAGCAGTGGAAGATGCCCCAAGTGCCTGGCACCCTGCACCCACGCGGCAACCTGGATGGAGTTTCGGGTTCCTGACTTCGGCTTGGACCAGCCCTGGCTGTTGTGGCCACTTGGGAAGTACACCAGCGGATGGAAGAGTTCTCTCTGCCTCTCTGTCTCTCCCCCTTTTTCTTTCTCTCTGTTGTTCTGCCTTTCAAAATAAATCTTGTTTTAATAAGTCATAGTAGCTAAGACCTATTGAGCACTGACGATACACTAGGCACTATGCTAAGTGCTTCACTTATAGTAACTCGTTTAACAGTCATCGCCACGCTCTGAGGTGGGCATGAGGGGACGGGGGCACAAGACAGAGAATTGGCCTCCACCCTTCTGACACCCCAGAGTAGCTCGCAGATTCTGGGGGCCCCAGGAGTTCGTCTAAATCCGCGGCTGCCCACAAGCCCCCGAGTTTTGGCTCTGAGGCTATCGATGGGGCCCAGCTGGGCCCAGCTGCCATGGCCTCTGCGGCCCAGGGAGGCCTCTGTTCGCTGGCTCAGGTGCAAAAAGATAAAAGGCATGACTCCTGCACAGGCTTGGGATGCCCGCGCAGAGCACGGAGGGAGCCTGGGAGGGGCTGGTCCACGGGTCTGACTTCTCAGTGTGGTTCCCGGAGGCCCTGGCCGGGGACGGGGGCTGTCAGAGCAGGGGCTCCAGCGAGTGCTTCCGTGTGGTCGGGGCCCCTCTGATGCTGGCCAGCCCGCAGGAGGGCAAGAGAGAGAGAGAGAGAGAGAGAGCGCCACGCCGAGGGAGAGCAGGTGTCGAGAGCCAGGGCCCCAGCCTGCTCACGGAGCCCGGGCGCCTCTGGCCGGGCAGGGCACAGGGCACCGGGCACAGCCTCCGCAGCTCCCCCGGCGTCCGCCGCTCAGCTGCCCACCTGCTCGCTGGCCCCGCAAGGCCACATGGGCCTCTCATGTCGCTTTGGTTTACAAAATCAATACCGCGCTTGTGTAGCCGCAGCGTCAGATCAGAACCCCGTGCCCGGGAAGCAGCGGCTTCTTTATTTTCCATGGCTGCTTCCTGTTGTCGTCCCTTTGTCGGCAGAGATAGGCCTTTTGAGGGCACCAGCTGGCCCGCCATGCAGGGGGCAGCGGGGGGATGGGGTTAGGGCGGGTTAGGGGGCTGCGGAGGGGCCCCGCCAGGACCAGATCCTCAGGCTGGGAGGAGTCCGTGATGCAGGGAGCTGAGGGGTTCAGGTCTTTGCCCGCCGTCTGCAGGGAGAGGGCCCCCCTTAGCACAGCCCAGAGACCAGCGGCTCCCACCCAGGGGGCCAAGGCCCAGGGACCCCTGAGAGCCCAGGCTCCATGACTTCCTTTCTTCACATCAGGAACGCAGTGTCAGCGCTTGTGTTGGACACCTGCCAGCAGGGGCCGGCCAGCCAAGGGGGCCCTGACCTGCGGGTTACAGGAGACAGGTGCCCATGCCTCCCATTTAGGCACGAGGAGACCAAGGCCTGCGGCCAGCAGGGCTGCAGCTCCAACTTGGATGTAGCCAATTCTAAAGCCCAGGCTTGGCCCCCTCGCTGCGTCCTGTTCTGAGCCTCCCCGCCAGGTTTCCCCCCTGCCGTCTGTGGTGGAGGAATTGGAGACCCCGCCCACGTGGGGGGGGGTCCTCAGATGGGGCCTGCACCTGCAGCCTCCATTCCCCACCCCCACTCCCCGCTTCCCGCTGAGAACCCGCCTGTTTCTCCTCTTCACCCCCTCTGGCTCCCTTTGGGTCTGCAGGTGGCTGAGCCCGGAGCCCTTTCCTTCGCTATCACCTTGTGCAGTCAGCGCTAAACTCCCACCAATCAGCATCCGCCAGCTCTGTGACATTTTTTTCTTTTAATCTCCAAACACAGACGTCAAGAGGCCTCCCACACCCCCAGCTCCCAGTGCTTGGGGGTGACTCTGCCTGGGCTGCTCCTGGGGCGGGGGGAGTGCTCACTATGCCAGCCTTCCAACCCTGCACCTGCCCCTTCCACGGAGTGTGTGCGCCAGCGATCGCTTCTTTCTTGCGACATTTATTACAAGAGCAATAAACCTAGCGTCATCTAATGTTAAACACCGGCGTCCCCCCGTGGGGACCGGGGCTGCAGCTCACCCACTCCGCGCTCTGTCTCCAAGCTAACGATCAGCATGTGCCGATGAAGACTGGCCTCTCCAGGCCTCTGTTGCCCCACATGTCAAAAGAGGAGGCTGGGTGAGGTGTCCTCCAAGCCCCCGTCCAGCCCTAAGCCGGCCTCATCCCTGGATCGGCTAGCAACAGGCCCCTGCCTGTGCCTACTATTGTCGCCAGCTTCAAGCCCGGCTGGAGGCAGCGGCAGGGGCATAAATAAGTAATGAGCACATTTCAAATGCTTTATTAGATTATTTTCTGAGAACAGGGAAAGAGCAGAGGTGCAGAAAGGGGAGGAAGTGGCAGAGATGAGCTCAGACCGGGAGCCTGGGCTGAGAGGGGTGCTGACGGTGAACACGGCCCCCACCTCCCCGCTCGCCCCCACACACCCCTTCCCCTCCATGAGCCCATCCATGGTCCTCCCAGGGGCCCGTGGGACCTGTCCAGCAGGTGCAATCGTGGCCCCACCACATGGCAGAGAAAACTGGGGCTCCCGTGGTTGCTCTCGGCTGAGAGCTTTAACTAGTAAGCAGCCGAGCCAGGCTAGGAATCAGGGTCCCTAACCGCACCCCAGCAGCCACAGCACCCGCCACTGGGAAGGCCCTGTCCCCTGTGCAAGATCACGAGGCCGGAGAGCCACCAGCGGCAGAGCCCCCCACCCCCACCGCCCCGCCCCGGACAGCCTGTGTGCCCCACAGCTGCTGAGTCGACGAAACTCAACTCGGCACCCCCCACCCGCAGTTACAGTAAACCCCTCCAGGAGGCAGAAATGGGATCTGAAACTGCCTGAGGGCAGCAGGGCGAGGGGACAGCAAGAGGACAGCGGAAGGGGACACCCAGGGGAAAGCCCTTCCCGTCCCCAGGCCATGGAACTTCCGCTTTGGACGGAGAGCAGCAGGCTCCGAGCTCCCGGCCCCACTGCTGCCCAGCCCAGAGGCCTCGCCGGACACCGGTTCCCAGGTGAGGTGAGGAGGGGGCTCAGAGCCTGGGGGCGGGGAGGTGGTGATTCCCAAAGTATGGGCCTGGCCACCTCGCCTGGGTGTTCTGCCGAGCAGATGGCTGGTCTAACCCTGCAGGCAGGTAAGTGGGGGCCTCTGGCACACGGCCCCGCGGTCACAGGCTCAAGCTGCGGGCCACTGGCCACCTCTGTCAGAACTTGCTGGGCTGCCGGAGCTCAAGCTCCCTGGGGGCCCAGTGCACGCCCTGCTCCACTGTGCCGGTGACCCAGGGTGGCGGTGGGATTAGAACCCGGGCCCCTCCGAGCAGCCCTGTTTCCCAACGCCTTGTTGCCCTTGCTCCCTGGCGGTGAGCTGAGAGCTCGGCGTGGTCCTGGCAAGGAGAGAATGTGGTAAGCAGCGGAGCTGTGGGTCCAGGAGGGACGCGGGCTCGGGCGCCGCCCCGGGGGCCTGTTCCTCCTGGTGCAGCAGCAGCAGGGGAGTTCAGGTCAGGTCAGCTGGACTCCAGCTGGGGGCTGCAAAACGGTGGAAGGGTCCATGCGGGGCTGGCACAGCCGGAGAGGCCAGGCCAGGTGGGTTTTCAGACACAGTGGCCCCTGAAATGGGCTAGAATCGGGATCTCCCTGCTCCCCTAGCCCAGCCTCCAGCTTCCCCAAGGAGCCGGGCTCATCAGGACCCTGTTCTCCAGCCCAACAGCGCCCCCACTGGCCAGAGCTCGCCACCCCCTGAGCGAGCCCCTCTCCCCAGCCGCCATCTTCCCTCCCGGCTCCCACACGCGGGAGTCTTGGCTGACGGGGACAAGGACAAAATGCCTCGTGCTCATTACACATTTCCAACATGCAAGGCTCTGTCATGCCAACCCTTCCAGGAACAGATCCGTCTTAGTCCCATTTTACAGGAGGGTAAACTGTGGCCAGAGAGAAGTGACTTCTCCCATGCCCTTCTGAATCCTGGGGGTGCTGCTTCGCTTGTGACCACGATCGCTGGCTACCTGCTGGCTATTTGCGTGTGGACAACAGGAACAGCCGTTGCAGGTCACCTTCTCTGAGCATGACCACGGCCCCAGCATGCACTGCTCCCAGCTCACCCCGTAAAGTCATCTTTCTATCAGACCGCCCGGCCCTGACACCAGCATCTCACCCACCAGGGACAGGGGCCTCTTCACCTGACGCCGAGTTTTCAGATCCAGCTCACGTGGGCTGGAATCCCAGGCACACAGGATCGGTGTGACCTTTGTCTCCACGGCCCCTGCCCAGCCCGGTACCGCCTGGATCCCACGGCTGTCCTGGGACGGGGCAGGGACCAACCCACATTCCCACTTTTTAGAATTAATTAATTAATTTGAAAGAGCGATAGAGGGAGAGACAGAGAGACAGCTTCCCTCTGCTGGTTCACTCCAAAAATGCCACAACAGCCAGGGAAGAGCCAGGCCCAGCCCAGGAGCCAGGAACTCCACCAGGGTCTCCCAGGTCAGGTGGCAGGGGCCAAACGCTTGGGCCATTTCCTGCTGCCATCCCAGGAAGAAGGGACGCTGGTGTCACACGTGGCGGCTTAAGGCACTGTGCCTCAACAAACGCCCGTTTTAAGAGTAGGGACTAGCCGCAGCCTCTGTGGGCTGAGGGTAAAGAGGGAAGGCTTCCTGGAGGAAAAAGACGTTGGCACAGTCCTGAGAGCTGGAGAACGTTGGCTCACGGCCAAGGCGGAACGGGCGCCCCCTGCAGGCGCCGAGACGCTCAGCCCTGAGGTGGTGCAGACCGCAGGTGGAGGTAGCCCTGGCAGAGACGTCAGTGAGGGGGCGGGGGGCAGGGGGGAGCACTGGCCCTCACAGTTGTCGGTGAGGGTGTCCGCCTCCCAGTTGGAGTGCTGTGTTCAAGTTCCGGCTCCGGCTCCTGACTCCACTTCCCTTGGAGGCAGCTGTGACGTGCAAGTACCTGGGTTCCTGCCGCCCACATGGGAGACCTGGATTGAGGTCACTGTGGCTGTCTGGGGAGTGGGCCAGTGGATGGGAGTTCTGTGTGTGTGTGCGCATGTGTGTGTGCATGTGTGTGTGTAGCTGTCTCTGTTTCTCCAACAATTTTTTTTAATTTAGGTTGAAAATTTCTCAAAAAGTTAAACAGAATTACCATAAGAATGGGAATTCCATGCCTAGGTGTCCACCCAAACGAATTACAAACAGGCACTCAAATCCTTGCACACGCGTGTTCATGGCAGCAACAGTCACAGTGGCCGAAGGCAGGGGCCGTGCCGAATGTCCGGCTCTGAGGAGCGATGAGCAAGAACCTGCTCTCCCACGCGTGGAGCCCCGCGCAGGCGCAGGGAGGCGGGGCGCACTGACTCCCGCCAGCACTGCCGGGGGTGACCTTGAGAACATCACACTAAACGAAAGGAATCAGCAAACGTCCACCCTGTAGGATTCCGCTCGTGTGAAATACGCGGAATCAGAGCACCCCGGAGCCAGGAAGCAGACTGGCGGTTGTCAGGGGGTTAGGGACGGGGGGTTGGGAGAAGCTGCTGCCTGCCCAGGGTCTCAGCTGGGGGTGATGAGAATGTTTTGGAAGCAGACGCGGGCGCCGGGGACACAATGCTGTGAGCACGTTAAATGTCACCGAGTGTTCGCTTGAACCTGGTCACTTTACCTTGTGTGACTGTTGCCTCAATCGAAGAAAGCATAGGCTCAGAGTCGGACTCAAGGGTCATCCTCGAGAGTGGATGTTTGGGGCGCTGGCTTGGCTGACCGCCCAGCATGGGCCGCCGGCTTCCTGCTGGGTTCTGTGCGATGATGGGGCCGGCACCACGCTCTCGCCAGAGCCGCAGCTCTCAGAGGCACCTGGGCACAGCCCCCAGCCCACAGAGGTTGTCTTGAATGCCGCCAGGGACACTTGCTTTTTTCCTTGCTGTGTGACCCCGAGCAGGTGGCCGGGCGCCCTGGAGCCTCAGTGCCCTCTCTGAACCGTGGAGGCAGAGTGGCCCACTACAGAGACAGCGCAGGCGTCCTGGGCTCAGAGCCCCTGGCTGCACCTGCGGGCTCACCGCCGTCACTCTGCCCCTCCCCTCGCTGCTGACCCTGCAGCTCCCATCTTGGGGCTATCTCCCACCCTTCCGTCTTCCTGGAACATTCTTGCCTTTCAGCCCTTCCCGCACCTTCGGATGACGGCCCAAACACGGCTTCACAGAGAGGCCTCCCCTGTGGAGGAGACCCTCCCAGTGGGGGACTTCCCCTGAGACTAGCCACCCCCACCCCAGCCCGGGGACTCTGCCTGCAGCACCTCCCCTGACTTTTCCAAGCACCAAGCTCAGTCTACGACTACTTCTCTTTCTGGGGCACAGGACCACGAGGGCAGGACCATAACTCTCTTGTTTGTCACTGTGTCCCCAGCACCAAGTTCAGTGTCTGGGGGACAGGAAACAGTGAACACATGGATGGGTGGGTGCATGCATGCCTGCATAGATGGGTGGGTGGGTGAATGGGTGGATGGATAGATAGATGCTTGGATGGATGGATGGATGGATGGACAAATGATTGATGGATGGACGGATGGATGGATGGATGATGGATAAGTGGGTGGACAAATGATTGGATGGGTAGATGGACAAATGGTTGGATGGATGGATGGATGGATGGGCAGACAGATGGATGGACGGGTGGATGGATGGATGGATAGATGGATGGATAGATGGATGGATAAGTGGTTGCATGGGTACATGGGTGGTGTGGGTTGATGGATGGGTATGCGGGTCTATGGGTGGGTAGATGGGTGGGGTGGGTGGATGGATGGGCGTACAGGTCCATGGGTGGGTGCATGGCTGTGGTGGGTGGGTGGATGACAGGAGTCGCCCTGGTAGTGACCTCCCACCTCTTTCCCCCTGCAGGAGGCAGCAGAGACTGTGGTGATGAAGAGCCCAAGGGGCCGAGTCCCGGCACTGCTGCCACTGCTGCTCCTGGGTCTGCTTGATGCTTCCCAGGCTCAGAGCAGCTGCACTGGGCACCCAGCCATCCCTGGAACCCCGGGCATCCCAGGGTTACCCGGCTCCGATGGCCAACCTGGGACCCCAGGGATAAAGGGAGAGAAAGGTACAGCAGGCCTCGGGAACACACCAGTGTCTCTCTGGCCAGACCCCATCTCCTCCCTCCCAAGTCACATTGCTTGCATATGAGATTGCAAAACACCTGCCAACCCGTCCACCTACGGAGCCCTTGCAACAAATCTTCCAGTAGCGAATTCCTATTCCCATTGTACAGACAGGAAAGCTGGTGTCCAGCTGCCCAAGGCAGCCCAGCAAATGTTCCGGCTGAGACCAGACCGTGGCTCTCCAGCAGGAGAGTGAGAGAGCACCCAGGTAGCCGCCCGGCCCTGGGTTAGAATATGCCTCTGGGGTCATTCTGGGGTCGCACCTCCTCACCTGTGAAATGGCATCCAGGCAGCAAGTCCTGCCATTCCAAGGAGACGCTCCCTCTGCAAAACTCCTTGTATAAAACGTCGCTTATTCATTCGTTGAACCGAGGATTGTGGAGCCAGCTTCTGCGCTAGCCGCTCTCCCCCACTGAGCTCATGGAATGCTCACAAACACCCTCACACCCATTTAATAGATGAGGAAGCTGAGCCTCAGACGATGTGACTCCCTGTGCAAGGACGCACGACCAGTAACGGCGGAGGTGGCAGAACACGCACAGGCGTCTGTGTCTGTGTCCAGAGCCCACGCTCTCGGGCACTGCTCTCTGCCACTTTTCTGGAAAACAGGTTTTTGTTTTGTGCTGTGCTAAACCAAGGGCTGCTTGGAGTGGTGGAGAGAGAAGGCTTCTGAAGTCCGCCTCCGAGTTCAGCAGGAATGAATGAATGCTGTGATTGATTAAGGATATCTGCACGGGTGTGGGAGTGGAGAGGGATAGCACGCAGGCCAGGAATCCATCATCCCTGCTCAAGGCTTGCGCCTGTACAAGTTGGGGTGCAGGGAGGCCCAGTGCGCCTCCCTCCCCAGAGACCTCAGCCCCCAATTCTGGCAAGTGGCGGACCAGTGCAGAACGCTGGGCTGCACGCAGGCTCTCCAACTCCTGCCCCCCACCCTCACAGACGGGAGAAGACCAGGGGCCTGCACGAGGTCGCAGCCCAGGCCCCTTCCTTTGCTCTCCGTTGACCTCTGACCTTCTCATTTCTCTTCTGCCTGCTTTTCTA